>NW_025335941.1:7094846-7102951 GCF_004798865.1 Varanus komodoensis | reverse complement strand
CAGGTTGCTTACCTGTAACTGATGTTCTTCGAGTGGCCATCTGTGCATTCACACAACCCACCCGCTGGCCCCACTCGGTGTCGGCGAGTGGATATCGTTTTTCTCGGTACCGTACTATAATTTGCATCGGTACCGTTTGGATTATGTTGCTGGGTGGTTATTGTTTTCGGTACCGAAATATTATTTGCATCGGTACCGTTGGGTTATATCGCTGACTAGATATTGTTCTCTGTACCGTACTATAATTCACATCGGTACCACTGGGATATAATTGTGTTTTCTCTTTACTTTTATTTTTAACCTCTAGAGGGCGAATGTGCGGTCTTCAAGACTGAGTAAAATGGCGGACACTCTGCTCTATTTATACCACGAAGGGGGAGGGGGGGAGTTTTCCCGCCAGAAACCGTTAGCTTTCTAATCTTCCGGCCTAGGCACTGAGCAGGTGCAGCAACCCATATGTGTGAATGCACAGATGGCCACTCGAAGAACATCAGTTACAGGTAAGCAACCTGCTTTTGCCCCATTGTGCAAATTTAGAAGTAAACTCAACTGAGTTCAGTAGAACTTACTCTCAAGTAGCTCTGCATCGCATTGCGGCCTAAGAAGTAAATGTTCGATCACAAATAACTTCTGTCACCTATCCAGTTTTTATCTTTCTTTTCGAAAAGAATGATAAAAGATCTAATCATACTAACTGTCCACATGGTGGCAGACTTCATCTAGATGTGAAAAACTCGGGGCAGCCCTCTTCACAGCAGTGCCAAATGTCCCTTTGATTTTAAACAGCATGTTTTCATATATAATATCATTCACATGTTGCACACAAAAATCAATCACATTTTAATGCTGTAACCCAGGAAGCATCCCACAGATCTGCAGCTTGTATTTCTCTGTAATTTCAGTTATCTTCCCAGTAGACTCTGACCCAACTCCATAGCTAAACCTAATTATATGTGTTTTGGTTTTGTATAAAATCATTTTCTTCTTATGTATGCTGATTTCTCTTTCTTTCAACAGATACACCATGGTGCTCTCCTATCAAGGTTAAATATGGCTATGCGAACTGCAGAAGCCCTCATGGAGGCTATTACAAAAATGTCTTGGGAACGAAATGTGACATTCGTTGTCAGAAAGGTTATGAACTCCATGGTCCTCAGCAGCTTATTTGTCAGTCGAGCAAACGCTGGTCTGGGAAAGTTTTGTGCAAACGTGAGTGGCTTCTGTGTTTACTAAAGATTTGCTTTCAGTTCATCCAGAAATAGGATTTGCATCTAATATGAAGGAAAAAATAAAATTATTATTTCTATTTTTCTATGCAATTTCACCCATCTTTTTTCTATAGTTGTATGCAGAAAAATAATGAACTTTCACATGGAAGTCACCAAGGACAATGCTGTACCCTAAGGCAGGATCCTCCCAACATTGCCACTGTAAAGCTCTAGGTTAATCCAGGCCACAGGCCACCCCATATGAGCAACACTCTCCGTGATAAAGTTTTGGTGGGGATTGCAAGTTCAAGATGACTCAAGCAAGCAACCTGCTTTAGGCAAAGGCGAATGGAAATTAGCTGGATCTGTTTTGAAGCTTAACTTTCAATTTGTTAGGATCACTTTCTGACACAATTGTGGCTTTGATTTGTGAAGATTCCCTCCTTTCTCAGCAGCCTTCTTAACTCGCTCATACACTGATCCAGAGACACACATATGCGATCCTTCAGAGAGATTATGCTGGGTAGGCTACTGACAGTTGCAAAGGCAAGTGAAGCGAGCAAACTTTCCTTCTGTGAAGTTTATTCCATTCACTGTAACTTAGAATACAAACCAAAGAATGTTTTCCTGACCCAAACAATAATATTGGTTAGATTATTTTTTGCAGTTATAAAAATGTACATTTATGAGTAATCATGATGATTACAGCACCATATGTATGCATGGTGCTTTGTAGAATACAAGAGGGCATGTCTTTGCCATATGGAGTTTGCAAACTAATCTGCTCAGCATGTTCATTGTATGATTAACAAAGAAAACATTTAAAGAAAAATATGAACCCCATTTATGAGCCACATTTCATCGGTTGCGCAGATTGATTCCTCTCAGGCAAATTGGGCTGGAAGCCCTACTATCGTATATTCATTAACTAAGTCAAGCACATAACAGAAGCACTTCAAGAGGAGCTGGTAACAGCAAATACTCTAATGATGCAATATGATGCATCATTTGACAGAAAAATTCCTACCGCTCTTTGCATTCCCCAGTCAGCCATGCTAGCTGGAGAATGCTGTAGGTTGTAGGACTTTCCCCCTTTCTAAAGATACATAGGTTTATGTTACTCAGTATTTAGCCATGCATTTGCAGTGTGGCCTTTTTGAATAGATATATATATATTTGTAATTGCTCTTTGGCATCTAAAGATATCTTTAGATGTCAGAGCTTAATTTCAAAATGGTCTTCTTTCAAGTATTGCATTAAGCTATGAGAAGTCTCTTTGTAATGTTCTCAGTAATCTGTTGTTGTTTTTCCCTCCTTAGAAAAACGTTGCCAGACCCTTTCTATGCCAGTTAATGGAGGATTCAAGTGTTTAGATGGTGCATATTTTAATTCCAGGTGTGAGTATTATTGTTCACCTGGTTATCAGTTGAAAGGAGACAGAATAGTCCAATGTATGGATAACAAAGCTTGGAGTGGAAGACCAGCTACTTGCATTGGTAAGTGTAGAATCAAAACAGTTCACTATTACATTTGGAGGGTAAAGAAGGGGACAGTGGAAGGAAGTCTGCATGGTACACTATGGTGAAATAGAACAAGCTATTGGCATAATTGCTACCGATTAACATTCCTCTCCAATGTTCTCGAATCCAACCAGTTCCTTGGTTTATTGGGGATCAGTGGTCTACAAATGAGGCATGATGACAACTAGAATGCAGATTGCACAAATCTCGTAATGAACATGACCGAACTTAAGTAAGAACATGTTATAGTGCTTATTTTGTGACAGTCCTTCAGGTGAAATGGTCATATTTCTTTGCCTCCATTGCATCCTAGTGTAGCTTTTCTAGGTGATAATTGGTTTAAGACAAAACCTAGGTGACAATGTGGTGGAATTTTCAGATGCCTGTTGTGATAAGTCTACAAGGCACTTTGAAGATAAGATAACTTGTATCTGTGCTCAATTTGATATCATCATTAATGAAGCCCTACATGGCTGAGACCCAGATATCAGCCTGCCTCTGAAAAAATGGCCTCTGATTGCATGTGTGTCAAGTAAATGGCAAGCGAGGGCACCTTCACAGTTGTTCCCCACTGGTCCCTCAGTATTTAATAATTTCCCCTGCAGAGCTGGGAGTAGCACCTGACTTGCAGCTGTTTTGAGAGCAAAACCTTTACTACTTTACTAGGAGCATAAATGTAAATGATTTCTCTGTTCTGCTGTGTTTGCTTCCCTTTTTGCTTAGTTATTATTTTGTCATTTTAGTGGTTTTACTGCATTGCATGTGTGATCTTATTTTGTACACTACCCTGGTATCTGAAAAATTTAAAAATGTTTCAAACGATAACAAAATTAAAATAAATCTATTCCTAAGGGACACAGAATCTGCCAAATGTGACCATAAACAATCTGGAAAAATACAAAAGACAAACAATAAACAGCTAGTAGTTTGCAGTTGTAGTGTTGCAGCTAAAACCATTTCCAGAGCTTTCTGATAAAAAATAAGATAATATGCACTACCAGCTAACACGTGAAGCCCTCTTGGTCCCTCTTAACCAGCTGATACAAGAAAAAGCTGAATTAATATTTGGTACAAAGTAGGGCCATCCATTTAGTCTTGTTTGAGATCTGGATAGTCTCTTTAGGTGAAGCAAGAATGTGTTTGCTTTTTCCTGTCTTTAGGAAAACAAAATACTAGCAGTGTTATACTTAAAAGCCATTTGAATCTTTCTTCCCTGGTGGGTCTCTACCCAGAGTTTAAGCATATCTATCCAATTGTAAGTACTTCAAACATGGAAGCCAGTAGGATATGGCAGTCATTAATGTGAAAGGACAAATGTGGTACAGTACTTTGAACACAGGTCCTAGTTTAATATCTCCACCATTCATGAAAGCTGCTTGGTGACCAATCATTATCTCTCAGCTCAGCCTATCTCATAGGGTTATTACAAGGATAAAATAGGAAGTGGGGAGAGATGTGTAAAGCACCCTGAGCTCCTTGGAAGAAGGGTAAGGGAAATATCATAATGAAAGTCTCTTTCAGTGTCTTTTCAGTAGTAGGATTATATTTCCATAGGTCTTTCAGACTAGCATAGCCATAGTGTACTCATGCACCCACCCAGATGTGCTGTTTCCTTCAACCTTCTTTAAGATGGCAAATAGTGAAAGTACCAAAATATTATGGTGTTAGATATGGAGCGTTTTAAATTTAGCAGCACTCCAGCAGCTCTTCCAGTACCTAGATGTCCCATTTTTGACCATGTACCTTTCATGCAAATATTTGTGAAACAATATCAGAGTCACTTTAGGATGGCTTTGTTGTAACTGGCTCTCGCTATTTTGTCTGTATTTAATTGTTTCTGCTTGTCTGGCTCAATTGTAATTTGTTATGATTCTCATAAAGCTACCTCTCCACTATGTTACAGATTAACAGGGAGAGAGGTAGGGAGGTTGGGTTTATATGCTTACTGTCTCTAAGCAATTAAAATGACTTAAAGCATTCTGGTCCAGCAAGAAGAGTTCACTGATCCATGAGTGCCTGGAGCTGCAGTTCCTATAGTAACACAAGGTTGTTGTCTTAATGTATCAGAAATTCATAGTGATCCATGGAAACTTAAGGTCCTTCGCTGCTTGGAAGCAGAAACTTGATCATCATATATCTGAAGCAATGAATGCTCCAGAAATATTTCTGTTCCCACAATCATTAATTTCAGTTTACATGTGTTTAATGCCATGAAAACTTGGAATTTGGGTTCATGCATCCAACTGCCTTAATGCCAGTTTGTGTTCTTACGACTGTTCCCTGTGTATGTTGTAAGCAAAGAGTCTAACCACACTGCACTTGCACAGCTGTAGTTTCCTACATCTTTCTCAGTGTGCCTGCAGAAAGGTTGAAGTAGTATGCAGAAGCATCAGCTTCTACCTATGGCAAACACATCAAATTACTTACTTGCCATAAAGAGGAAGCAACTAACACAGTACAAAGATCTCTTTCTTCAAGCTGCTGAGAGCAGAGCAGCATGTACACTGGTCCCTGAGGTTGCTTCCTACATTACATTGTTAGCATTTACCATGCTGAAAACATAATGTGTAATACCTGCAGACACTTTGATAAGACACCTTGAGTATTTCAAGTTGCCTACCCCTTCCTGTAGCTTGTATTGGTAATGGGAAACTTCTGTCTTTGGGTCATATAGTGAGACACAGCTCTTGGTCACAAAAAAGTGCCCACAATAACAAGCAAAATACATAAAAAATGTTTTGAAGTGTCCAGGTAGAGTTCGGACAAGTTATGTAGGTAGATCTTTTTTATTCAAAAAGTTTCAGTTTCTCATCTTTGTCCTACCTTGCATACTCATTATGCTAAAATGTTCCATAATTCCAACCTACACCAGAAATTATCTATTTTTCTGCATTGATACTGAAGCACAGAAAAGAAATAATATGTACATTTATGCACACTTAACATTTACACTTTTAAAGAAACTATACAGTTCTTCCTGTATAGAATATTTGTCTCCTTGTTAGTAGCTATGTACAGAATGGTCAGTTTCAACACTGTTCGCTCCATGTCAGCCATTAAAAGAACTGAGAAGATCATTTTATGTTATTAATGTTTAGATATGAAAATTCAGTGTGCAGATGATGGTAAATGGAGAATAATGATATGTAGGCGAGGAAGTGTTTAATAATTAGAAAACAAATGTGATTTGATAAGAGCTCATTTTTATAAAGAGTGCTTTTTGAAAGGCTTGAGTGATGGTTCTTTAAATCAGTGAGTTTTTGAAATGAAACTAAAAGCATTTCATTTTTTCCCGAGATTCTGTCCTTTTTCTTTAAAAAAAAAACACATTTAAAATTTAATCTGTATCTTTAATCTATAAAGATTAAATATATTAAATCTATTTAATATATATCTTTATAGGTATAGCTAAGCATGCTTAGGTATCTGGATTAGGGCTTGATAATGAACCTGTTAAGTTTGTTTCTGTTGTTTAAACATGTGCTGTTCACATTTCTTGAGTAATGTTCATTTAAGACAAACAGTAGTGTTTGTTTATTTACAGATATGGAACCACCTAGAATTCAGTGCCCAAGTATAAAGGAGAAAACAGCAGAACCCAATCAACTTACAGCCCGAGTGTTCTGGGACACTCCAGAAGGGCGGGATACAGCTGATGGCATTTTGACAGAGTGAGTGGAGTCATGTGTTACAGTTAATATCACAACTTACAGGAGCTTGGATATACAGGGAATAGGCATCCAAGTCTTGAAGTAAGCAAGCACCAAAAGGCTTGTGTTGAATTACTACTGGTCCTGCCAGTCATAAGAGACCGTGTAAGTCTGACCACCCAGGTGATTTGTGATTCTGGAGGCCTGCATGTCCGAGCTGCATTTCATTAACACATGGCAAGTGTTGCATCTCCTGGACCAAGATTATGCATATTTTGGTTGTGCATTAAAGTCGCTATATGTTAGACTATGTTTGGTCTCTTCTCCAGTATTTTAGTGCATAACAGCATGTGATATTGTTACACTTGTTACCACAGATCATGCTCTGGTCCATTTAGGAGTCCAGTTTCCCAACTCGGTTAAATTTTCTGACACAACACATGAATATTCCATTGTTTGATGATGCTAATTTTGAAACATGGATGACTTCTGAATGTAATGAATCTTTTGAGATTGAGGGTTCAGCCTCATTTTGTACTATTGAATTAGAGGCCTTAAAGGCTTGTAGGAGGAGAAAGATAATTGCAGTTGCTTCCTATAAAAAACCCCTTAGGAAACAGAACTGGAATAAACAATTTTGTTTTTGTTCCTGCTGATGTTGTAATGCAAAAAGAGTTTTAAGCATGGTGACCCTGGAGTGATGGCCTAGCAGCAGATCACAGGTTAGCTTCCATAGGATTGGTACTTGTTTTTACTTGCTTATCCGTATAGTTCTCCATGGGTGTCAGTGAGTATTTTTTAACAAGGAGTGTAAATTTTGATGTAAAATTTCCTAAGCATAAACAGATCATTCCAGACATGAAATACAAAAGGTTACCTTCATTAAGTCACCATGCAATACAAACCCCTTCATGGATCACTGCCTTGTCGTGGCGAAGGGGCCTGTGTAGCTCAATGAAGCTATGACCTATGCCGTGCAGGGCCACCCAAGATGGACAGGTCATAGCAGAGACTTCTGACAAAACGTGATCCACTGGAGAAGGAAATGGTAACCCACTGCAGTATCTTTGCCATGAAAACCCCATGGACTGTACCAAAAGGCAAAAAGATATGATGCCAGAAGATGAGCCCCTCAGGTCGGAAGGTGTCCAATATGCTACTGGGGAAGAGCGGAGGGCTAATACTAGTAGTGCCAGAAAGAATGAAGCGACTGGGTCAAAACCAAAAGGACACTCAGTTGCAGATGTATCTGGTGGTGAAAGGAGAATCCGATGCTGTAAAGATCAAAACTCCATAGGAACCTGGAATGTAAGATCCATGAATCAAGGCAAGCTGGATGTGGTCAAACAAGGAATGACAAGACTGAACATCAACATTTTAGGAATCAGAGAACTAAAATGGACAGGAATGGGTGAATTTAATTCAGATGACCACCAGGTATACTACTGCAGGCAAGAATCCCTCAGAAGAAATGGAGTAGCCTTCATAGTCAATAAAAGAGTAGGAAAAGCAGTACTGTGATACAATCTCCAAAATGACAGAATGATCTCAGTTCAAATCCAAGGCAAACCATTCAACATCACAATAGTCCAAGTCTATGCCCCAACCACTGGTGCTGAAGAGGCCAAACTTGCCTGTTACTCCAGTTATCTTTTGGCTTCCTACTTTAGCATTCCAATCCCCCATGATGATAAGGACATCATTTTTGGTGTTAATCCTAGAAGGTG
>NW_025335941.1:7093245-7094746 GCF_004798865.1 Varanus komodoensis | reverse complement strand
CAATAAAAGAGTAGGAAAAGCAGTACTGTGATACAATCTCCAAAATGACAGAATGATCTCAGTTCAAATCCAAGGCAAACCATTCAACATCACAATAGTCCAAGTCTATGCCCCAACCACTGGTGCTGAAGAGGCTGAAGTTGACTGGTTTTATGAAGGCCTACAACACCTTCTAGGATTAACACCAAAAATGATGTCCTTATCATCATGGGGGATTGGAATGCTAAAGTAGGAAGCCAAAAGATAACTGGAGTAACAGGCAAGTTTGGCCTTGAAGTACAAAATGAAGCAGGGCACAGGCTGGTAGAATTTTGTCAAGAGAATACGATGGTCATAGCAAACACTCTTTTCCAACAACCCAAGAGACAACTTTACACAGGGACATCACCAGATGGTCAACACAGAAATCAGATTGACTATGTGCTCTGCAGCCAAAGATGGAGAAGCTCTATACCATGGCTCCTCAAACTACGGCCCATGGGACGGATCTGGCCTGCCATGGCCATCCATCTGGCCTGCACCGCTGTTTGCTGCCTGCACGGGCTTGCTGTACGGGTGGGGAGGTGGTGGCTTGCTCACTCGGATATGGTCTCCGAGTGAGCAAGCCGCCACCACTGCCTACCTCCCATATGTGTATGCTCACTGCTGCCTCTCAGCGGGGGCGGGGAGGTGGTTTGCTCGCTCAGAGATGGTTTTGGACTCACTGGGAGATCTCTGAGTGAGTGAGCCACCACCCCACACACCTGATGCCACCTTGTGCTTGCCCAACGGCACTTCGTTGGCCCGCACCCCCAGGCACCCCCATCTCACTGGCCTGTGATTGTCACTGATGCTTTTCAACTGGCCCCCTATTGAAAAAGTTTGAGGACCACTGCTCTATACAGTCAGTGAAAACAAGACCAGGAGCTGACTGGCTCAGATCATGAGCTTCTTGTTGCAGAATTTAGGCTTAAATTGAAGAAAGTAGGGAAAAGCATTAGGCCACTCAGGTATGACCTGAATCATTTCCCTGATGAATATACAGTAGAGGTGCCAAATAGATTTAAGGAATTAGATCTGATAGAGTGCCTGAAGAACTATGGACAGAGGTTTGCAACATTGTACAAGAGGCAGCAACTAAAACCATCCCAAAAAAAAAGAAATGCAAGAAAGCAAAATGGTTGTCTGAGGAAGCTTTACGGATAGCTGAGGAAAGAAGGGAAGCGAAAGGCAAGGGAGAAAGAGAAAGATACAAACAATTGAATGCAGAATTCCAGAGAATAGCTAGAAGAGACAAGAATGCCTTCTTAAATGAACAGTGCAAAGAAATAGAAGAAAACAATAGAATAGGGAGGACCAGAGATCTCTTCAAGAAAATTGGAGATATGAAGGGAATGTTTCATGCAAAGATGGGCATGATAAAGGACCAAAATGGCAGGGACCTAACAGAGGCAGAAGAGATTAAGAAGAGGTGGCAAGATTACACAGAAGAACTATACAAGAAAGAGCTTAACGTCCCTGA
>NW_025335941.1:7092630-7093145 GCF_004798865.1 Varanus komodoensis | reverse complement strand
CAAGATTACACAGAAGAACTATACAAGAAAGAGCTTAACGTCCCTGAAAACCATGATGGGGTGGTCACTGAACTTGAGCCAGACATCCTGGCATGTGAAGTGAAATGGGCCTTAGGAAGTTGAGCAACAACAAAGCTGATGGAGGTGACAGCATTCCAGCTGAGCTATTCAAAATCTTAAAAGACGGTGCGGTAAAAGTGCTACAGTCAATATGCCAGCAAATTTGGAAAACTCAACAGTGGCCACAGGATTGGAAAAGGTCAGTTTACATTCTGATCCCAAAGAAGGGCAGTGCCAAAGAATGTTGAAACTACTTGCACCATTGCACTCATTTCACATGCTAGCAAAATTATGCTCAAAATCCTACAAGCTAGGATCCAGCAGTATGTGAACCGAGAATTGCCAGAAGTACAGGCAGTATTTCAAAGAGGGAGAGAAACTAGAGATCAAATTGCCAACATACGCTGGATCATGGAGAAAGCTAGGGAGTTCCAGAAAAACATCTACTTCTGCAT
>NW_025335941.1:6678708-7092530 GCF_004798865.1 Varanus komodoensis | reverse complement strand
TGGAGAAAGCTAGGGAGTTCCAGAAAAACATCTACTTCTGCTTCATTGACTATGCTAAAGCCTTTGATTGTGTAGATCACAACCAATTGTGGCAAGTTCTTAAAGAGATGGGAGTACCAGACCATCTTATTTGTCTCTTGAGAAACCTATATGCAGGTCAAGAAGCAACAGTGAGAACTGGACACGGAACCACTGATTGGTTCAAAATTGAAAAAGGAGTTCGGCAAAGCTGTATACTGTAGCCCTGTGTATTTAACTTATATGCAGAGCACATCATGGGAAAGGCAGGGCTAGATTAATCACAAGTTGGAATTAAGATTGCCGGGAGAAATATCAACAACCTCAGATATGCAGATGATACCACTCTCATGGCAGAAAGTGAACAGGAACTAAAGAGCCTCTTGATGCAGGTGAAGGAGCAGAGTGCAAAAGTTGGCTTGAAACTGAACATCAAGAAAACTAAGATCATGGCATCTGGTCCTATCACTTCCTGGCAAATAGATGGGGAAGAAATGGAGGTAGTGACAGATTTTATTTTCCTGGGCTCCAAGATCACCGCAGATGGGGACTGTAGCCAAGAAATTAAAAGACGCTTGCTCCTTGGGAGGAAAGCTATGGCACATCTAGACAGCATACTAAAAAGCAGAGACATCACCCTGCCAACAAAAGTGCGTATAGTCAAGGCTGTGGTTTTCCCAGTTGCAGTGTATGGCTGTGAAAGTTGGACCATAAGGAAGGCTGAGCACCAAAGGATTGAGGCCTTTGAATTGTGGTGCTGGAGGAGACTCCTGAGAGTCCCTTGGACCACAAGGTGATCCAACTGGTCAGTCCTAGAGGAGATCAACCCTGACTGTTCTGTAGAAGGCCAGATACTAAAGATGAAGCTCAAATACTTTGGACACCTAATGAGAAGGAACAACTCACGGAGAAGAGCCTAATGCTGGGAACAATTGACAGCAAAAGAAGAAGGGGACGGCAGAGAATGAGGTGGCTAGATGAGTCACTGAAGCAGTCGGCATGAGCTTAAGTGGACTCTGGGGGATGGTGGAGGACAGGAAGGTCTGGAGGAATGTTGTCCATAGGGTCGCGATGGGTCGGACACGATCTCGCAACTAACAACAACAATACAAAACCTACAATCCAGTTTGCTTATTACAATACCAACTGAGTCCTTCTATCTTAATCAGTGTAAAAAGAGTCCTCCAAAAAGAACCAAATACATTTATTTATTTATTTATTTATTTATTTATTTATTTATTTATTTATAAAATTTTCCCTCCCTCCCTTCCTTTATTTCTTTTTCATTCCCCATATCCATATCTTAAAGATGTTCTTACTCTGACTCAATCTTAATAAAATCATCCTGTTCTAATTTCATACTTTTACTACCTTCCTCCTCATTCTGCTTATCATGGCTTTCCTCAGACATCTGTTCAAACTTATGAAACCCTTCCTATTTTTTGTATGAAACTTTGCATCCTGAGTTTTCACCACATATGATCTATGAGTGTGATTTTGCAAGTTGCCACACTCCTTCTTGAATAGTAACTCTTATTCCTACTTTCAGTGGTGGCAAAGACCTAGCTACTCCATCATACTAATATTTCTGCTTAACTGTTCTTGCACACTTCTACTTAAGACACTTCTTGCTTACATCAGTGATTTCAGTGCATATTCAGTGCAAAATAGTGCATATCCAAGAAATAACAAGCGAACATATGGATATGTATTATCCAAACTGCTCTTGCTAAAGATCTTCTTAAATGTTTAGAAAGTTCTTTCAGTCAATTCATTTATTCTTGCATAGTATGAACTAGATGTAACATACCCAAGATCTCATTTCCTCATAAGCATTCTGATTGCCTTAGAATTAAATTGAGGACTATTATCAGTTATTATAGTCATTTAACCGAGATTGGTCTATTTCTTGTGGGTGGAAAGATTTTGATACTTTGAATAAGTTTTTTGCACTTGGCTGCTTATTTACATTATTCTGACTAAATTATATATGTATACAGAACCTGCTAAGACTGGTCTTTATCATTCACAATTTCTGTGATTGTTTTATTTTGTGCTTATATGTATACTTTATGTAAATATTATGTAAATATGAATATTATAGTGACATTTAAAAATATGTTTTTCAAGTATATAGGCTTGTTTCCACCTACAAAAACTACATACTTAGACTCTTATTTTATGTTTAGTGTTATTTTGAAAGGACTACCGCCAGGATCACATTTTTCAGAAGGTGACCACAAAATCCACTACACTGTGTTTGACAGAGCTGGGAATAAAGGAACTTGCAAATTTCTCGTTAAAGTCAAAGGTAAGAATATTTGATGCCAAAAGAAGCAGAGCCATTGAACTTGGTCCGCATTTATATGTCACCTGAGAAAGTAAACATGGGAGTGGTGCTGGCCCCCCATAGCCCTGCCCCCAGTCAGTCCATCAGCATTGCCACTTTCATGTCACAATGCAAGCATGACAATACATGTCAGGAGCCCTGCAGCAGAAGGAGGACGCTCTAGCCTCTTCCCCTCCGCCCCCACAGCAGTCCCCGAGGCGGCCTCTCCATTACCCCCAGCGATCACATACATAGGTTCTTGCATACAGGTGCAGGCCCAGGCCCACCGCCCTCAGAGCCAAAAGTTTGCACGACCCTGATGTAGGTGATACCAGAAAGTAGTACTCTGATTATACCATCAGATTATTCCAGGTCATATACACATGAGACCGTAGAGGAGAGTAGATTTTTAGTTAAGCTTTATGTGCGCAAGTGTTTCCTGCTGCAAGAACATTGTCAGATAAATCTTCCAGGTCACAATCTGCTGTCCGCTTTTGCCAAGCTGGGCTCCTTATTTGACTTGGCAAAATGCACCCCACAATTTCTGTGAGCAGAAGGGCGAGAGGAGTTTGGAAGGGACACTAACAAACAGTTGTAAACTCTCAGTGAATATATGTGACTTGCATAACCACTTCTTAATTTATATTAATATATACAATGATTATAAATAAAAATACGAAAATAAATGTAAAGGCTAACAATAAACTTATTAATGTTCAATTATGAGAAAATATATTAGAAGAGACAATTCATTACTGAATATTTGTGTTATGTTGTGTTTAAAGTCAGGCGCTGTGGGAAACTGAATGCTCCGGAAAATGGTTACATAAAATGTTCTGGTGATGGGAATAATTATGGTGCAACCTGCGAATTTTCCTGCATTGGTGGGTATGATTTGCAAGGAAGTCCAGCAAGAGTATGCCAGTACAATTTAGGCTGGTCAGGAACAGAGCCAACTTGTACACGTACGTGAGTAATGAATTAATCTAGTAAAAGGGCAGCATGTGGGACAGGATTACATGTATAACATGTTTTGCTAAGCAACCTTTACATAATAAATGGTTCACATGCGCGAACATTTCAATTCTCAGAGTTGTTTTTGTCCAGCAGAGTGCATGTGTTGAATTAAGTATCCAGTTTGCTAATTAACAATGAGATTTTGATGTTTTATGAAGTTTAACAATATACTGAATATGATAAAATATGTGTTAAAAGGATCCGCTAACCTTGGCATTCCAGTATTTTATTATATTAACATCACAGTATCGCTTAGCTGTTGCAGAGTGTATCAATAGCTTCGATCTACAGAAACTCAAGCAGAAATTGGAAAATATAGTGCAGCTTTTTATGTTTGTTTCCAAGTAACTGCTTCTTATTGCAAATTGTGTTTTAATTAAACTGTTCCCCAAGCTTAAAAAGTAGCTTGTGATAATAGTTGTCTGGAACAAGGATGTGATCTTGACGAGGGAACTCTACTCAGAAATGAATAAAGCTGAACAGATGCAATAATGAATTGTATGGAATAGGTAATAGCAAGGTCAGCACAAGCACTAGCCTAATTTTGGTTTTGTAGCATTAATAAGGCTAACTGGCACAATAGATTTGGTAGAGGATCTTGTTGCAACAGTTAATGCTGAGGCCCTTTATATTAACACTACCTAATTTACTTTCCCAATCTTGTCAATTTGCATTCTGTCCAGTATATAGCTTTCTTACTGTCTTACGGGTTTTCCTTGCTTCTCTCTTCTGCTTTCATTCTGTGGATTGCTTATTCTTTTTCGATAGGAATTATCAAACAGCCACCTACGTTCTCCTGTCAACTCATAAATATGTGCACATTTTGCAATATAATTACCAGTTAGCCTCTGGAAGGTGCATTCATTTGTTACAGGTTGTGAGTGAAAAGATTTAAGCATGATTATCCTCCCCACCTCATCCTGGTCACTTGAACCAAGATCCATATTTAGCAGCATATGTATGCAGAATTAGCATGTACTTTGAAAGTCTGAATTCATAGCTGACTTTAAGGACTGTGTGTATCCAAGGAGAGTCCAAAGCTCAGTGGTCAATTATACTTTGCATTCATAAGATCAGTCACTAGCAAAGCATCTCAAAAGCAAGGGAAATTTCTGACTGGGACTCTGGAGACCTACTACCAGAGTAATAGACTGATTCAGTATAATGTATTTGTATGTGTTTTGGATGTGATGTACTAATCTGCTAGTGCAATCTCATAGAATATGACATTGCTTGGCAAGCAAGTATTGGAACAGATCAGTGGAATCTACTCCTAAAGTTAGGACTTTATAGATGTGTTCTGAGACCACAGAGAAACTGCTTGGATGTTGCTGAGTGAGTGGCTGAAGTGGGATAGTTTGCTGTAATATAAACTGGCCACCCAGAAAGGTTCAAAGGCTGTATATAGAGTTATTCATTTGAAAATAGTGCAAACATATGTAGGATTAAGCTGCACATTTGTGCATGTGTTAAAGCAGCTGCAGTTTTCATTGCCATTGAGGTTTAAATGAGCATGACCTGAGAATACTTTGACTCTCAACATTTTTTATATCTGAACTGTCCCCTTTTTATTTCCATGTCTAAATGAATTAAGACTGTTTCTAGGTTTACAAAGATTTATCAATGTCTTCTTGATTGTAATTTCAGCCATGAATATTAATGTTGGTGTGAGGACTGCTGCAGCACTTCTGGACCAATTTTATGAGAAACGGAGGTTGCTCATCATTTCTACTCCTACTGCAGCGAATTATTACTATAGATTACAATTGGGAATACTGCAGGTGAGGCATAAGTACAGCTGGAATCGATTTTGCCCCCAAACTCTATTGCAGATCAGCAGTGTTGCTAAGGTTGTGTTTCTTCTGTGACTTACATTATGATGATCTGCTTTAGTTATTAATTATGGATCACGAAAGGGACTGAGATCCAACAGAAGCTGCCACTGGAAGAAGGGGGAAGAGATTCTCACAATTCTCTTTGAGTCTCTGTTCCATATCTCCCACTGTTCTGGGAAGCACAGGGAGATATAGAAGAAGAATGTGTGATTCATCTCCCTCCTCTTCTTCCATTAGGAGAGTCCTATGTGCAGAATTCTGCCCATAGGAACGCTGGATCCAAGACTATAAGCATATGGTAGTTGAACTAGACAGTAGTGTTCATATGGCCTTGGAGGGATCCTTTTGTGTTTGCTTTCTTCAAAATGAAATGAAATAATGCTCCTAACAACTCATGTAGAAACAGTAGATGAAGCTTAACTTTTAAAGAAGGGGCAATGTTATTTAGCGGTTCTTGTAATACAGGTTTCCTTTCCAGCTTGGTACCTCAATTTATAACGAAAGAAATCTACCTATGTAAAAATGCCTTTGAAGAAGGGTGGAGAGAACTGCTACATTCTGAAGCTCTTTAAATTAAGATGGGGACCTTCAGGCCTGAAATAGCCCATTAAGCATGCTTCTTTGTATTGCCACTTTCTTTCCCATCTCTCCTCCCTCTTCCCAAGCACCCCGGATCAAAATCTCTTAGTAGTGGTTGATTGGAGAAGACAGTTTTTCCCTGCTTCCCCACCCCCTGCACTGCATCAGTCTTTTTAAAAGCATTAAATTAGGGCCGAAGACCAGCAGTGTGAGGACCATCATTGCCATGCACCCCCAGCATATTTGCCTGGAACCAGTTTGGCCTTTGAGTTGAAAAATGTTCCCTGCTCTTGTTTTAAATGCTAATATAAATGAAGCCAAGCACTGTGATCCTAATTCTGTGTCCAGCACTGTGTGTACATAATGCTGTCATGGAATATATTCAGGCCTATGTGTCGCTTACCAGAAAGACAGATGAAGTATTTTTCCAGAAAAGATTAACTTATGAAATGGGCAGAGAAAATCTGTTATTTTCTTCAAAGCAAAATCCAATTATTTTATGGAGAAAATATTACTTTATGCTACCTTTGAAAAGTAAGAATAAAGTTCTTTTTAGTATTTTAAATATTTTAAAACTGTATTCACATGTGCCAAACTTGATTCAGTTCCAAACTCATATGCATCTGCCCATCCATATATATATCTTTCACAAGGCCTTCATTTTTAGGTTTAATTTACATGAACATAATGAGCACATGTTCGATTGTGTCTATGCTTCTCATTAATTAACTTGATATTTTTGTTTCTTATGTTGACCATTTTAGCCAGCACAGTGTGGTTTAGATCTCCGTCATGTTACTGTGGTAGAGCTGGTTGGGATCTATCCAGCACAACTGGGAAGAATAGGTTTAAGACTGATGCCTCCTGCCCTGGCTTTGCAACTCAGGTGAATTAAAATCTGTTTAATGATACTGTTCAAGAATTGTTTCCTTCCCACCCCTGCAAGTATTAGCTTGTGATGTGGAATTCCCTTGCATGAACAGCATACCTGGATACAAATTCTGTATATATTGTGAGAATATGGCTTAAGAATAAACAATATTTGATAGTCATAACGACATATATAGAAATAGAACATGTGCTAATAATGTCCAATCTTGTGTTCCATTGTGATAAAGTGAGGATCTGCCCCGTGCCACTTGCCATTTCTCATTCATATGAGAAATCTGTCTCCTCTCCATGTGGTGGTGGTGATGGTTCTAATTTTCATTTCTAAACCATCCCACAGCTGTAGCTCTCAGCCGCACAGTAGCTTACACTCTTCACTACAGTGCTAGCACTTGTGGGAAATGACAATATATTCCTTGTTATGGCTGTGCTGTCTACAGGAAATTGGCTTTTCCTATGCATAGAGTTATACAGTTAGGATGGTTAAATATCCACCACACAGTAAAGCTTGCATCCCCTTTCTTGCAGGATCGAAGAGCTTGTCTCAGTGCTGGTTCAAGGTCAGAACCGGTAGACTTATACTGGTGTTAAAGCGAACATTAGTCCCGGTGCAAAGAAAGACGTTTATTACCTGGCCTTGGTACCAGCATGAGAACAATTCACAGTCACAGTCTGTTCTGGCTGTTACTCCCAGGAGTGTAGCTTTTTTGTAGAGTAGGGAAGGAACTATTCCTAATCATCTCCTCTCCGAGTTGTAAAGGAAAGGGGAGAGATGGGCAGTGTGGCCACACATTACAGCCCTGTGGAACTATCCTGTTCACACATACACTTCACACACAGAGAATGGGACTGAATGCCCCCACCCCAGCATCACTATTGCCTTCCGCATGTGGAGGCCAGCTGTGTATTGAAAAGCCTCCTCTTTCCATGGAAGCTCTCCTTGAGATTTAGGACCCTAGAAAAATCAGGGTTCTCATCTCAGGGAGAGCTTCTCCATAGGATAGACTCTCCAGTGCATGCAGTCTTCTTGCACGTTAGAGGCAGCTGGAGAGGGAGACAGCTAGCATGCTTGATCCCTCTCCCCTGCATCATGGGTCGAGCTTTAAGCACAATCAGAACTCCTGTAGTAGGGCTAATGGCAATGTAGACGTGGATTTCTGCAGCGCAGAAACAAAGTTGGGATGCTGCTATGAAGAGCAGCTTCTCTAGCAACTTCTAAACAACTAGATGTAATTAATTTCGTAACTTGCAACAGATTTGCTGTAGCAGCTATCCTTTCTCTTTAGTGATGCTTGAAAAACATTGTGATCAGAATTGCTGCATGAGCCTTGGGTGACCTTGGTCAAGTATTCAACTATCTCTTCATAGCCTTTTATCACCTTCACTCCAGATTTGAAAAGGGACATTATTATCCTTTCCCAGTGTTTTGACAAGTGCATTGCTGGGAAATGCCTAAGTGGTGATGGTTACATGAAGTTTTTATTTTAAGAAAAATCAAAGGCGTTAACAAATCTGGTTCTTTCTTCATATCCTCAGGCTGTTGCTTCGTATCCCCCACTATAACTTCAACATGGTGGTGATCGATAAACATGGTGTGGACAAAGAGCGGTATCCTTTCCCAGCAACCCCTGCTGAACTCTTTGCTCTCATTGACACTTTCCCTTTAAGAAAAGAAGAAATGAAATTACAAGCAGAAGCTGGCCAGTCCTGTCCCTGATTCTGGATTACAGCCATTCATATGCCGGTATTTTTGCTGCCTAATTTTTCTTCTGGTGCTACACAGAGCATGGCATTATGGAAGTCACTGATGTACATAACTGGTTTTTAATGTATGTGTTTTGCTTTGCGCGTGTTTGGAACATTTCATTTAACATACAAGTGATGCCTCTTCATTATTTTCAGAGATTTATTTTCTTCAGCAAGTCTTGTGAAAGTATTGCATTCACTTGATTAGGTCTACCAAATTATTTTAAACATACTTCCTGTATAAATAAGTTCATTTCTTTTTACAGATCTTTTATTAATAAAAATATTGTTTTGCATTTTTATAGCATTATCCTTAAGTATTTGAGTATGGTATAATCCACTCTTGAGCAGCTGTGAGTGAAACCACCCTTGCCTGATTTCAGATGTTGGGAAAACATAATTAGGTATGAAGGATTGGATTGAACCTTGGCTCCTAGCCAATTAACATCACAGTTAATTTCTTGGTAGTAGGGGAAAATGAAGTATGCTTATCTCACTGGACAATTTAGGAATGCTGTCAGTTAATTATTCAGAATTACTCTTCTTTAACCTAGTGGATAAGAAAGATACAGGACTAGATTCAGATTTAGGCCTTTGCACACTTCTCTGGTTCCTCCACATAAATGCTACATGGAGAGCAGGATCAGATGACACAAGGGTGGTTAATAAACCCTAGAATGGACTGAGGGTTCTGGGTAGTTGAATAGCCACTCACCTTCAACAGGTTCCGATCTCACAACAAGCTGCTTCTGGTGAGGTTGACTAGCTGCCACTCAACATGCCTGAACAAGCCGCCATGGCTCCTTAATCGGTGTTGCATGAATTGGCTTAGAGGGTTACAGGAGCCTGGTCCGAGGGTCAGACTGTCGGGTATGGGAATCCCCACAACTTGGGCACAATTCCTTTCTTATGAGCCATGCAGAAGCTCAGGGCAGCGTTGTGTGAGCTCAGAGGGGTACAGAAGCAATGGCCTTGTGCTGGGGAGGATTTGCATAATTGCCCTCTCCAGCCACATTTGCTTTGTTGTGTGAAGCCAAAGGGTGTTGCCATGGTTAACTAACCAACTCGTTGTAGGAATTTGGGAGTAGCAACCAACCATCACCAGGTTTGCATCACTCCACAAGCCATGTCATGATCATGTGAACAGGCCCAAAGCATGCTCTGTTTCTGTTGTTAGTCATTACAAGTGTGAAGAGTATGTCACCACTTCCAACCAAAAAGCAAATGTCTCAGCTATCAGACGTATAGAAAATAGTATCCTATGTGTTTTCTGTTTAAACATTTCTCTTGAATGACAATTTAAAGTTTTAACATGGTGAAAGTTTTTAATTATACACAAAATAAGACCTTGGTTTACAATAGTACAAATGAAATTAGTTAGATCTTTTCCCACAATCCATAAATCTGAATGTGCAGTTACAGAGGAACATATAATAAAGCAAGCTCGGTAGGGGGTGAAAAAGTTCTGCCTCATTTGTAACAGACCTTAATCAGTTCCACTTTATGATTTGCTAGTGTTCAGGTCCAGTGTAGGTATTCCAAATGGAGTTCTAACAAAAATACATTTACACATTTAACAAAGCATTTTGCCAATTAAAAAAATTGAACTACGGTATTTTTCTACATTGCCCATGCCATCTGAAAACTAATAGGGTCAGATTCTGCAGCACAGTGGTTACAGCATGCATTTAGTACAGTTTATTGCCACAAATCCATTTTCTTTTTACAAGTCCAGGTATTATCAGCAGAGAGAAGCCCCCCCCCCACCCCCCAATGCTTCAATTTCCCTTGGCTGGCTTCAGATAATGACATGCCATAGTGGAAACCGCAGTGGCATGGCCTGCCGTTCTGTCTGTTCCCAGCAAGTATGATGAAAATGGTCTCCATGGAACCACACACAGAAACAGTGATCTATTCCATGGTTTTCATGCCTCACCATGGCTAGTTTTTGCATCTGAAGCAAGAAACCACATGGTTTCCATGTTTCTTCCTTGAAGTTCTCTGTAAAGAGCAGCGATGGCTGAAGCAGACATTCCTGCCTGTGCAAGTTGCTTGACGGGCTGCTCTGTGCCCCCACCCCGCTCGCGGGCTGCCTTCAGAATTTCAGCAGGAGGAGGAGGACATTGCATCAGTCTGCCTTCAGAAGCAGTGACCTTAAGGATGGCTGTGCTTAGCATTCCTTCCTGGTTGCCCCACTGCATTTGAGTAGAACTTGGTTAACCTGCTGCCTTTGTTTTATGTACGGAAGCTCTGGTCTCTCAGGAAAGCCGCCCTGTATGCAAGGAACACATGGTACATCAACAGGGTGAGCACCCCAAGGAGCCCATGACTCCCACTCTGCCTCCCACCTGCATCGCTGGTCCTTTCTTGTCCCTGACAGTCCTTGGAACTATCAGGGACAGATAGTTCCCTTTTTGCCCCCTAACGCCCCATCCTAGCTGCACAACAAGCACTGTTTAAACAGCTGGCCAAAAAACTCTCCCTGGCAGATGCTCACAAGTGCTCCCTTGGGAAGGGCTGCCAGGCAGGACATATCCCCTCTGCCCCTTGCATGGATGCCCATGCTGATGCCCTCCGTGTGCCTGGCTGCAGCAGGGAGGCAGCATGTGCAAGTCCTGAACATGAGGGAGTGTGGATGTGGAGCGAGGGTGAGGGGAGAGGTGTGGGATGGGTGGGTGTATTTCTAGAGCAGGCCAGCAGGGGGAGTGCTCTTCTAGTGCTACTCTGGATCAGCAGTGCTACTCTAGCAAACAATTGTTTCACTGAGCAGCAAAACCACCACCACCAACAAAGCCAGCTGGCTTAGGCCATGCCCAGGTGAGTGTATGGGCCATGAGGGAGGAACAGGTGACACAGGTAGGACAGTGCATGTGGGGATTGATTTTCAGTCACAGGGCTGATGGGATACCTGGCACTATTAGGAGGACAGATGGAGTGGAAACTCATGGAAACCATGTGTCTGTTTGATCCCTGGCCCCAGGATATTGGTGTCATGTGTGAATGCAGCCAGCCAGTGAGGAACCCTGCTTAAACAGGCTGAACAGTGGGGCAGGAGCAGGGAGATCCCAAAAATCAGACTGCGGTATCTTCCATGATGGCACATCCTGGATTTATCCTATTGCGCTAGCCAATGAGCCGGGTGCAGTCCAGACACAGTGGCATATCTTAAGCTACAACTTGGTGCACACCATACACTGTGAATTGATAGGATCTGCTGTTCTTATGTCCTAGGCAGCCATACAGTTTTATCAGTCTGACTTTTAGTCTTTCAGTATAGAACAGGCATCTAGACAGGAAAAGATGAAATCATTCTATAGTTAAATATTTGCAAGAACTGGTATGTAATAATACATTATTTAAAAGTATCGGTATTATTAATGTTCTGTGATTCTGTTGGGTAACAATATTCAAAGATATCTGAGGAATATTTTATATGATGCCACAATGCCTGCACTACTTATTCATCTCTGACATACAGTATCATACCTAGAATGAATTGATTAAATTGGTGTTCATTCAGCTTCTGACACTTCAAAGAGTATCAATGCTTTGTTTGTTTGTTTTTAAATCCAGAACTTACTGAGTGGCATGTAAAACAATCAGAGACGTGCACAATGTATCATGACTCAACACAGCAAACCAATCCGAATCATTTAAAAAAGCCAGATATGTAACCAATCACCTTCATTTGTTCACACTTGTTTAAAGGAGGATACAAAATGATCAGAGAAAACAGATTTTAATACTACAGGCTGTGCTGCACCTATGTATCTGCATACTATTCACAATCCTCGCCTTTGAGTGGCTGCTAGTATATCATGGTGTCAATTTTCACCATATAGCAAAAGCCATTTTATGGCAAGAATTGTAGAATGCAAATAGAATGCAAATTTTGAACTCTGAAATGTGCCCAGGCTTCTGATGCTATGCTGCTTCTAAATAACTGCTGTGCTTCATCCATCTGATTATACATTTCCCCCACTAAGAAATCACAGTTATGGTTTACTGAAATGCAAAACTGAACCTATAAACACAGGGTTTGCTTTGGGCTTAAATCATACATGAGAAGCCCCACTAAAATCAATGGGACTCTGTGTCTGACTCATAGAATCATAGAGTTGGGAGGGCCAGAAGGCCATTGGGTCCAACCCTCAGTCAAACTTTTTGAATCAACATAGGCCTGCATACTGTCCCCAACAGATCCACTTATTTCAGAGTAAATGATACTCCTGCCTGGGTTCATTTTAAGAATGAAAACATTCTTCCACCATTGTGAATTTCAGAGACCTATAAAGACAGAGAAATGGCTTGAACACTATCTGGCAGATGGAAACGTGGACTTCCCTTGGCAGAACCAGCCCCTCCATATTGGTACTTTCAATGGCAAACATTGGTGTGGCTCATGGCAATAATTGTTCCCATTGATAGCGAAGCTGGAAGCTGGGGCTTTCTATCAGTGCCGGGACCCTGTCAAAGGAGACATCAAGGCGAAGTGAAGAGATCTTATTCTTGCTCTGGTTCTTCAAGTAAATGTTCCAGCTCTTCTTCTTCAAGATGTAATCAAGAAGGTACCATTTGACACTTCCAAGCAGATTACTGACCGAGGAGGAGCTGTGGCAATGTGCTACTTGAATTCCAGTGACAGAGAAACAGGATAAGAAGCTTGCAACAGGTGTACTGTGCTGCACTGCTCCTTCTCATCACTGAGCCTGGTTGAGAGAGAAGACACACTTGCTAGATAGCCAAAGCTGTTCTCCAAATCCCCTCCATGCCCCAACTCTGACCCTTATGTAGCAATGTTTTTAAGGCCTATGTAGAATCCTACAGCAAAAGCTTGAATGAGCTGGACACAAACAACTTAAAGGTGGGGATTATAATTATAATGGACAATAATATTACAGTTTTCAAGTACTGAAAAGGTTTTTGGGAGGACAGGGAACCACTGCTCATCTCGTCCACAGATTCTTACAACACAGAGGTAGATTAATGTCAATGATTTGGAGAAACATCCTCTTAGTGTTGTTCAATTACTGAGTAGAATCTCCTGCTTTGGATGTGCTCAAAAGCTACTGGAACACACCTCTCTTAGGGCAGAGTGACCCTCACTTCGGGCAGAGAATAAATTAAGTGATAAATACATCACGAATAAATACGAAGCACAAAAATTCTCTCTTCCTCTCAGATGGTGTGTTGTTTCCTCACATGGTATTTGCACAACAAGACATCATACGAAAATGGCAACTATTTCTTGTGCCTTCTTGATTAGTACCTTCCAGTGTGAATTTTTTTAAGCAAGTGCTGAAATATAGGGCTTGCACTGCTGATAAGATTTGTGGTGTTCTTTCATTTATAGTCAGAAATGTTTGCTGCTCTCTAACCTACAGTCCCTGTGCCCAATAGCAAGTCTAGTCATGAGTAGGTAACTGGAGATCCCTGAACTGTTTTCTTACCAATCCCACTACTGGGAACCATTCATGGAAATGACTGTGCACAACTTGAACGAGAGAAGTAGATGGAAGTAGGTATGCTTGCTCTTTGACTCTCACCCCCTTAGTTCATTCCAACCATTAGATTTGTCTGCAATGGGATTACGTAGATTAAATGGGTCTAACTCAGGCTCATTTATTAATTGCTATTTTTTCTGAGAAAACATGTCAAAATAATCCTAACTTAAAGGCGATCTATGGTATGTACATGATTTCAGAAGGTCTTATTCCTCCTACCCAGTCACACCCAGGAAATTCAGCCTTGGAAGCTGCTATCTTCAGCTGGAAAAAGTAGGACAAGGATAAGAATGTAGATGTAGGAAAGTGCTCCATGCATTTATATTCCATTTTGGGAGATTTAAAGTCCCAATTGAAGAGTCTTTGTCTTCTCAATTTGACATGTGCAAAATATTGCAGTTGTTCCACTGGAGATCATCTTCATCACAAGGGATGTACTTACATTAGCAATATACTAGCATATTTCTTGTGAAAGTAAGTTATTCTTAAAGTCTGCGTTTTCCCATGCTGGATCTTAGCATTAATATGCCTTCCACTGAATCTCCAGGACAGTCAATCATTCTTTGCCAAAGAAGTTGCTCCTCCCCTTGAGAATCCATCCAGTCAACTTCTTTGCCATTACTTATGCCTAGAAATTACAAGACATGGTGAGGTCGGTGTATTTCTTGTGATCAGAGAAAAATATCATTTAAAAAAAATCTATCAAATAAAGTTTGTCCTATAGTATTTGAAAACTACATTTTGTCCTTCTTGTTAGGAAGAAGGAAACATAGCAATCTATTAAAGAATGGACATCGTTTAAGCCATAAAAGGAAAAAGACCAACAATGAAACCTAATTTGTTTTTTTAAATGAAGTATTATGAATGTGCAACACATGATTTTAAGGATGATGGTTTAAGTCTCTCTCTCTCTCTGAATGAATGGTAAAAGCAACAAATGAGGTTTTGTATGAAAAGTATATTTCATACCTACATTTACAACACATTGTGGGTTTGATTTTAAAAGGACACAGTGTTCACATTTAGGCTGTAATTTTGTGTTTGCCTCCACAGGCTTGACAGTGACAAAATGTGAAGCACTTAACTAGAAATAATATGTTGTCCCCAGTGCCTATTAGCCTTGGAAACAGCTGACCTTAAAAAAAATCACCCCTGGCCTGAAGTCTTGCAAGGATGGTTTGATTGAAAAGAAAGTCCCTTGGGTTTAGAGCACGCTTGAAAGCTAACTAAGATGTGCACTTGATGTTACATATGAGTTTAAATCAACAATAACACTTGATAGGAATTCTAAGCAGTCTCTCACTTTGTAAGGCATGAGGATGCAATGAATCATAGAACAGTAGAGTTGGCCAATCCTATCTCTCTGTTTCTACTTCTGGTTATGTGTTGAAAGAACAGTTTTACTAACACATTCCTCCTTCATATATTATACCAGAAGCATGAAGGACCCAATCAGATCCACAATTGCTCTTTTCCTGCTTCTTCATAGCATGTAGATTCATCTTCTCTCCTGTAACTAATGGAAACCACATGGCATCCTGATGTACATGCAGGTGAGGTATGGGAATTTCAAGCGTACGTGCAAATATATTTATTAGATTAATCTAGCTTTTAGGGCAAGCTGACACAAAGCTTATACTAAGAATGATAAAAGCAAAACAAAGAACAAAGCAACAGAGTGTAATAAAATCAGCACTTAATAAAATAAGAGCTTTAACAGTAGAAAAGGGGAAAAAGTCTTTAGAACAGGCTTAAAAGCTGCAAGGGGTGCTTGGGAAAGGAACTTGATGCCCCTATCTGACAGAAAGTTGACCAGTTCTACAAATGAGAATTCTGAAGCCTTCTCATTTCACAGTGCCCCTTTGACTTCTGCCCAGTAAGTTCCCACCCACCAAGGTGATGTAGGAATCAGCATTGTCCAAATTATCACTCTTACCAGTTCCAGTACTTAGGCGAACACCTCCCAGAAAGATATTGCTGGCAAGAGACTCCTTGTCCCAAACAGTGAGTTCTACACAGACGTTGTGTATATCTCTAGGATTCAAACCACTGAAAGTGAAGGTATGATTCCACTGGGGATTCACACTCTTTTTTATTACATGGGTTTTGTGTTTGGATGCTTTGCTGTTGTCAGGAAGCAGGTACCTAAGAGAGGAGGGAAAAAAAGAAGAGGACATTCTTGGCTTGCTATGAATGTGACAGCGGCTACAGAAATAGTCAAGTTGACCCTTAAAGAATGATGGATTAGAAAGAGGCCAATATAACACTTGAGAATAAAACCATATTTGTGGTGCCAAAAATGGGACCAGAGTAGTGTCAGTAACTGATTAAAGAACAAGAAGCAGAGAAGGAGGATAAATTATGTGCGGCTCTTTAATTTCTAAAAAAAGAGACAATTAGAGGGTGGGAGTACACAAAAGGTTTATCAAATAATATATTGTGATTTTACTTATTTTATACAGTGGTCTGCAAACGTGGTAGAACATGACTGCTAAAGTTTGGTTTAGAGAGCCAGTCACAGTGCTGTGAGCGAAAGACACCTGTCTCACCCACTAAAATAACACAGAGTTATATGACTGGAAAAAATATGGCCAAACAGATTATTATTCAATACAGAAATATGTCATGTGAACAGGCATGCTAAGCAGAAGACATGAAAGAAATTACCCTTTCACAAATGTGTCAGAAGTGCCACCTGATTTCACAGCCGTTAAATTCTTGGCTTCCTTGATGACAACTTCTAATATGCCGCCTGAGGGTAACTGTGAGTTGGCCTTCTTTCCCTTCTTAGAACTCTTCTTCCCTTTAAGAAGAATAAACAAAAGCAGAAAATCTACTTCAAGAATAAACTTCCAGTCTTTTAAATAATGTTGTGCCATCCCAGACTAGAAATCCATACACATACATAGACATGTGTCAAACCAAGCAATATTCTTTCCCAGGACAGGAGACAACCTGTATACCATGTTTCCTTTATTTCTTCAAAGACTTCCTCCAACCCAATCTTCCACTACGAAGTAACACAATATGTTTTATTATTAAAAAAAAATCTAAGTTGCCAAATGCACACAGATAAATATGATGCCATTTATCAAATAAAGGGAAATGATTTCAGATGCAGTTGCCATGTACTTAGGTTTAGTTTCTGCTAAAAGGAATTAGTAGCTGGCATAAAGAAGTAAATGGATGCACAATGGCTCAATCACAAAAGCCCCACAAAATTAAAGGATATAATTTTCATCAGAAGGTGGGATATTGAAAGGGATCGTCAGCAACTCTCTGTACAGAACAAATATGCAATGGTGGGGAGACAGACAAAGTGGAACAAAACCAGTAAGGGATCATAAGATGTAATGTGGTTTGCCCATCTCCTTTGGATAAATATCAGGAGCAGTTTGTGTTCACAAGAGGATGCATTTTAGTTACACTACAACGTTGGTTCTTGTCTATTTTCTATAGATATCATTAGCATGTTTCTCTAGTATTCTGTCTGCAGTGGAAATGCCAAGCCTCCTCAGTCAGCAGCAGCAAAATTAGATTTTAGCAAAAGGCTGTGGAACCAGCAACCAATAAAACAGATTAGATTCATTTAGGAAAGCTGACAGATCATACTTGCTTCCAAAATTTGTATTCCCGAGGCCTCATTACTGCAGCAAAATAAAACCATTTGTGCTTTAAAATTCCTTTAGAGAGCCGTAACTTACTGAATACCAGGCAATTCCAATCTTCTACACTCTGGTAATTTTATGCCATATGTCGGCACAAGATGGTGGATTTCAATTATCCACAGAAAACATTACCACCAAGTGCTCATCCTATCAATGCTTATTTACCTTGATTCTCTCCAAGGGGAAGTGTTAGGTTTCTCTCAGGAGGAATATACCGTAAGACAACTATCAACTCTCCTTTGTACTGAAGGCCACTATCAGCTACAGCTTCCATCTGAAAGGATGAAGCAAATCAGAACAAAGTCTGAGATAAATATATCTTTCCTTTGCGCTTTGTAAATATGTAAAATGAACCATGCAGATTTTTCTACAAAAGTTCAGAGATTCATTGGGATTGTGCATGCGTTGAAGTACATACATAATATGGGCAGCGTAATGCAAGGGGATGCAGGGAGGTGAATTGCTGATAACTGAACCACCACCTCCTGTGTCTCATAAGCTTGAGTAACCAAAGTCCTTTGCAAGCTTAACTACATGAAATCACAAAAAATAACCTTGAAGTTTGAGAACATTTTTCATATGCCTTCTACTTCTTAAGCAAAGTAGCAGAGTTCTTGAGTTGGTCAACAAAATGTGGGATGCATTTGTCTTCCTAAGAACAAGATCCTTTCTTTTGAGATAATATGTATCTGCTTTTGCCAGTGCAGGCAAATAAAGTATCCCAGCTGCAGACTTGTGCAAGATCCATCCATCCATCCATCCATCCACCCATCCACCCATCCTCCACAGCCAAACTGATTTTCAGAACCGTTCCTTCTGAAATGAAATTTCCCCTGAAATGTTCCTTCCCTATTTGTTCTTCAGGTGCATGAATGTAGAAGGAAAGAATTTCAGAAGCTAGGTTGCAAATGCAGGGTGATAACACTTCCTGTAGCTAATCCCCTAGGCTGCTGAGACAGAGCAAGATAGATCTGGAAGAGCTGCAGAAGTTGCTGCCTCATGACCCTTGGGAGGCATTAGATGATCAGTCTTTGGAGTTCCTTGACTGTTTTGCTCTTGCAATAACTGCTTGTCTTTGAAAATCAAAGGAATAACCTAATTGGGTCAGACCCAATATTCCCTCGCAGGGACCAGTTTCACATAAAGCAGCACAGAAAATGAGCCAACATGGGAAACATTTCTCTGCCTCTTCATTCCAATAGCCTCTTGTTTGCAAAATGTTGCTTTCCAATTAATAACTATGCCTATATTGTAACTCGTTTGTGCAAGTGCTAGCATAAAAGCTAAACACATGTCTAGACAGCATTTCTGAAAACTGACTGGAAATCCTTACCTTGGGCTGAAGCATAAACCACTCATCTGCCTCATTTTCAAAGTTCCAGGAGTCCAAGGGTATTTCCACTTCTCCAAGAAAGCTGTTATGCCCAAATCTGTCATAATGCCAGACAGAAAGCTGCAGGGTCCGAGTCTCAAGCTGTGTATGGCTGATGATGTACTGTTGAGTGTTTTAAAAAAAGGCACATGTTTGTAATGGAAGGCTCTAAGGTTCCAAAACTGAACATCCTCTTACAATCTTATATTCATGAAGTTACCAGAAGCTGAGAGACAAGGCACAGAATAAATATTTTTTCTGCTGCTAAGCTGTACCAAATCAATAAGTCAGGGTTGATATTAGGAAGAGATCTATAAAATTCAGTTACTTTCCTGAAATCCCTTTTTGACCATTAACTTCTATGGAAGCTTTGTTTTTTTTAACCTTTCCTCAGATCATGGAGTCTGGAAGTTTGCTTTGTAAAACAAAACAACACAAAAATGGACAACCAGAAATATTAGAGAGTAGCAGAAGACTCTGATACACTGGCTAGATTTTGCCTACTAAAGTCATAGGAGTTCTTAGAATTCTGTGATTATAACAGGGCACAATGTAGACAAATATGAGCACCTTAAATCATACAGGGAGGTATACTCAAGGGCTTATCTCCTTCCTGTTGCAAACTGACCTCCCAGCTTTGGATAAACTGAGATAAATGGTGTGTGTGTGTGTGTGTGTGTGTGTGTTTCAAAGAAAGCTATATTACATATAGTGCAGAAATGGGCAACTTTGTAGCCCTCCTGATATTTTGACCTACAACTAAGCCAACTTCCATCTGACCTCCCCATTGGCTTAGTTCAAGATGGTTGAAAACTAATGTAGTGAAAAAGCTCTATAAAACCTGACAATATGGCATTTAAGACTGTGATAAATTTAAGTTTGATTTTAAGTTCCCCAGTACTGAATTTTCAATAACAAGAGAGGAGGAAGAGAAATGTATTCCTGTATGCTTCATGCTGAATGGTTAGGGAACAGAACTTCAGCTCTTAAGCTTATGGCCCATTTTCGTGTTATCTTTAAGACCTACCTTCAGCCCTAAAATCTGTTGTGATTTTTATGAGAAAACACTTTTCTTGACATTTCTCCACCTACAAAAAAGTGGGAGAAGGAACAGGCTATCCAAAATAGAGGATAATAATAAAAATAAAGAGAAAATAATTCCTCTTCTAAATCAATGGCCATCCTACCATCCTCCCCACAAAAGCCCTCTAACAAGGATGGCAAGGTCTTTAATTCAAAACACTAAAGAAAAACCTATTTAAAATTGATACTAAAGACATATAACCTGTCAAATGACCATATAGGAAATAGGGTCATTTTTGATATGATATTGGGCTCTGTTCCAGTTCTCACCTTCAGTGTTTCATTGAATTCTGGATTAGTGCTATTGCTTTTGATTTTCGTCTTTCTTTTGCTCTGACGCGACTTGTCCGGCAGGAGGTACACTTTGACATAGCTGTTGATTAGGTAGTAAACCATTAACAGAATCCACCAAATGCTACCCCCTCCCCCACCTCACACATGCACACAAGAAATTCTTGCGGCATGACTGTGATCCTAAATGCAAATCAAGCTCCTTATGATACATGACAAAATATACAGCTCTATTCAGTCACTCACAATTTACAATTTAAGCCCAGTTTTACTTGGCTTCAGACTAGGAATAACTCTTGACAAGACTGAATGTTCTTCCATATTGGCTGAGCTTGCACCACAGGTTAACTCCCTTGGGAATTATAACCATCCACTGCAGGTAAAATCCCTTGGTGCCTAACAGAGGATCAGGCAGAGCAGAGTTCATGTGCCTCACCCTCCTCCCCTCAGCCTTCCAACAGACCCTGAAGGAGCACTGAGATATTTCTTGAGTCACAACAACTCATTTAGTACAGGTTGTGGCTTGACCTTTTAAAGAAGTTATCCACACTTGGGAAGGTGAAGGGTTAGGGTTACAAGCCATGATGAGCTGGGGAGGTTAATAAGTCACCCATTATAAACCACTCTGTGGGAAGAAGGCTGGGTTCAGGCAACATGGCCAACTACCAAGGCTTATAAACCAGCATGGCATAATGCCTCATGTGAAGCCCGTCATTAATCATAAGGTAGCATGTAAAGAAGGATTCTAGTTTATCCTTCTCCCTGGCACATTGATTTTCTATGATTAGGCACTTTTATGGCACATTTAACAACATGATGCCACCCACTTACAAACTGCATCACACAAGTTATTAAAAATGCTTGTAGCACCAACAAGATTCTGCAAGTGTTGGTTCAGCTGACTATCCAGCCTCCATTTCTTCTCACCATGAATGCTCTGTTGCCCACCACCTCTGGCAGGTGCAGAACACTTTGGAAGAGACAAGCCTCACCAGACTAGTTTGTGCTGGGGTATAGGGCTAGGGTTAGGGAAAGAAACAAGAACCATAGGGAGACTCCAGTTGATTTTTCTGTTCCCCAAACCTCAGTGCAATGAGAAAAATCCCACTTCACTGCTAAAACCCCTCTCCCCCATACTTGCTGGATGGCTTAGAAGAGAGGCAACAGAGCTTGAGCTCACTTGTTCCACTCTTAAATTAGCCATAGTTCCTGGTGACATCCAGCCCGAGATGCTATAATTTGGATGCTGGATATCACAGAGAACGATGGTTAGTTCAAAAGCTTCTGGTCTCTCCTTGTTGGTTGTAAAAGAGTGGAAGGGAAAGCATGGAAACCGAAGCTTCACCATGGTTTGTTCACAAAGAGGGAAACTATAGTTTTTCCACTGCTCTAAAGCCAGCATGCAGCCATCCCTCACTGGCACTGCAGTGTGCAAGTATTCAACTATGAGACACTTCCGCTGCTTCTTATGCTCTCCCATCTGCAGCATGCCAGAGAGGACCCCACCTTTCTCCAAAGCTCTCTCACAAGCACAGAGCAGCCGGAAGAGATCAAAGACCCTTCTCACGTGCAGTGATTCTTGGAAAAGGTAAGACAGCGAGAGACTCTTGCTGTTTCTCACTTTCTGCAAACCGCAACTGAGGGCTGTTTGAGCTCTCCACACACACAGAGCTACCTGGGAGGCCACCAGAGGGCCAGAAGCATTTGCACTGAGGAGAAGACTGTGAATCAAGTATTTCTCTATGCAGGCTCACAATCAACATGATTTAAATTATGAGACTAAATACAAAATTAAAGGATCTTTTTTGCTTACGGATCTGTTCTTTGCTTCTTTTCATCTGCTATGGCCAAGTTCTTGCATTTCTTTACAAGGATGTTGAGGGCTCCTGTTTTATAGCTGTAGCTAATTTGGAGACAAATTTCACCACTGATCTTCACGTTGCCATAGTCCCCAGTTTCACTATACACACTCATCATACTATTAATGCTGGTCTGGACAAGAGAGAAAAGCAATCTGACAAACTGCATCATATCTTTTGTGAGTCATATTTTAATGTTACTCTAACATTACAATAACTATTCATCTCTTCTTTCACTGAAATATCTGACTAAGGAGAACAAGAATGTTCAAATGATGTATTATAGACAGAAGACTCCGATGATAAACAACCTACACATCAATACGCAGAATCCTTTTCATATCTATTTTCCCTAGGATAGTTGAAAAAACAGTTCTTTGTGTGCTATATATGACACTTATATCCTTCCTTTTCTTCAAGCAGCTTGAGGTGGCTTATTTCCACCTTGCAAACACATGCCCAGCACTCCATGGGGAAGGTTTTGTTAATGCATGCTAAGACTGCATTCACTTTTATAGCAGCCATATCACATTGATTGCTCCAGTTCAGCTTGTTACAAAAATGTCATTCCTTTTCAGCTGTACTGTTCCATTTGTATTTTGTATTGTACTGCTTTATTTGTGTCTTTGAGGGTTTCTTGTTTTTGTGTCTGTTTTGGTAGCTAGATTTTGTATTTTCTAGTTATCTCTGTTGAAATTCTTCCTGTTGGTTTCACCTACTGTTCCAGCTCATCAAGATAATTTTGAATCTTCTGTGGTGTTAGGTTGACCTTCCCTGTCTCTATTCTGCAAACTGGACAGCATTATCACATATAAAGATGCTGAATTGCCCTGGGCCTTTAGGACAGAGCTCTGTGATACTCCAGTTGAGACCTCCCTCCAGGCTGATACAAAACCATTAATGAGCAATGATTGGGCACGGGTGTTAAACCAGCTGTGAAACCACCTAGCACTAATATCACTCAAACCATTTTGTACCATCTTGTCAACAAGAATAAGCACGTCTTGCTGATATCAAGACAATTTTATGTTCACAGCATTCCCATGATCCCACAAACTATTAATAATAAAAAATGGAAATAAGGATGGTCTAACATCACCTATTGCTGACAAAACCACGGTATCTCCTAGCAATCAGTACATTCTTTCTAGATGTTCACAAATGAACTGCTCAATAATCTGTTCTAGAAATCTCTCGTGTTGGTGTCAGACTGACCAGTTTGTTGCTTTCCAAGCATATCTTCCTCCTTTTTTTGAAGACAGGGATAACATTTGACTTTCTCCTGTCTTGTGGCACCTTACCGTTTCCCCAAGAACACTCAAAGATTAGAGAAACTGACTATGAAGTAGCATCCACAAGTTCCAGCAACAAAAATATTCTTGCATGCCAACAAGTTGGGTAAGAATAAAAGTTCCTGTCTGATTCAATTTCATGTAGAGCACCATACCATTATCTAATGCTTCCTCTTCCTTAATTTCCTAGAGTATTTTACAGCAAGGATAGGATAGTTATAATTTTACTAGAATTATTCATTTTCAAGGGTAACATGACAATGTTTGAAAATAGTAGTTGCTGTTTTATTCATTTAGTAAATTAATAAGGAAATGAGTAACAATTACCAGAAATATATATTCAACTATAAAATAAAAGACCAACACAAAAAGAAGCCCCTGATGTATCAGAAAACCAGAAGAACTTACAGTATCACCATCTGCTTCTGGAACATTTAAGTAAGTCCATTTCCTGTCAGAACTTGAAGGAGAATTCTTGGAAATAGGATAGGATAGGAAAGGAAAGGAAAGGAAAGGATCATATAGCTAGCACAGAAATTCAGAAATGCAAGGAAAGTTTTAAGAAAACAAAATGGATCAAGAGATCATATGCCTAGATATCAGAAATATGGTAATAAAGTGCTTGCTACAGAAAAGACTGCTGATACGTAAGTGAGCAGTTATTTTTACTCTGTAACAATGAATCTGAGATTAAGTTTACAGGAAAAATACTTTCACTCTTGCAAGACTAAAGGAATGCTGTAGTTTATTTATCATGAGGCTGATGTTGGTAGCAACAGATGTGGAATTGGGGACCCCCAGGATGATGGTTCTGGGGGATCTGAACTTCCATGTTGTACCTGGGGTGGCTCAGAACTTCATGGTTGCCATGAAAACCATGGGGCTGTCTCAACATGTAATTGGCTCAACACATGTAAAAGGATATAGTCTTGATCTTGTTTTCTCAACTAGACAGGAGGATAGTGAGCTGGAAGTAGGGGGATTAATATCAACCCCCTTGTCATGGTCAGATCACTTCCTACTGAGGTTTAGACATTCAGCTCCCTTTCCCCTCCTCAAGGGCAGAGGGCCTTTTAAAAGGTTCACCCTGCAGAGGCTGGACCATCCTGGTGGTTTCCAGAGGGCTCTGGGGGAGTTTCTGGGTGGTAAGGCTGGTGCTCCTATCGAAGCCCAGGTACTCTGTCTGAGATCTCTCTATCTTCTGAAGCCTTCACCTGCAGTTGGCATATACACTTAGGGGTTACTGTGAACTTTTCCCCAGTTACATCTTCTAATTTCCCCAATTAACTCTATAGCTCCCATGTTAGCATAATAATTGTATGTAAACAATTCATTAAGTAAAGTCTTATTTTTCCAGATATGCTGGATGTCTCTCAGGCTATTTACATAATTGAGATTATAACTCTGTTTTCATTAAAGCAAGCGTCTCAGTTAGGCTGTGCCTACTCTATTAAACACAACAACAACACATTGCATGAGTATCATCAGCATAGATGCTTCAGCTTCTGTGTAAGGGAACTGCAACCTGTATATATTATACAAATGGAGCAAATTTAATAATGTCATATTGTGTCTAATATATTTTGATTCTGATCATCACAGGAACGGCAAAGACATTAAAGGGAGCCTCTTCCAACAGCTGAAAATCTTATCCAGCCAGTGTCGGAGTTTAAGACTTCACCAGGCACCTTTAGATTACTGAGGTTCCTTTACAAAGCACCACATTCCCATTGTGCAACTTTGTGGGTGCAGGAGACCCATTTCTCAGGCTACATACCTGCATCCATGCATAAGACAATGATAACTCATATCTTAATAGGTGCATCATCTCTCGAGTTGGAATTTCTACCTTATTTTATGCACTGAAAGTATTTCTAAATTCCCTTGATCCTGGGGATCTTTGATGATTCATGCTTGTGATGCACAACTTAAAAGCAATAGTTCAAGTGTTCTCCTGTGTGTTACTGAGGCTTTTCCTTCACATTCTAGTTCAACCAGCACTTAAGGCTGTTTGGATCTGACACATCAGAAATAGAAGGAAAGCTCAGCACATTCTGGAATCAAGTTTCAAGTCATTAGTGACAAGGGAGTAGTATTGAATGGTGGAGGCAGGGGTGGAAAGTCATTCAGAGAATGGCTGCTGCACAAGGGAAGGTAAAAGTTACAAATGCTGGGGTGTCATATTGCAGAGCTGCTACTAAAAAGCAAGGCAGACCAAGCTGAAAATCAATCAGTGGAGTAATAGTTCAGAATAAACAAGAATGCATTTAATAAAGAAGAATGAGATACACGAAGCATATATCAACAGCCTAATACACACCAGGAAGAAACTGTAATTGTGTTCAAGGAAAAATATGTAGAGCCATCATAATGAGAACTTACTGTTGATAATCCACTTGACAAATTGGTGCACCTCTTCAAGTAGTCAGAGGCCACAATGCCATTAATATCTTCCTCATCATCATCCAAGTAATCCTAATGGGCAAAGAAAAACTAGTAAGGACAGGTCCACCCAGCAAAGCTAAGAAACTGAATAAGATACATGAGCCTATATGGGGTGCTTTGTGACAAAGGCCTCTGGGTGCTTTCTATTAGAAGGCTATTGCACTGATATTCCACATGTTTCTTCATATGGTAAAGGGAAAAATGTTAGCAGTGATGGGAAAATGCAGGAGGGCTATAAGTGCAAAACAGTGATGGTTTGCCCCTGTCCCCAGGAAGTTCTGTGAATGAGGCAGGGTAGTGGTGTGATAAAAGCCTTCTCTAAAAACACCCACCATCTCTGCAGCACACATAGCTGCTGGGACACAGTGGGATGCTTTCGTATGCTGATTCAGAACCTCATGGACAGCTCTGCAGGAATGGTATTTCATCTGGTCTCTCATCCCTGGACCATTTGCTCAGAAGAACAGTTCAGTCATTGGCACGGCTACAACATTTTCATGAGAAAGATGCAGAATTGCTAGCTTCACGTAATTTTTATATGCATCCCCTGCTTTGGGAAGCAGGTTTAAACTCTCCCTTATAGTACCCAGACCTTGAGCAGAGCTGAACAATCACATTTCATGTGGCCTCAGCCCAATTTTAAGAGGCCTGTTTTTGTTTGGACCCCTGGCAAGAGTGATCCCTTGCTTCCCTGGTAGCCTGTTTGCACCATAGCTACAAGAGAGGGGAAGGGGAAAGCATGGAGGTACAGTGACAGCCCCTTCACTCCCACTTCAGAGACAGAGAAAGACCACGCCTGAGTTTGCACAGAGCTAGACACCTGGGCAATCAGTTTGGTTGCTCCATGGCCCACAGTAGGGCACCCATGCATGTCAACACATGCAGGCAAGCCTGTAACAATACCTACTGCCACTTCTGTGTACCGTGTGTAGTCAAATTGCTTGCTCAGAATGACCCACACCACCTCTGTTCTTTGTTGGTGTTCTTTCTCTGCAGGCTAATAGCAAGCTGTTGGTGGCCACTGACAGAGCCAGAGCTGTTCCGTCAGCTCCTGGGGGCCACCCTGTATTCCTGCCGGCCAGCAAGGACACCCTTCCCCACATTCTTGCACAGCAGAAGGGAGAAACTGCCCATCCACTCCCTCAGCCCTCCTGTGCCTTGCAGCAATGGCCTGAAGGTAGGGGAGTGTGAAGAGATATTATGGTAATGTCTGTTTTCTTGATAATCATGGTGGAAAAGATAGAGACATACAGACAGAATAAAGAGAAGCAAGCTGATCCCTTAATTCACAATTTAAATTAGTAAGCATGCAAGAAATATAATTTATTGGTTTTATGTATCATATACCACCTACAGTAAAACCTATAAGCAATTTACACACCAAATTCTATAAAAGCAAAGTCACTGTAACTTTAATCTCTGAGTGGGGTTGAAGATAGATGGTATCTCAAGTGCATATGAATGTACAGTGTGAGCATACTATAAGGACCATACGGTGTAGCTGGCCGTTTTATATCCCCAAAAGACATATTTTGAGCTGTTTGTACTATATTCTAAGTTAATGGCATTTTTCAAGCTTCCACTTCTTCCTTTCTTCCTGGAGCTAAAAGGTAGTGTTCTTGATTCCCCCCATTTTTATTCCCACAGCTAGCTGTGAGATCAGTTAGACTGAGAGGTAGTGAATGGACCATGGTCATCCAGTGAGGAACAGGAGTAGGCAGAATTTGTTGATCTGCCTCATCTGGTAATTTTTCATAGACCGTTCCTGTTCAAACATTCCAATTCTTGCGGCTGCACCAGCTCAGATTCTCTCTGTATTTTCAAACCATTTTCCGTTAAAATTCTTCCTGTGACTAAGTTCCCGTATTCCACTACTTCAATATCCATTTCAGTTTTGTCAATTGTTAATCTGTGTATTTTCAGTAGCCTTGATGATGTCAGATATTTTTCTTGTTATATTTCTATTTACAGTATGGAATGTGGCATTAATGCATTATTGGATTCAACTGAAAGAAAATGTCTGTTAACCACTGTAAAATCAAAGCACTGCAAACATGGTATGCATTAAAGACTTGTGGCCAGGTTTTAACTCACTAGCTCTTGGTCCAATGTTCCAGGGACGGATTTACTTCTTAAACTTAAAGTATCCTCATTTCCTTCTGATAAGGACCCACTGAGGTCTATCTCTGACCTGCTGTGTTCTACAAAACGAAAAAGAAGGGGAAATATGAATCCATTCTATGGTGCAAACATTCTAATAATATTGTTGATTTTGTGTGTGTGTGTGTGTGTGTGCGCGCGCGCGCATGCATGCACACCTTGGGGCTACACAAACTATTTCCAGCTCCCTGCAGCACCTCTTCTTAGCCTCTTCTCCTCAAATGGACAGAGGGAGGAAATCACTAGAACCAAAGAATCTCACTGCTGAATTGCCTTTTCTTCATTCCTGCTGTGCTTTGTTTTGGGGAAGCCAGACAAAGAAGTAATAAAAACAGACTTCACACAACTGAGCAAACACTCTTGCAAACCATACTGCCATTAAATGAAAGGACTATAAAATTCAACCAGATAAGAAGTATGTTTTCTTGTATTTAATAGCTACAGGCATAAATAGGCGTAAAGCAATGGCTCATTCTGGGAAATATTATAATTTGCAGATACTTATAAGCAATTGCTTCATATTTGCTTTTAAAAGTTTAAAAGAACAGGCATGCATTTTTAAAAAATGCATTAGCTTCAAATGCCACTCCTGTCCATGGGAAAGGAGGAAACATAGTTCATTGTTCTTGTTGCAGAAAGTTTCAGGTTCTCTGTCATCTCCAGGTAAAAGGATCAGACAGGAAGTGACCTGTGCCTTAAGAGACATTACCAGTCAGGACAGCCAAGATGATACCAAACAGACAAATAGTACTGATAGAAGGTTGTTCCTTATGTTTCTAACAAAATAAGGGGGGGTATTTCACTCCATAAAAGAAAACACTGGAAGGAAATGCAAGGGATAAGATAGCAGGAGAAAATTGTAGCAATGCAAAATATATTAAAACACTACTAAGTAAAAAGACCTTACCAGATGAGAGAGAGGTCCTAGATACTGCAATGGAAGGAGGTCTAGAACCTTTCCCAGAATGCCTTTTTGCTAAATCTGCAGGTATGCTTTCACTTGCAGGCATTGCAATACCATTTTTCAAGCAAGGATCCTATCCAAAGTTAGAGGGATAAATAAATTCCACATAACCTGCTACAGAAAGCTCATATTCAAACAGTAATGTTTAACCCCAATAAAGACCTAACGCTATTCAGGTTTACATAGAAGTAAATCCCTACAGCTACCAAGGTTCTAGACTTTTGACTAGAGCATGTTTAGAGATGCAGCCTCTTCTCTTTCTAAACTCACACAGAATTGTCCTCTAAAACATTTCCAAGACTGTTCTATTTACTAGCAACATCATTTTCAGTTTTATGCAAACTTGTCTCATGTTCTGTGTGTTTTTTTCTCTGTATTTGTAAAAATATTAGCATACAAGTGCCTATCCTTAGTCATACTTTTTTTTTGATAAAATAATCTGATTTGTTTAAGTAAAATAATAAATACAAATAAATTGCTGCAACCCCCAAGTGGAAGACTATCTGACAGTGCTATGGCAAGCAAGAAATAAAAAATGACTGCATTAGAGTGAAAATAAGACAATTTATCAGTAATTGCCATATTAACTAGATTGCTAGACATAAGAAACAGAGTTAAGTATCAGCATCTGTAGTGCATTTGCAGGGTTTGGGCAGCCAGGAGAAAAACTGCCATCTGCAAAATAATTTTGCAAATGTGCCCCCTTTTTTTCCGAACCCTTTATTATTTCTGCCAATTTGTCTTCAGAACATCCGGTGCCCCCACCCTGACAATCTTAATCTGATTAGATTTTGATATCCAATTTATCTGAGACCCAATTTAATCATTAGATTTGGTGTAAGTTACTAATAAGAGCTTCCCACAAAAAAATTCCCTGGAAAGATTTGAGACAGACAGGCAGATGTGTTGTGTGAGTTAGATCTAGCTCTCCCCAAGGAAGCAAACCTGGGTCTAGGCTGTGCCAGTTCAGACTGAAGACGGGAACTCGCATGCGCCATTCTGCCTCCATAGAAAAATTCCTGCTCACATAAGCTGACATGTCAAAGAGAAAGCTAGTCTAGGATCCTTTGGCCCAGTATCTACTTTGGTAGCAAGGGGCCACTCGCATCAAGCGGGCCCAATCCTCCATTATGAAGAACCATGGATCAGACTTAGCTCAGTGAAAAGTAGACTCAAAAACGAACGAACAAACGAAGTCCTTGTTCTTACCTAAGGCAACTCTTTTGGCGTCAAGCTATCTTACCTGGCTGTAGCCAACAGTCATGCTACGTGTGCTCAGTGCTGGTGACCTTGGATGGACTGGTGTAGATGCATCGCTCCGGTTTACAGTACCCATTGTTACTTTCAAGCTGCCAGGCATGTCCTCCAGATCACTGCCTTCTAGGGAAAAGGTACTCCCCCTAAGGAAACAGTACAAAGCACCCAAAAATCATTATACAGCTAACAGTGCAGAAAAAAGAACAAGTGCACTAGCTAACAACACATAAAAGAAAGGGACACACCATTATCTTCAATTAACTTCAAATCTTACACGATGCACTCAAAGGCAATTATTAAGCCGCACAGAGGCTGCACAAAACAATTTCAACCTACTGTTTACCTGGGCTTCAACCACTTAAGTCTAGTTATTTTTCTAAAGTGAAAAGAAAAGGAAGAACAATTCAACTGACATGATAACCTAGCTACCTACATTTTGCCAGAAATTCAATCTCCCTGCCTTTTTGAAACAGCTGTCCAACGAGTTATGGTACATTTTTGTCCACCAAAACACTAAGGGCTAGTAATCAGGGTTACACTAATCTTGCGATGTGCAGGTGAAATTCCCCCCTTCCTGCCCTTGGAGCAAATGGAGACTTCTATTTTGTTATTCTCACACATGAGGTGGTAGAACATCAGGGGAAAATATGCAGGAGAGATTTAATCTCTATCCCTCTCAATGGTCCCAATCCAAGTTGAGGCCTTGCATGCTTGCACTACAATAACAGCAGCAGCAGCATTCTCAGGCTATGCAGTTAGTTTGGCCCTTTGGGAGAAGAATTTGGGGAATCTGGTGCTTCCTCTCCCTTTAGCACAAGCATCTGCTTCTGCACGTCATGTAACCACAGCCCTCCTGCAGCAATCCAGACAAATGACTTGAGGGAAAATGTATAAAGTGCAAAGCAAGGGCTTGTGGGTATGAAGTGGATACATGAGAAGCAGATAACATGTTAAGAACCCCTGCCTTTTTCATGTCCTTCCCAGCTTCTCCACTGAAGCTGAGCTTCCACAGGAAAAGTGGCTGCCACACTTTTATCTTACACAAAGGCAGGAACACACAACTGCATGCTATGTAGTACCACCCTCAAGGTCACTTATTATTGGTTACAGTTGGCAAAGAAGACTTCATGGGTCCTCTCGTGTAGCAGTTTGACATGTTGGCCACATGGTGACGCATAACTATTTCAGTGTTGCTTGCAGACTCCTCCAGGGACAACTGCCATTCCAGGGACATCTGAGATCTTGCAGGGCTGTTCAGATGTACAAATGCCTCCATCTGTCTGCCCTTTCCCCAAGAGAAACAATGCTCCAATCTGCCCAATTTATCTCAAGTTAACGATTCTCCAACCTAAAGAGCTTTCCAGTGCATGCCCAATTTGGTACACAATTCTGACCACTGTGCTTTCATTTAAGAATTATCAGTAATCTGTGTTCAGCATTTGAGAAAGCAAATCACTTTTTAATATTCAGCAGTGGGACTTCTAAAATTGGCATCGACATAGGAATGTTATCTCTGGTTGACAAGAATAACAAAAAGGGAAAGGAAAGTATCTATGTGTATAACTTGACTAACGTGTTTTACTTAAATACACTAAGCAATCTTGCATACAATTCATATACCACAGCCTCACTAGGTTGCAGAATTCTAATTTTTATAAGTCCTTGAAGCAACCAGACAAATACTAATACAGTAAATGTTTTTCACTTTTGTTATTCAGAGCCCAGCTCCTAGCTGCAATTACTTGCATCCTACAGAAAATACATCTTTTAAAAATCTAGGATAATTACATATTTCTTCTTCCTCTTATGGAAAGCTTTTACCTAGGTTTCTATAACAAACTCAATAATAAGCTATAAGATCAAAGATGTTTCAGAACCTACACATTTCAAGAGGAAATGTGGCATGGAGCACCATTGCTAGGCAGCAAAATTGTCCAATTTCAATTTTAAGGCTTTTTAAACATGAAAAAGGAACAGCACAAAGAAAAAAACATTTTTTGTTTCAGCAGCGGCGATAAGTATCTTTTTGAGGAACAAGCATAATTATGTAGAGTAAGAGGAGATTTAGACTGGTTATTGTGATGTTCTTAAGCTATTCTGGGGAGCTGCCACCTCCTAGCCACATTTGGTGGTAACCCAAGAGAGGGCCTTCGCAGCTATTCTTCCCAGACTGTGAAACTCCCTCCCAAAGAAGTCTTGGTTCATTCCCTTTCTGTTGTCCACCTGCTGGCAGGGAAAAATTACTTAATGCAATAAGGCCACTGGCTTGTAAGCAGGTCAGCTAGGCTGGGTGCTGGTTTTGCCTTTTTGTTTTTTATTCTGTGTAGGTTATGTTTTACAATGTGGCGCAGTGGTTAAGAGGTTGGGTCTAGGACTCAGGCAATCTGGGTTCTAGTCCCTGCTCAGCCAACTGGGTAACTTTGGGCCAGTCACAGACTCTCAGCCCAACCCAACTCACAGGGTTCTTGCTGTAGAGATAAGATTGAGTGCAGGAGGAGAAGAATGATGTAAGCTGCTTTGCTTTCTTTCAAAAAGAAAAAGGTGGGATATAAATCTAATAAATGTTTTATTTTATTTTAATGTATTGGTTTATTATAAGTTGCCTTGAGGGCTGTATTTTGGGTAGACAGTTAGGATACACATCAAATAAATTATCTAAATGTTTCATATTTGTTCAAAAGAATGTGAAAACACCTTTATACCTATCTCCCAATGAATTTCTACCACTCAAATAACAGGAATCAATCATGGATGAAATCACTGTTTGAAATGACCATGGAATTGCCAGGATTAGGCATTAAATAAGGTGTCTGATTCAACTAGACTGTTGCATCCTGGAACAAGAATGTAAAACACTCTCAAATGCTGGTCTTGTCTGACACACTGTTAGGATAGTTATAAAGTGTGCTGTGCTCACTCTCATCACCAAAGGCAGGCAGCCATAAGAGGACACTCTATATTGTCTACCAGTGTTTGGGTGATGCATGCACCTGTGTACAAGCATCTGTGAATCCTTGTGTTTGGTATTTCCAGGCACAAGTATCTGAGTGCATAAAGATACATGCAATTCATCCACACTCCAGATGCTTACATCAGTGAAAACATGAGACCCGCCACACTGGATTAGACTAGCAGCCCATCTAGTCCAGTATTTGCTTCAAACAGTGAAGCCAACAAGCTTATGGGAAGCCCCATATACAATAGCACCTTCCTGCTCACATTTCCCTGAAACTGGTGTGGAGAGACATAACTGAATCAATAAAGCAGGCTATCAATTTCCTTAAGCTGCATGAATTTGCTTAATTCTCCTTTATTTATTAACTTTCTAACCTGCCCCATTGGCCATAAGACTCCCTGGGTGGGTTACAGCAGAAAAAATCCAAAATAAAATACAAAATAGAGTAAAATAAAGATTAAAATACTATATAAAACAACAATTACAAATAAAACACATTAAAACCAATGTAAAATGCACCACAATAATGCTATCCAAATTGATGGCCACCACTACATCTTACAGTAGAAGATTCCACAGTGCTATGTGAAGTAGTACTTCCTTCATCTGGCCTGAATCTCCCACCATTCCGCTTTTTGAAGGAAAGTCAGTGTCCATGCACCAATTGCATATGTCATGTAAAATGTGAAAATACTGTGAGCCATGCAGCTAACTCCCTACTTGGTTGTACAAGTGGGAGTCTGTGCATGTTGTGTTTTACAAACTTATTGCAAGAAAAATGTGCACATCTAGGAAAAGGTATCAGACAAGTTTAAGGCAGGATGATTTCAATTAAAAAGCACCATGAATGGTTACAACATGTACATCACTTTCTGAAACCCATACAGAAAGAGAAAAGTTTTACTGTATAAAAGCAGATCCATTTCACTTACTTTTCACTGTGTATGCTCTGGACTTCAGCATCTGAGGTGATGCTTCTTCCATCTTCTGTTTTCACATTTGCAGTATCTCCTTTAGTGACTCCCTTGAAGACCTTCCTGCTGAATAGAGATTTGAAGATTAATAGGGAGATAAAGCAAAGGATATAGCCATATATCTATTTCACGCTTACAATTTTAGAAATAAAATCTTGTTTTGATACTGTTTAAGGGATTAAAAATTACAAACTTTATGGGTAAAATCCAGCATAAGTCCTACTTGGAGTAGTCCATTGATTTGACATAGTGACTGGGTTTGCACAAGTCAACAAGCCACAATGTACAGAAAGCTAGGCAGCGTAGCTTGCTTCTCCCAGATTCCATGAAGTGCCAGACAGATGGTTGAGCACAGTGGGGGACCTGAGGTACCTCCTCTCCTCTCTCCACCCCTGCAGTCCTCCTATTGGTATATCTCAGGGGATACTGAGGGGAGGACACTGCTCAAAAGCACCAAGTGGCACTTGGGTGCAGCTAGGAGAGAATCCCCGTTGTTGATCCTGGAAGAGAGGATTACTTGTCCTGAATCTTCTGTCAGTTACACTCAATGACCCCCAAGTTCTAGTATGGCAGGTGGGTCTTTTTTCTCCTTACTGCTAATGAAGCATAGGAAAAAAGCACCTATTTTCACTTAACTTATGCGACAGTCAGGAGAAACATTTTATTCATAAACAGAACAATTTATACAACCAAAAAGAACAATTCAAAGCAATTTCTTAAACACTGTTCTGAGATTCTTTTCAAAGTAGAATGTGATTCTGAATCATATGTCTTTTCATTGTTCACAATATAAATAAAGCTGATTGTACACCTTTACAAAAAGGAAGGAACTAAGTACCACCATCTGCTACTTTAGCTATGTGAATAGCTATTTGTAGCTTCAGTTATAATAAAAACAATTGATTTTGTATTGAAAGTTTGGGTCCAAATAGTGGAATACTGTAGAATCCCTAATAAATTCACTACATATTGTAAAAGGATGCCTTACCCTATTTTTCTGGGCCCACTGAATATTAATTTTGTCCCACTTGAGAAGGAAGCCAGTGTATCTTGCTTTGATGTCTCCTCTAAGCTCTCTGGAGACTGATCTTTGGGTTTTTCTCCTTCTGTCTGTTCAGAGGAAGAAACTTAAAGAAAAAATGCACATTTTAAAACAAAGCAATGGCATTGAAAGTAGGTTTCTTAAGTACTTCATAGCAGAAGAAATTGAAAAGAACAGTCTTAAATCCAATGCCAACAAAACACTCTTTTAAACGTGCTGGGCCCACAGAGTGTGGAAGCCCCTTTTGTTTTGCAATCCACCACCCACCATATACTTTCATCCTGTATATCCTGCCTTTCTGTTCCAAGTAAAACCCACTAGATAATGATGGGGTAAGGGAATAAAGAAAAAAATTGACAACAACAAACTGAAAAAGCTGATAAAACACAAATTAAAAACAGACACTTTTAAAAAAGTCCAATAATAGGTTTGGCCACCACAACAGATAAATTTATTTTACCTCAAATGGCTCAAATATGACTCAGTGATCAAGCATGATATAGCTTCCATATAATCTGAGGTGTCTGATCCTGCCTAATCTTGGAAGCTAAGCAGGGTCGGGCCTGGTCGAATCTGGATGGGTGACTTAAATGTTATGAAGCAGAATGCTTGTGCCATATGAAGCATGTGCCGTAGAAATGTAATTAATAGTATATGGATTATTATGATGTGGTAGGAGATGGGTCTTTAATTATTGTAATTTCATGTCAGTTGGAGCTTTAAAACAATACCAGTCTTTTGAACTGAACCTAGAAACACACCATAAACCTGTGAAAAGAGGCCTCTTTCATATGCCATGGAGGGCACATAGCCACTGTTAAAAGCCCTCTTCTAGATTGCTTATATACATATACATATATATATATATATTCATGGATGGACTCCATTGAATGGAAAGCAATGTACCTTCCTGCTGCCTTATACCAAGTCAGATCAATAGTCCATCAGGCCTAGTACAATCTACTCTGACAGTCATTGGTTCTCCAAGATGTCAGGCATAGGGTTGCTTCTGTACTAGGGATATTACAAGGGACTGGGAGCTTTGGATTTTTTTGAATACAAAGTACATGCTCTACTTCCAATCCAGGTCTGCCCATTTAACATTATATGTACACATGATTGTGGCCAACAGCATCCCTGACATGTGTGAATGTATTTTCTCAGCATTAATGCCATTCTCAGAACACATGATAGAAAGCACCAAATAACAGTTTTAATATTTATAAACCTAAGATCTTTAATATTGTGTAAACCAGGGATAATATTCTCTGTTATATAAAGAAGCTTTCTACACATAAGTGGAATGCCTGATAATATATAAGCTGAGTAACCATATTTCCCATCCAGGTATGGAGTTTGATATTCACTTTGAAACATTTTGATTGTGGCCTATCAGCTTCAACAATGAGCTCAGCAATACACTAATTTCAAACAGGGTTTTAAGTAAAGGTAATGTGTTAAGATATAGACATTTCTCAAATGAATGGTCTAGGAGTATTTAATGCTGTAGCACTGCTAAAACTCAGCAGGTACTGACCCGACCAATCCCTTGCATCATTACATACATATTGTAAGAGGATAAATATTAAATAAATATAAAAAGAAGGAATTAGCACATGCTAGCTCATTATGCAATAATAAGACCACTAAGAATAATTAGGGAAAGAAGATAGAAAAAGCAAACCTTTTCACCTTTTGTTATTTTTACCTGGGGCTTTACGTAGGATAGAACGTCTAACAATATCAGTTCCAAGGAGCTTGGATTGCTGGAAGCGCTTTGCCCTCTCTTCAAAAAACCATTCACCTGTTACAATTCTAAGATGCCTGCATGAAAGACATGAAAATGTATTTTGTATAGTACTGTGACCTGGAACAAGCAGTATGCCACAGTGTTTATCCATTTATCCACAGAGTTTCAACTATAGGGCAGTATAGAAATGAATGCAGTAGCAGCAGCAGCAGATATAATGATGATGATGATAGTAATCTAGCTGTTTGTTCATCCAGTCAAGTAAAGGCAAGTGTAAAGATCACAGATGAAAGGTCAGACCTGGAAGAATCCCTCAAACATGGTCCATCCACGCATTTGACCCATGAAATATTTGGATAATCCAAGCATTGACTCCAAATTGGGGGAGGGGGAACCATTACTCCTCTAAGTGGCACCTAAGTACTCCTTCTTCATCACAGCTACCACTCTAGTCTCTCATCTTCTCCCTCTGTGCCCAATCCACACAACAAACCACGAGTGCAAAGATCACGGAGGATGGATTAGAAAGGCAAGCACAACCAAGTTACTGTCATCAGCTAGCAACCACAGACCAATACCAGAAAGGTGCTGATGTGGAGAATGAGACAGTGAGGATTTCTGCCACAGAGTCATCTTATGTGAACCAACAGCAGTCTGGAGGACTGGAAGAGGCTGAGGAGAAATGAGCCACAATCGTTGGTACGAGCCACTCACCATGGCTTCTCAGAATGGCTTGGCATGGCATGTGGACCACCCCAGTGGCTGAGTCACATGCTCTGCTTGCCATTCTAGTCACTGCTTGCATGCTCAGAGAGAGCAGGTGGACAGGCTTCACCAGCCGCAAGCAGCAGCAGCGCAAGCAAGCTCTGGAGACCAGCAGGCAGCCAGTGAGATCAGCCCCCAGTGACAGCTCTGCCTGGGAACAGGAAAGCAGCTCTGCCTTCTTCAGTTCCGGCTTGGAACAATATTAACTACACAGGAAAAGGCTGAAGTAAAAAGGACACTCAGGGACCAGGAGTTCAAAAGGATAATGGCTACCCTGCAGATGCTTACAGAATACACATGTCAGACCCAAGTGTGTCATAGGATTCTGAAAACCATTCTGACTGCTTTTATGAAATTTCCACTCCTTTTAGCATTCCACCTTTTTGTTATGTGTTTGTAGTTGGATAAAAGGAAAATGAACACTATGTGCATTCACATATGCACATGCACAAATACACACAAATGAACACTGAGTGAAGACACAACGGTAAGCAACTTTAGAGAAAACAAAGGCCTGCCCTAGCCAGCTGTCTCTTTACAGATTTTTATTCCATATCTAATCCAGTAAAATCTTTGTATTATTGAGTATATGCATGTATTGGGTATGTGTACATATTTATATAGAATGTTTTCCTTCAGAGCTTTGTTCTGAAATACGCTTTTCCCCAATAACAAATATTTATATTAGACATTTGACTCAACTTGTTAATCAGGGAACTTATCAGAACTCTTAGCCTCCAGAATGTTGATTTTCCTGGGAAAATGGTCAGATTTGCAGTCTGAACATTTCACAGAAGCCGTAAAAAAGCTGGGTGTGCTAGCAAAGGAGAAATTTTCAGTTTTAAATGCCAGTTCTGCACAGGCAGATATCATGCAAATTAATTTATTTAATGTCATTCCCTGTTTTGTGACACTTTGGCAAATGTCATCGGATAGAAGCTTTGCTCCAGGTACAGACAGTGCTCTCTTTTGTATTACAAAAGGCATAGAACTCAACCTTTTGATATGCAGTGCCTCTTTCATAATTCTTAAAAAGCTTTTCAAGGCTTATCTCCAACAAAAAACCTGTTTTTCCTCTCTTGGTTTTATGACATCTTGCAGGAAAGAATCCTTTACTTATTTGGACACTATTTTCCCCTTAACTTATTCATGTATAAGGGCCCCACTGTGCTGACCAATAGTTATCACTTGTGAATGGGGGCATGGCAATCCCTGAGGTTCCTTTCCAGGAGTACCTCTGCATCAAGACTTGTGTTTTGGGTTCGACAGAGCTCCTTCATATTCCACATAATTTTTATCACTTGTATCAGGGACAGGGAACATCTGGCCCTGCAGATGCTGTTGGGCTATGTCCCACCAGCCTTAGCTGATGCAAGTTTCAGTCCAACCACATCTGAAGGGCCAAATGTTTCCCATCCCTGGTCTATATAAGGCCACTGAGTGAGATATCTAGGGATCTGGATTTAACTGCTGTCAGAGCACAAAGAGGAGCAGGCTGGAGAAGGGTCCATCTAGTGCAGCATTGTTTATGCAGTGACAAACCAGATGCCCATGGGAAACCCAGGAGGAAGACCAGAATGCACAGCATGCTCTTGCTCATGCTCCCCACCACCTGGTATACATTGCAATACTGTCTCTGACACAGAGGTATCATAAAGCCATCAGAAATACTAGCCACTGATTGCTTCCTCCTCCAGGAATTAGCCCAATCCCCTTTTAAAGCTGTCCAAATTGGTGGCCATCACCACCTCTTTTGGCAGCGTCAACTATGCATTGTGTGAAGTACTTCTTTCCTGAATCTCCCAGCTTCAAGGAAGGATCTTAGGTTCTAGTATTACATAAGAGAAAGAAAGCAAAATGTCCCTCTATCCACTTTCTCCACACCTCGCTTCACTCACCTTTCTTCTAAGCAAAACTCTTCCAAATGTTATAATCTTCCCACACAGGGGAGTCATTCCAGCACTTTGATTATTTTAGTTGACTTTTTCTGCACTTTTCCCTATACAATACTTTTTAAGATGTGGTGACTAGAAATATAGACAGTGTAGTCATTCCATGGATTAGTGTAAGGGCAGTATGATACTGGCAGTTTTATTTTCATTTCCTTTCCTAATTATGCCTAATATGGAGTTTGCCTTTTTCACAGCAGTCACTTCTGCACTAAGCTGGCCACCATAGTGTCGAGTTCCTTCATCGGCAGCTTTGGTTCCATCAGCACATATGTGAAGCCGGGTATTTTGCTCCAACATGGGTGACTTTATATTTGTTTAGACTGATTACATCCAGTTCTAGTTCTCTGTATTCTGAAGCTGTAGAAATGCTGAATCAGTGTTTGGACTTGTTATGGCCTGGAACTGTATGGCTAATGGGGTGGGCTAAAAATCAAATAAATAAATAAATGAAGGTGAAGATGAAGGAGATGTAGTTATTTGTTCTCACATCTGGGGAGATTAATTTTCAGCCTATTTTAGATAGGGTCACAAGAGAGGAACCATGTCCAAAATAGGGTAGACATCTCCCAGATGGAAAAACATGAAAACTAGTTTGCAACTTCTGGAGTTTACTTAGACTTGGAGATCCTATCAATTGCACCATTGGTAATTCAAAGCCTCCAAACTCAGAGGCTTCTGATAATTCACTGGGGGGCAGGAGGAGTAGCAGAGGCAATCAGCACCTTTCCATCCTCTTCCTTGCATTTTTTGCTAGGTGGTATCTAGGATGATCAGGACTGTGTATGTACACAAACGATAGAAAAGAAGTCTTTTGGTGGCCTAATCCATGCCCTCTCATTGTAATTGTTAAATCTAAGGGTTTCCTAAATAACTACCAGCATTAAGGAGGCAGACTCACATAAAATGCCTAGAGCTCCCATTCTTCCTCCCTTGCCAAAACAGAAACTGGAATTTCATTCGGAGAGTGGATATGATAAAGTGATAGAGTAATGAAATATTCTGTCACCCAAGAAAATGCAGGAGAATACCATGCAAGGGATTCCCACCCCCACGCCCATCCTCAACTTAACACTTCTGGAAGATGAATCCTTTACACTGTGATACGGCTTGACATGTGAGATATATATGAGTCATCTTATGAATCATCATTAATCTCTTCTAAGCTGCTCCCAATGTGCACCATGTATTCTCATTCACATGGTAACTGTCTGGTAGGATGAGAGCTGTCTACCAGACAGAGCGAAGCATTTCACAAGATTAGAAGCCAAAGTTTTAATTTGTTTGCAGGCAAAATAAAAAACAAGCAATAAAAAGTTGGCCACTTGTACGTACCGGTGGTGATCACATACAATTGAAAATCTTATGATTTTCTTTTGGTCTAGAACATTTGTTCAGCTTGCTAGATTTGCTAGGTAAAGTGAACATAATTATTGTGATCATTTTTACTTCTACAATAATTTGAATTTATTATATTAAAATCACCTAGCTGACTGTCAATTTTACTGCTTGCTTACTACTGCTTAGGTCCAGGATTTTTCATGGAAGATCACTGTGTTTAATCCTGGAACTGCCCCAGTTTTGTACAAAACAGGAGGTCAAATGTAAAGAGCAAAAGGTGTAGACAGGTAGGGGATGTATTCAGGCTATCTTACTGCAGTCTTCCTTAGTAACAGATGCTGGAAAAATATCACTGGGGAAGGTCTGTAAAAACTATAGACCAAGGGTGGGTTTGCATGCACATCACTTATGCACATCAGACCTTTGTAGCCTCTATGTTGTTGAAACAAGTCTGTGCTTAAAACCCATGGCTCTTCCACTCTCATGTCCTGTTAGGAGGCCAAAGAAGCGTGTTTGTCAAACTGTGGGCTGCAGGCCTCTCTCAGGAGTTCTTCAATGAGAAGACTGAGACAATGAGAGGAAATCAGTCAAGGCAGACATGCATCCTCGCAAGATGATTTGCCCATCACTAGCAGTTCTCCAGTGTACCACTGACTGGGAGTGTTAAAAAGGTAGAGGTAAAGGTTTCCCCTTGACATTCAGTCATGCCTGACTCTAGGGGGCGGTGCTCCTCTCCGTTTCCTAGCCGAGGGAGCCAGCGTTTGTCCGCAGACAGTCTCCATGGTCATGTGGCCGGCATGACTAAACACCAAAGTGCACGGAACACTGTTACCTGCCCACTGAAGTGGTACTTTTTTATCTACTTGCATTTTCATGCTCTCGAACTGCGACGTTGGCAGGAACTGGGACGGAGCAACGGGAACTCACCCCATTGTGCAGATTCGAACCGGCGACCTTTCAATCAACCAGCCCAGCAGCACAGCGGTTTAAACCACTGCGCCACCTGCAGTCCCCTGGGAGTGTTAGATGGGTACTAATTCACATACTGGGTGTGCTTGCTTGAGAAGCCAAGCCTCCCTGCTTGGTCCTCTTACAAGTAGCCCGTGGTGCACCAATATTTTCACTCCACTGCTAACTGTCAGCAGAGACAGAAGGGACAGTGGAGATTGCTGACAACCCTCATCTTGGCTCCTGAGTAGCCCTCATGAGCTGCTGTGATGGTTGCTGGCATGGCTGCTGATCTTGGTAGGGTCCTCAGCATAAGAATGGTGCAGCTGTGCAGAGTGAGGGTCCTCCCATCTGGCATCGCTTGCCAGGGCACCAGATGGAAGGAAGCTGAGTGGAGGCCAAGCAGCGTGAAGCTTCCCAGGACTACAAGGAACACAATCGCAAGGAAGTCGCTGACAGTTTCACCAAGTGTCCCATGGAGAACACTTTGGGAACAGCTCTCATCAGCAGTCATCCTGAACCTCTTGGCAAGTCTGGCAAGGGGATTTTGTCATCCTTGCCAATGCACTCTCTTGTGATTGTGCCTCATGCCTAATAGGCAGGTTTGAACAGCATGACAATCCACTGAACATCAAACAAACCCAACCACAAGTCATGGCTTGTTGGAGTAGCTTATAGACCCAGAAGCTGGGACTTATAAACCACCCTAAAGCAGCCATGGTGGGTTCACACAACAGAAGCTCCTATGGCTTTAAGTAAAGTGAACTGAGACACTGAGTATTGTGTGAATCCAATCACTTAGTTCATACAGGGTAGCAGTGAAGGTCTGGACTGAACTTCACAGAAATGGGGAGGGCAACCTGGACTATACTGTGTAATCTATAGCACTCTGGGATTCTGATATGTAGAATCTCTTTAATAACATGAAGAGCATTTGGTAACAGCAGAAACTGCAATTGAAACCACTATTATAATGACTACCAGACACTTCAACGGTGGAAGTTTTAGCACTGGAAAACTTTATAACTGACGAAAGCTGCTTAATTGTGGTTATATTTAAAGTGCCGGGGCACATTTTACCATGCACCTGCACATTGCCTTTCCCAGCTAAAGAAAAGTCTTGTGTTAGAAGCAGAGACGTTTTATATAAAGGGGAGTTCTTACTTTAACATTTCTTTTGAATACAAATTACAATGGATCGAAATGGTTAAAACGCTTAGCACTTTTCTCAATGTGTTCTGTTAAAAGAGGATAAGAAATTTTATTGCTTTGTCTTTGTTCCCCAATCTATACTGTAGTGCTAAGTGCTTCATAATACAACTTCACTTCTCCATGCCCTGAAATTCAATGAGCTTTTTATTCTTAAGAGCTGCCTAATGAGCAATTCAAATGACTGATCTGGATAAACTGGGAGATCTAAGTGAAATGTTCTGTATTCCCCTCAACTTTTTCATGGTGTTCAGAGTGTTTATACGATTCTACAAGAGCTACTTTTGCAGATGAGCAAATGTGCTGTGCGACTGTGGAGGCACATGGCACAATGGTTCCTGGCAGGGACCTGGGGCACTGCACCTGGGAAGATTCTACAGAAGTTGTGATCAGTAAACCTCCATCTTTCACAGCCAGGTACTTAAAGGTATTCCCATGTGCCAACCAATAAGGCAGCAATTAACAGTAACGATTCCAAATGCTCCCTCAAATGAAGAATGGCATTGCTATGTAGCAAAGCAAACATCAAAAGTCCCTTCACTAGCATAAGCCAAGAATTGTTTATATTGGTAAAATTAGGCACAATTGTGAACAAAAGCTGAAACTGGACTCCTGTCAAATTGTCCAAGAATACACCCCACCAAGAAAACTTACGCAATCTTATCACACACTGTGCATTTCCAGTTGCCATCAATTCCTACAACACGACATTTGTTGCAAACTCGGAGTCTGCATGTTTGGCAGAGTTCCCCTCTATCGAAAATTAAGCCCAGATTTTTTTGACAGCGAATGCATATCCTGCTGTTGTCTTCTTGGTAATGCCGCCCACCTTTCCGTTTTACTTCCAATAACTCATTCTTCAGTTTCCTGGAAGAAAACAAAGAATTTACCACTTCATAAAAACTTAAATGTTTCGCACATGCATGTTCATCACCTCATGAGAACAGTATCAAAAACTGACTTATATGTATGAAGGGGCCATCATAGATCAGCAAATGTCATGCTTTCCAGTCAAGTTACTTCAAACATTTGAATGCAAAACAGCAGGTGTCAAGTATTAATCAAACAAAAAGTCCATAGGTTCAAATATTAATCTCAACCACAACCTACACATTAAAATACAAGCTGTAACACAGAAAGCAATTCCTCATTGCAACCTTATTCTTCATCTACTTTTGAATACTGAACTGCCTAAAACCAGTGTGAGCAATAATCACCCGTAGGAATGAATGGATGGGGACGGGAGTGCAGAATGGCTAAAGCTGACTCAAATGCTTAAGCATGTGAGACAAAGTGTGCATGAAGAGGACTCTGCCACAGGCAGAAAATCAGCTTTTGCATTCAGTTATGCAGAATTAAACTGCAAATAGAAGCCGCCCTACTTTCTCCTCCTTTGTGTACACAGAGATATAATGTGAGGAGGAAGTTGCGTTGTACTTTTCTGTTGAGCACAGACATTATGGGATTTAAACCCATTTTAAAAGACCTACTGGCTGACTTTTGGCAATTTTGTATCTCTTAGCCTCAATTCCCTAGATACAATCATCACAGGGTTTTCATGAGATAAACCAATGATGGTAGTACAGCATATGCATACAAAATAGCAATGCTGCTACTTTTTGTTGTTAATTACCAAACATTAGTCTTTAAATTTTTAATAGTAATGATAATAATAAACGATAAGCTGAACATGAAAATGTGTAATATAAGGATACACTGACCTTCCAACAGGCCAGTAACACCTTTCAAGCATCTCACCAAGATATCCTAGCTAAAGTATAATCCCAAATAATTGATCTACTTGTATATGGAAGAATTCTACTGTTCATGTGAAGCAACTAAACATTCCAGAAGATCAGCAACCTCTAATCATGCTCATAGACCATGATTCTAGATCACCATTCAGCCTAGCTGCATGGCACTATAATACATCATCCTCATCTAACATTGCAGCTGGGAATTGCAGTCCAATGCAGCAAGTTGTAGAAAGTTGCTCCAGACTACAGTTTTGTATTCTTGCCAGTGCAGAATTCTGGCTAGTACTTGTGTTAGGGCCACACTAGATGATACATGAAAGATCTGCTTTTTCCCCTTAAAACTGCAGCCATTGGGTAAGACAGGGAGTGAGTAGGATCAGGTTTACAAGGAGCAGGTGGGTTTAGCACCTCTCCTATGGTATGGTCTCACTTTCCTCCTGGAAGAAATAAAAACACACATTTTCTCTAGATAGTGGATATCCCAGAATATCAAAATTATCAATAATAATAATAATAATAATAATAATAATAATAATAATAATGACACTCGCTACAAAAACAAAATTAGAGCTCCAAAAAGATAAAGATGCCATTACCCTTATTCTGCTGTTTCAACATCCTCCCAAGAAGGTGCAGTACTTTCCTTCTGGAAATGAACTTTACACTTATTTTGATTCTCGTACACGTGCTGACCAGCTTCAGGGAAATGGTTAGACCTGCGCCCAAGCAAGCTTTAGGTAGGCAGGGGTTGCAAATGACCGCAGTTATACTGCTAACCTACTGTGAGTCATGAATCTCTCTTAATGGGCCAATTAAATTGATAGCTAAATAGAACATTCATATGCAGAATCGGGGTGTCCCCAAGTGCAAGGTGCTAGGGACAAACAGGCTTGACCATTGTCCTCATGCATTTGTCCATGAACGTCTAGAGCAGCCTTTCTTAACCCAGTGAACTAATTATGTTGGCCCGGAGTGATAGGAATTGTAGTCCAGCACACTGGGCAGGTACTAGGTTGGGAAAGGCTGCTCTAGAAGCTACTGGTTGAATATAGTTGGGAAAACAGCATCAAGTTCAAAGGGTCTTTGGTGCAATTCAGCCAGATGGTTCTTATACTAGTGAAGCCTTTAATGGAGAAGGCTGCAATGACGAGGGAGACCTCATCCTTTTCATTCCACTTTTTATATGCCTGTACAGCCCAACAGGCAAAGCTCTTGCAGCTATTTACAAAATTCCAAAACCTAAAAATACAAGATAATGTAACATAAAACTATTAGTCTACAAAAATATTTTAAAAACTGTTTTTAAAAACCCAGAATCAATTAGAAGCCTTATTATATGCAGTCAAGTTTCTGGAAGTAGTCACTGCTACTCGTATGTGCTGAATGCAGTGTAGTTCCTCCAACAGCACTTTGGATCTAGGCCTAACATTGCAAGGTAGAGCTTTGAAAATGACAAAAGATAAATAATTTGTGAAATCTCTATCTGGAATGGTCTCCCCAATGAGGCACACTTGGCGTCAACACTGTTGTCTGCTTGGGGTCAGATTAAGCCCTTCCTCTACCCTCAGGCATCTGGCAGTGTATGTTTCAAGCAGGTCCTGGAATGTCATCATTGATTGTTTCAAATTACACACACACATCTGTTTATAAGTTTGAAGGTAAATAGCTTTTGTATTGTAAGGTTTTTAATCTCTGTATACCACCCAGAGAGACTCAGCTATTAGGCAGTAAAGGAATGTAATAAATTGAATGAAACTAACATCTATGAGAGGAAAAGAAAAAAATATTCTTGGTTTTGCTCTTCCTATTTAAGATATCTCAGCTGTGATCTACTGCCAGAACTGTCTGCAATTCCCCATTTGTAGGATACCATCTTGATTTCCCTTCAGATTTACAAGGAAGTTATGACACTGAGTAGCATGATGTTGCACCCAATATAATTTTCCTTAGTATGACCTAGGAATGATCTGAACTATGGTCTGGAGTTACATCAGTAAGCTTCAGGCTCACTGGATCTCGGCAACTGCCATTACACCCCATTTAAATGACAAAGGAAGGCAGGGAGAGAAATGGAAAACAAGGAAGGAGGGACCCATTTGATTAGTCAAGGACTATTTCATACAATTAGCTCTGTGTGATCCAGGGACACTACTAGTGTCACTATGCCTGGAGCCCCAGTTATTTCACTTGGAGCCCTGAACCAACATAAGGCCATCTCCTCCACCACCATGCTTCCCATCGGTACTTGCTGAAATAAAAGTACAGGGGCCCTAATCGTGGCTGTTGCATCTGATTTCCCTGGTGGCCTTTCCCTACTGATGGGTTCCACCTCAAATCTTTCCACCTAAGGATTTTTCCTCAAATCAAATGCCCCTCCTGCCTCATCCATACATCTCTTTTTAAAGCAGCTGCCCTCACAGAAAGAGACATATGTAAATTACATATGTGCATATGTAAATTAGCACATGCATCATCATCATCATCCCGTGGGCCTGAGCCCTAGATACTTTCAGTACCTAGCACTGTATCCATTCTGATCAATTTCTATCCCTCCCCAGGTCAGGTTGGCCAATGGAACATAAACAAGTTGCCTTATACCAGAGAGGAATATTTCTGAACCCTGCCTGGAGACGCCAGAGAATGAAGCACAGACCTCTTGCATGAAAAACATCTGGCCTGCCAATTTGCTGTGGCCCTCTCCTGAAGCAAATTACCTGGTTCACTTGAATCAATCATCTGGTGCTACTGCTCTGACAGCACTTGCTAAAGTGTGCTTGTGCCGCATTCTAGTTTACCTGACATGGTTTGTAATGAGAAAAATAGGTGGCAGTGCTATCTTTCAACTGGTTGGTCACAACTATTTGGCACTTTGTCCCTTCCAGCTGTGCTCCTATACAAACAGCAGCATCCATAGTAAAAATTATAAGGTGAGTGCAAGTTCAGACTCAGTTACTAGGAGAAGAAGTCCAGATCCTTGTCTGTCCAGTATTTGTACAGAAACAACTACCTGGAATTCCAACAGGTGCTTAGAGGAAGGGACAAATTTTGAAAAATAAAGGATTCAGTGCGATGCTTACACAATGAGATTTCTTTGATCTTTGACCATGTAGCACCCTATACTAAATCTGCTCCAAAAGGCCCCCTACTCCTCCAGAGAAGATTAGGGGAACTGCATGGGGGAGCAGGTAAGGGAAACCATTCCACAGTGGTTCTCTTTTGCTAATGGAACACCAGTGCCTACAACTTTATATAAGCAAATAAGATATTAACGATATCTTCTGTGGTGCCTTAATTCAACATCAATTCGGACAGCTGTGTTTGACAAAGAATTTCCTTTTGTAATTTTTTGCAGTGCCTTCAAGGATGAATCACTGGATGTTTGTGACTGTGGTGGAATTTCAACACTGGAAGAATTAAGTGTTCTAAGAGTACAGGAGGTGGAGGAAGCAAATGAGTCAGACCTTAATCTACTGTCAGCACAGCCATTGCTTCAGCTGAACAATGCTTAGAAAACAGAATATATTATTCATCAGTAGAATAAACTCACAAGCATCACAGGTATGAGCAGTTTTAAAACAGTTTTTGCCAGAAGCAAGAACTGCCTAATTTTTAAAAACCCTAATAAATAAAAAGAAGTTCAAGGGATAAAAGTCTAAGTATACTGGTAAATCACAGTCTTCAAATAGCCCATTAATACGGATGCTGCTCTTTTGCTCCCCTCATCCTTCAAAAATCCTTGCGATAACTCAGTGTTCAAGGGACTTATTGCTTCATAACAAGTGTTTAAACTTGGAAAGTAGAATGATGTTCTGAATATACACATCAACTTGACTTCTAATATCTTATGATCAATGTGCATATGACATAATTCATTTTGTACTCTTTTTAGGGGGTGAGCAGCAATTAACTTTTTAAAAGCAGGGAAAAGACCCATTCTGAAAAAGTTCATTTACTCTCGGGGAGAATAAAATAGGCTTTGTCTGGAATGGCAAACATAAGAATGCAGACATCTGATGATCCTCTCAGGGAAGGTGTCCCATAAGCAGGACACCACAACTAAGACACTCACTCCTTGGACACCTTCTGATGGAAGGGACATTCAGAAAAGTGTATCTGCAGATGACTGTGGATGGACAGAATAATATTTTGCATGCCTGAATATGGTTTTGTTGTCCTGAGTAGAACCCAAAATTCTGCTCTTGAATTTAAATACTTTTAAGTATAGACCTGATGTGAAAGCATGGTTAATGTTACTTTCACAAAGTATACCTGCAGTGCTACAGGACAACTTCAGCCATTTGGTTATTCACAAAGTCAAGTAAAAACATGGTATTTGTACAGAATTGTACTGATATAGCACTAAGCAAGGGGCACATAGGGAATAATATAGGGAAGCTGTTTGAGGCACCTAGAATTCTGATATATAGGTTTCAACTGTACTATAAAGTTCATTGAGTCTTAAAATTTGTGCCTTTCCTACTTCACTGACATTTGTGAAAAGCCACTACTTGCATTCTGCTCTGCATGTGGAACCTTCTTTTTATATTACTTACTCCTGAACTAACAGAGAACTAAGGTAACTTAAGGACCAGAAAAGACATTATTCTAAATCCATATCCAGCAGTTATAACTTTGGCTTTTATTTTATTCTACAATAGGTTGCAACCATACTATGGCTTCTATGCCTACCCTAGAGAAATAATGAAAGAAGATAAACAGATATAGATATATGGATATAGAATAATGTCTGTTTTCACCCTAAACTAACTGCAGTCAGTGAATTTAGGCATGAGTAAGTCTGCACGGATACATGATGTTAGTCAGCTGCTCCCATACAAATTGATTCCTAAGGCGTTGCAGATGATTTGTACTGAACATTTCTCTTTGTGTGCAGACTAATTTATCGCCTATTAGATATTTCCACTTCTACTCTCTGCAAGTGACTTATTTGATTATGGTTTGTTGTTGTTGTTGATACAGAGCAAAAAAATTAACAAGCATGATGTGAAACAGCCTTGCAATTTTCAGATGGTCCTAATACAAGTATTGTACTCCGTTCCCTGTTTAAAGACATTCTAAGTATGTTACCAGCATGATGAGATGTATGCTGTTTTCAGTTAATTCTTATAAACACTGGCAGTTTCATGCTAGCTAGTGATCTTCTCAAACCTAAGAAGAGCATTCCTGTTGAGAATGAGGAAAGATGTCAACATAACTGATGGGCTTTTCATATACTGCATTTTGAAGGTAAATAAGCTAAAGCTGTAAATGGAGCATAAAGATTAATCATCTTGCCCTTAATAAAATATTATTGATAAGACAATTATCTTAGCCTAAATAACAAATTTAACCAATAAGTTGGAGAATGCATGCTAGAGAATGTCCATTCTGGTCCTTAAGACTGTCAGAATTATAGAATACTGTGTTAAGAAACCTTACAACTGGTTCTGTACATGAAAGAAAGGAAACACCAACTATGGTGTCAAACCTTCAATGAGAAACAGAAAGACAAAGGCCAAGGACCATTGCTCAAGTTAAGTCAAGAGAAAAGACTTTTGACTTATCTACCATTTTCTCATGTGGCAGTGAAATGGCTCAACTTTTCACAATTGTGCACTTCAAAAAAACAAATAAAAAACAAAAAACAGCCAATTTAAGCCACTGGGGACTAATACATAATATCCATTTTAAATTAGGGGTATATGATGCAGGTGTATGCATGAGTGAAAGTTGATTAAAATCATGCTTCAGGCTGAACTTCGTAGAATGACCTATATATGACACAAAATGATACAACCATGACTCAAATCAGTAAACATATCATGATAGGTTTGACCAATCATACAACCGTAATTGCATACAGTTGTTTCTTTATTGATGAACTATGGCCAATGTAAAGAACCTAAACATATATACAAAAGCATTTCAGGTGGAACTATAACATAGGATGCTGTGAAGCTAAAATGTAAGATCAGGCACATTAGAAGAAGAGGATAAAACAATCCTACTATAATTACCCTGAATAAATACAGCCACAACTATGCAAATCTTTTAAAAGATCTCAAAGGATTGTTTAAAAATTACCTGATCCTTTTATCTTCCATTTTTTTCAAGTATTCATCTCGTTTCAGTACCCCCATTATTGTTTCCCTTTCATGTTCCAATAAAAATGACAAATTGATGATCTCTGAGTTTTTAGACATGTTGCTTCAACTGTATTTTCTGGAAGTGGGAAACGTGTGATATAGAGTTCAAACGCACATCATTGCAAAGGACAAGGCATTACAGAGGCAGCAGATCTCCTGAAAGAAGCCAACTGATATATTTAAGGCCAATGCCAAAAGTGAATCTCATCATTTTAGTGACTGGAGTGTTCACTTTACTTGAATTTCTTGAATGATCTTCATTCATAGTTTATCCACAGGTTAAGGATTTCCCCCAGATCACTGTATTAGGACTTTTGGTACCTGGAAATGAAAATTTAAAAAAAAAAACTCAACAAGAAGAACATTTTATTTAAGCAGCATAAATCAAATAGTACATTAGAACCTTCGAGGCAGTGGGTTACTTTGCAGGTAATGATAAGCCAGAATTTATCAGGAAGATGAATTCTTCCTAATGCTTCCTGCTTGGTCACACTTGCTCAGCTCTTCCAACCAATGGAAGCGATTAAACAAATCACAAAAGTTCAGCAAATGGATTGTTTAGTGTTCTGTCCAACCTTGTCAGGCATGAGCCTGTGCAATCACAAGAGACTCGTTATTGTGCAGAGGCTCAAGAGATGAGCACTGCTTCTGTACTGAATGATAAACTTCCCATAATGAAACATGGAACCCTGGGATATTTTAATCACTGAAGAGGCTAAAATAGTGCTACTTCTCTGAGATGTACACTTGAATTCACCTGGATTAAAATGGACAACAAAGGAACAGTGTGACTACTGATCAACACTATAAATGGGATACTTAGTATGGTATAAAAGCATTTAGTACTAAATCATTTTAGTATTAAGAATCTTTAGATGGTGTTTAATAACATCACTTTGTTCAGATGTCTCTGTCTAACATGGTAACTTAAGTGTTTTTAATAAAATAGCAATCTTTTTAGTTTGACCTGTTCTGAATAGTAAAAAAACTTCAAGAATCACCATTCTGTGAAAAAACGAGAATTAGGATTATTCTTGAATTACAACAGCCATTCTAAAATAAATTCCTGCATAATTTCTAATCAGGCAGTTATGCCAATCTAGTGCTATATTTTAAGCAGGGATACAGAAAAATGTATAACTTCAAGAATACCTTTTTATTTCAGTGAGACATCAGGAAGTAAAATAAGGTAGCCAGTTAGCTGATCACTCTCACAAATTGCCTATAGTTAAGGTTATTACAAAACACATTTCCAACTCTTATTTTCTACAAGTACATGATGATGGGGAACACACAGTTACTGGTGGATTCTTTTTACAAGAAAGATCTGGCAAATGACATTCTAAATAAGCAGGCCTTACTGTATCCAAGGTTCAGCTGAAATCCATCTTCTAGTCAACTTACAGAGCAGTGCTACAGCTAGTTCTATATAGTAACTAGAAAAACCGGCTGTTTTTCCATCAAGATCCTGTTTGCACAATGCACACACCCATCATTGTCATGCAATATTTACCACTACCAGCCAGTTATCAAAGTACAAGGAAATACCTTCAGCACCAACCCTCTTATTTTTCACACGGTAAATCATTTTAGAAAAAAGCTCAGATGAAACTGTGAAGGGCCAACCATTCAAGGAGAATGGTTGGCTACCATTTCTGATCACTTGCTACAGCAGAGTGAACCTGAAAATATGACTGCTTTAAATAAAGATGGTTATCACTGTCATCCGGTATTCAATGGTATGCAGCAGCTTTGTGTCTTCTGGACACATTTGGACTGCAACAGCCAGACTTCCCAGTCAATGGCCCGGATGGATGGGAATTCTGGGAGTTGTGTTCCAATTACCTCTGAAAGCCACCAGGTTAGGAAAGACTAGTATACATCCTCTTAAAGGCAGCCAATAAGATGGCTTCAAGAGAAGCTATCAAAACTGTGGCTGCAATTCTGCACTTATACTTGACAGTAATGATCTTTGAACGATATGGAATTTACATCTAAGAGAAGTGCATTTTATCAGCTAAAAAAGAGCAGAACTGTAGCTTGACAGAGCCCCATATAAATAATCAGCATACTGTTATATAAATTAGTAAACATTTTGTGCCACTACTTCAGCTGGCTCTCAATGAAAAGATTTTTTTATTATTATTTAACTGCTCTGATGGCAAGTTAAGTAAAGCCCATCAGGAAATTGGCCAATCTGCTTTGTTAAATTATGATGAGGGGGAGAGATGTCATTGTAACCTTTATAAAATGTAACAATTTGACCAATCTTTCAGAAATTTTCAGCTGACAGAAACGTAGATTGCATATACCCTGAAAATATCAGCATAACGGGAGATTGGTGATAACTGGTGGGATTACAGAGAAAGAGCAGACTAAAGACTCAAAGCATACTAACCCCCTCCCCATTAAAACAGACTTTGAAAAAAATTTGGAAACCATTTTGTAGGCTATTATTTTTTCACCAGAGTTAGTGAAAAACATTTTTGAAATGCCATTTCATCTTTAAAATAAGCTCTTTTACATGTAATGACAGTGAGTGAAACTAAGGATAACGCCAGGCATGCCTCCCTTTCTCTTTCTCACTTCACCCTTATAGCTGATCCAGAATGCTGCAGTGCAGGGCGGAGAATCTGCTCCAAAATTCACACCACACCACCATGCCAAATAGTCCACCAAGCAGATCCTGGTAAGTCTTAGTGAGTTCCACTGATGGGGTAAGAGTGCCATGGGTACAGGAGCAATGCTGCGCTGATCTTGAGTCAGTTGGAGACAGGGCCACTTAGGTTGCTTCCAGATAATTCAGCAGGGAAAGGTGGTCATCCGTCTCTGTACTGCATGGGTGGGATAAGGCAGGTGAATACCTGTCTGTGCTCACAAGAGGTGGGAAGTCCACACTGGCACTCCAGTACAGCGAAGTGCAGTAGTTATAGCAGCAAAACTATGTTAGCTTTGTTTCACTGGGAGTGATAAAAGTGATATCTACTTAAGTGCTTTCTGGGGAAAGAAAGGCAGCAGTTTAACTGGGAAAATTTCATCTTTCTGTGAGATGTTTGGGATGAAGTGGGTGAATATCTGCTTGCTCTCATAGGAGCTTGGGAGGATGCCTGGACTTCTACTGAAGGTAGTAAGGTACACTGGCTAGAGTTACACATGTTAATGTAAAAGAAAAACCCACTATGTTCTGAATGGTGTATTCATAAGAAACTTTAGTCTTTATGATTTGACATTAATATGCAAAAGTGTCCAATCAAAGGAATAGTGGAACGGGAACAAGAACTTTGGTGAGACTCATTTCCTTCATGAGCACATTGTGATTTTATTTTGCTTACGTCAAAAGTGAAATCAGAGGATAAACTCTAAGATGCATATACACAGTTTCTTTCTCATTTGTTATTTTGAGTGTGAGAGAGAGAAGGAGAGAGATCATCACATACTAAATGCTGCAGTTATGTATCTATGGAGACACAGAGAAATGTCTGGGCTGGAGCAAGTAATAGCTGAGAAATGGCTGTCAGCAGTAAGCCATTACTTCTCTTGACACTAGCAGAGTTTCATTCAGCATTTCTCTTACCACAAGGCTCCTCCCCTCCTCAGTTTCTGTTTAACAAAAGTGGGTGGGGGAGAGTTCAAACGTGAAGACAAGCAACTGCATTGATTGGTAAAAGAGGAAAAGTAACCACCCAAGGACACCAAGCTAGAGGAACCTGCTGAGAGAGGGAGGGAGAGAGGTGGGTTCACCTCCGTGTATGATATTCTCCATCTGCCCGCCTGGTTTATGCTTTGTTATCATAGACTTTCATTTTCACTTTCTGTCTCTTTGGTGAGATCCAGTGTTATGGCTTGTCAGCCTTGGCTCACAAATTTCATTTACTGATCCTTTGTTTAAAACCGTACAGCCTCCCCCCGCCTTTTTTTTTTTTTGCAAACTGCAGGCTTTTAGTTTATTAAATGGGCATATACATCAGCATGCAAGTTAGTAAGGTGAAGTTAGTGGACAATTATCAAGAATATCAAATAATACTAAATAGTCAGATATATCCTGGCTGTGTAAATAGCTTAAGGGAGTAACACGCCATGAACAAACACTATAAACAAATGCCACCATGTTGTGAAAATTCTTAGGTGTTTCCTCTCTTCAAGTTACATACCAGCAGTAAATATACAGCAACAAGAGGACATTCTTAGCATGTTCATAGCTCAAGTAAAATGGAAGCTTGAGCCCATCTTGTCCTTTTTTGGAATAATGTCAGCTTCCTTGAGTGCAGTCTTGGCACAGTTCTTCTCTTTTATTTAAAGGATTAGGTAATACCTGGAACCATGTCAGCATCAGATATCACCTAATTTGAATGTCTGCAATATCCTCCTACTGTAACTAAATGCAGGCTCCATTCCTTGAAGAATGTCTTCCCTTTCCTCTCTTCCCCACTTTTGCTTTGACTTCCCTCTTGGCTAGTGAAGAAATTCTAAAGAACTTGAAAGTTTGCACACTGTATTCTGACCTTGATCTGGTCTAGTAAGAATATCAGAGACTTAAGCTGTTTTGTACATTTGTCCTATTTACAATATATATGTAGAATTACAGCTCATGCATTCCTTTCAGATAGCTGATCCACATCCAGCCTTCAGCTTGCTCCTGCCCCTTGCTCCTGTCTTTCCAACTTTGGCCCAAAATGACTTATGTAGTTCTTGCACATGCATACACTTTACCATACATAAAGCTGAAGAGGGATGTTTCAATTTCCAGGCTCCAATATATGCCCCATTCAAAACACTCCAGAGAACACCAGCTATTTACTAAACATTGGCTCCTAGAGAGGAAACATCTGCCAGCTGACTGGACCATTAGCAAGCAATCTCCTTGTCACAAGATGATGCCCTGCCAACAGGTTATCCCAGCTTGACAACTTCAAAAAAGCACAGCATGAACATCCAGTTTTTATTCCCAGCTTACTGAGGAGGGTTTTTGAGATCCAAATTTTGTGGGGAAGACAGTACCAGCACCAGAGCAAACACTGAAAACCTGTTTCCAGATTTAGAGTAATATTCTGAAAGGGTACATATTGACAATACTTTTTCAATCAGCACATCTTTGCAATTAGAGTTGTGGCACAAAGTCTGCATATATCATGTCTTCAATCTGAGGATATTTGAAAAGCCAATAATCAGCATCTTTGTCTCTTCATTGACATAGTTCAATTCTTATTTGACATTGGAGTCAAGTATTCTACATCTCTTTTATGATGTCATGTGGTATATAATTCTGTCAGAGTCCACCATATAAACTTCAACACAATCCTATTTATGCCTACTCAAAAGTAAACCCCATTTTATCCAATGGGAGCTACTCCAAGGCAGATGTGTATAGGATTGCTGCCATTGTTCCTCTTTATAGCTCCAATAAGCACATACAACTTTTCACTCTCCTTTCCAACCATCCTCACAAGATGCTACCTGTTATGATTTGCAGCAAGTACAATTTTCAGTAACTGGCATTCCTTCAGGTTTGCTCCAGAGTAGATATACGAGTATGCCTCTTCTTCACGCAGTCATGTAGCAACAATGTTAGGGGCCAGAGGGCTCCGCATAAGAAACAGCCTCTACCAGCTTCTGATTTCATAGCAATATCTGCCTCTTCAGGGCTGCTGCAAGTCCCATAGCTAAGCTTCCATCACAGAGGCTGGTGTCAAATGAATTCTTCACACTAAAAGATTACCGTCACAGAGCTAATGAAGTTATCTGCCCAGGCTGCTCTTTCTCACTGTTGGCTCTTCCAGGTATCTCCCAAAGACAGTGCCAAAGTCACAGTTTAAGGGGAGGATGTCCACCCAATCCTCAACTGATGTCCCAGCATAGTCTAGCTATTAGCCCATGGCTAAGAAGCTGTAAGCATAAGGACAGGAGCCCTTTGGCTCGCACCTCAGGCAAGCCAAGTGTTTTAAGCATGGAAAGAACTGTATCAGCTGCTCTCCAAGGCTGGGAACATGACCAGGGAGAAGGGTAAGAGGGGATGCTTGTGGAGGCAAAGAGAAGAGACTGGAGAAGTGAGCATACAAGATATCCTTAGCTTCTTCAACCTTTTTCCATCCCTCTTTCAGATGTTCCTACTAGATGGGCAAAAAAGCAAAAGCCCATCTAGTGGAATATGCAGGGCAGGAGGATGCATCTGACAATTGCATATAGCCGACAATTTAAACTGACCTTAGGTGATTGTTATACGCAAACTAGTTCTTACTCTGATCTAATTCCAGCACCAGGTAAAGCTTCTCCCCATCCCAGCCATTTAAATCTAAATTGAACCATGTCACCTCTGCTGAGTGATTCAATCTTGCTTTTAACTGTTTGTGTTATATTTTAATTGTTCACTGTATTTCAATCATGTGAATTACCCTGAGCATTCACTGATGGGCAATGAAAAATTCAATAATATCTACAGTTCCTGACATTTTAGAAAGTCCATACTTATGTTTTGGGGGTTTTCTCCACTCATGTTTCCATTCCAGAATTATTTGCATCCCATTCTATATCTCTTTACAATTCCATGCATAGTTTCTTCCAAAAGAGTAAAGGAAAGCAAAAGGTTTCTCTTCAGTTTAGTTCAGCACTGTCTAGCAATCTGCTTGATGATATGACTCTGTGGTGGGCTATAGCAATTCATAGGTCAAACACAGCGTGAATCCAAACATTTGCTGAAAGACCCCAGGACACAATGCTTTTTATATTTCATAATGTCTCTCCACAGGATTATGTTTTCCTGGCAGAAGGCAAGGAGGGAAGAATGCCACCTGAAGCACCCTCTGAATTTGAATAACGCTTTGCCTTCAGTCATCCTATGAACACTTTTAGGTAAGTATATTTTAATTCACTTGGACTTCTGTCCACATAAACATGTTTAGGAAGATTAGGGACCAACACCTGAGCCTGTTTTCTAGAAAGAACAAACAATGTTTTAAGTGTTTTTAAATATACTTTTATGACTCACTGTTATAGCAGGCACAGTATGTGCAGAGAAAGAGCTAATACATTGCATGTACCTACTGAGGGAATTAAGAATCCTTGTGCACAGGGACACTCTGTAGCTCCATCACAACTTCCAGGTCTGAAGGCCAGAGCAACTCATATTACGAATGTAAGGGAAGTTGTGCCTTGACCAGCCCTGAGAAAACAGACTAGAGAGGAGGACCAAATGTACTCACTGCAGTGCTGTACCCAGGTGCTTTACTCTCCCTCATGATAATCAATGGTAGGCTGGGGTTTGTCAGATGTCATATGGGAGAAAGAAGGTCATGCATTCAAGAGCAAATTTGAGGTGAAGATCAAATTCTCTTACTGGTATTATGGTGGCTGAGATGCAGAGTTTGACCCTTCTGAGGTGTGTTCCAAAAGGAAACTAGTTTATAATGTCCCATAAAAGAGGTGTGTGTGTGTGTGTGTGTGTGTGTGTGTGTGTGCAGGGGCTGGAATTAAACCATTTCTAAGGGACAATCATCACTTCTGGAAACTTCTCTGGTCTGCCTTTGAATTTTCATGAAGCATATAGGCTTAATTTTTTTTCCAGAAGCTTTGGATTCTGCAGCTCTTATCCACTGCCATTTTGTAGCTTATAAATCCCTGTCTAACATCAGCAATAGTCAGCTTGTCACTTCAAATTATCCTCATAATATCCTCTTCTACTATCTAAATATAGGTCTTGCCATTAACAATCCTTCAAGGCAAAGAGGATGACCGTAGTAGTTTATACATTTCACTGCAACAGAAAATTGTAGGAAAACTACAAATGTTTGTTTAAAGAGTTATATAATAATCAGGTCTCTTGTATTCAGTGAGTGTATTTTGCAACAGCATCTGTGAACACCCAACTTTAATAAACGGCTTATAATTTGTTAATGACAAATTACAACCTGTATGTAAAGTCAATGGATCAAGTTCAATTGTTAAATAATTCACAAGTTGTCTAAAATAACTAATTTTCAGGGAATGTTTCAGACCCATAGAATGAGACACTTACCTGGGCCTATGCTTCCCTGAATTCCATCAGGTTTATCCTCAGGTAGACCTGTACAGAATTACACTGTAAATCAACATTGGAAGGACCTAACACTAAGCAAGGGTGATGAGCATTTTAAAGTTTGCAAACATATGTTTCTATATAAAACTTCAGACTCAATGTGTCTAGGGATCCAATCATTATGACTAGTTCACTTTCAAATTTGAATTAAAAAAAGAAGAAAAAAACAAAAAACAAAAGTTCACACCTGTGATCCAATTTGTTTAACAACTAAGGTACCTGCAACTCAGGATCTGAAAATATTTTCTGATAGTTTCTGAAACAATGCACCAAAATAGATAGAAATATGTAGAATATGATGTATGCAAGAAGCAGAAAAGTCATACTCATGCAACACTAATGCAACACTATACATAAATATACAGTGGGATGGCTATAGTGAAGGATACTATCCCATCATCAGCACTGAAGTAAGATTCAACTGAGAGGAGAGAGGGATGCCATCTTGTTTTTGGGCTCATCCTCTTTATAAAAACCTTAATTTAAAAATGTGCTTGGCAAATTACCATGGTTTCGTTCCTACTGATAAATGAGCTCTCCAAACACAACAGGTGGCATAAGTAGAGTTTCTCAGAGGATTACCTTTTCCTGATAGGCATTGCCCATTTTTTGTTTGCATTCAGATAGCCTTCTCATAACTAATATTGATTATCCTTCACAACATTTAAGAAGCAATCAAAAAGATATGTGTGAAATTCCTCAGGGTTTGGAGGATTCTTTCAAAACTGCAGACTAAAGCAAGTTTATAGGAAGTTATGCCAGGCTCCTTTCATTTACTCAACAGGATAAAAAGACTGTATAAATTCTCCTGCTACATTTTCAATTTCAGTTACATTTACCATTCAATAGTCATATGTTATGCAACAAAACAGGGATAGAGTAAGCATAATAAATGAAAAAAATACTGCACAGAATCTCACAGCTGTGTCTTGAAAGGAATATAATTTTTGCAAGCCAGTAAAAATATGACTTTATTCCACATACTAAGCTGGTTCACTTGACTCCACAAGCTACAGAGAGTTGTCATCCTTGTTTGTTTCGGAATGACTTGTCACATTGTCAAAGCCCAGTGTGAGTTTATAGCCATGTACAAGCCACCCGGAGGCCTCATAGCTTGTCACTGGGTTGTTCAGAGTGGCTTCTTGTGATGCATCAGTGTGGCAGGAGTGGGTCCTGCACAGCCTATTAGAAAGGGCTGCACAGATGCCTGGCAAGAGCAGAAGAAAAAACTGACCTCCATCCTTCCTCCTTCAGTCTGGTGCATCATTTGACAATGACTGGCTTTTTTCCCCACGTGAGCGGAATTAGCACAGCTATGTTTGTATGTACCAGTGGTTTTCAACAGACCAGCGCCAGTCTGTAGGAGATTTCCTACTGGTCTGCAGGAGGGCTGCAACTCACTCGCCATGGACTGGCACACAGGGCTGGCTGTGCTCCACCACCTCTTCCTCAGTAAGCATTGCATTCATGGGGGGTGCACCAGTGCCACCTGGGGGGAAGACAGGGAGGGGAGAGCCAGCTTGATGGGAGCCAGCAGGGAGTTATGCTGCACCAATTTCAGTATTTTATTCTTTTGTTGGCATTTTTGTTGGTTGGTTTCTGGTTGTTTTGGAGAATTCCCTTCCCTTCCCTTCCCTTCCCTTCCCTTCCCTTCCCTTCCCTTCCCTTCCCTTCCCTTCCCTTCTTTCTTTCTTTCTTTCTTTCTTTCTTTCTTTCTTTCTTTCTTTCTTTCTTCTGGTATTGTGTTTGGAAACTAATACACAGAATACTGCATTATGCATATGGTGCTTTTTGTTTCTGCCTCAGCAGTCCCCTCAGTGGTTTTCCCATTTTTGCCAGTCTCAAGCTGTGTAAAGGCTGAAAACCACTGGTATATCTTATTGACTTCACTTTGAGTAAGCACACACCTATCCACACCTGGCAATCTGGGAGGAGAGATTTAAGCTTCTTCTATCCTGCTGTCATGCTGAAATACTGTATCCATTGAAAGAGGTTAAAAAAAGAAACACATATTTTTTAACACCCTACCCCATGATGGGGAAATTCCAACATGAAAAAGGAGGGGTCATTAAACTTTCCCAACCTTAAACCCTTCCCCTCTCAAACTGTCCTGAAATGGCTGAGGATATGCTTATCTAGTCATATGTCCATCACACATACACACATAGCTTAGTGAGAAAGAGGGACTGTAAAAAAATATCAAAAATTCTTTTTAAAATCCAGATATGTTAACTGTTCCACTGAGATCCAGAGAATAAGATACAGTAACTAGACACAACAGCAGCTGATCTTAAATGTGACCCCCCGCCCACACACACACATCCATGCCCAGTAGGCGACATTAGATGGTTTTATGGATATATATGCTGTTTTCCCATAGTGTACCATGGCCAAAGCAGCTTACAACACAAAACAAAATCATTAACAATGAACAGCTACAAGGATTACAGAAATAGAAAATCGATGTGTCATCCAACACAAACATTCCAGAAGAAAATTTCCAGCATTCACATTGCTGTAACTATATCAAAATTTGATTTGCCCTTATAGCTTTACCTTATGAGACCTTTGAAAGTGGCCTGATAAAAGTATTATAGCATTATAAAGTATTTATTATCTGAAGCAGCTGTCTCCTTGGGAACAGGTTGGACCCAGGTTCCGTAACGTGGTACCCACAGGCATCCAAGTCCCCTGGTCCCAGTTATTTAATTTATATTCATGGATTTCTGTAAAATGCAGACAAAATGCAACCAATTATGCATAGACTTCAACCAAAGCAGATCAAATAGGTAAACAGCTATTTGATAACAATCCTGGCCTCTGTGGAGTATCTGAACAGTTCCTGTGGATTGTTTACACTGTTTCACTTTTCTTCCTACAGCTCTGTGTACAACACTGAAATGTCCCCTTCATAACCCACACTTATAAGCTATAAGCTTTTCTTTATTTTTTGAAGAAGAATTGAAATAAAGAAGTTCAGCTCTCTTAGAATCCCAAAAACAAAGCATGGATGAAAACAAATGCACACTTTGTGCCAAGTCAATGTCCACTTATTAACGTCTGGCTGAATAATATCAGGCAAGGAAGAACATCATGCTATCTTTCTTGGATTACTAGACTTTAAGTGTGCTGGGCAAATGCTAATTAATCCAATCTTTACACAGTATTCATTAGTTTAAATTATTCAGTAGCATGGTTTACACGCCCAATATGACCTTTTAAAAACTTTCACATAAATAGTTTCAAATTTGTGATTAGGCTATTAATAAGAAATTATTCTGGTAAAATTGGTGCAAACTTCTTCTCAGGATCAAATGGCAGGGATTGAGTTCAGATAACATGTTAGAATCAGCGCTAGCAAATTCATGAGAAAACCATAAGTTTTGAGATAAAGAGAGAAACATATAGGGCCTCTTTAGGCTACTTTTGAAAATCCAGGCACCCTATAGTTCTCAAGGGATAATGCAAAATACAAGGGCCCATAGAAAACTGCCCTCTGATGTAAATAATACTCTTCTATCAACCATGTGCACTTTCAGCACAGGCAGTAGTAAAATATTATAGTGATACTCAAAACATCTGCTAAAGTCATCTTGTTTCACTATGGTTCCCAGAACTCTATACACCATTAAGATTTCCTGAAAATGTTGTTTGTAACATAACAATATTTGTCTAACAACTTTATTAGATAATGAAATCAACCTGAACTGTAAATATTAGGTTCATGTGATTCCTTGGTTTGGAAAAAAGAAAGAAAGATCGATTGCATATCCTTACTTCCACTCATGCTGTTTTTCATTATATGCACAACATTCATGGAAGTGTTATTATTTGCCAGTCCTTACAGAACTCCTTTTGTTCAGTTTCATCACTTAAATGTCCACTTTTGGATTAAACAGAAGGGCTGAGGATGATTTATGCCTAGCCTAAATATCAAAGATAAAACTTCTTGCAGCTCGGTATAGACTTATTTCCCACCAATGTGTTAAGCACTGGTCTGTGCAGTTTCATTTAACCCAAAATGCTCCACAAATGAAGGTGGGTCCATGCAATCCTTATACAGAAGGCACTAGGATGGTCAGGATAGGCTAGACTAACATTCTTCTCTCCATCATGTTAGTTTTCTGTGTGGATAGATTCACCTTTTTTTGAGAGAGAGTTCTCAGTCAAGTGCTATCTGTCCCCTCATCAGTAAGAAATAAAGCAATGACCTTATTTCTATGATTACAGGTTGGTTAATAAGCCATGGTGGCTCACGTACAAGCTGTTGTAGGATTCTGTTGTAGGATTCTCAGGTGGCTTGTTAGCCATGGCAACAAGCCACCAAGGTTAGGTTCACATGATACCACCAGATGAGCTACTGAGGGTAACGATACTAATTTATTTTGCACAGTAGGCAAAATAATCTATTGTTTCTTATTTCCCCAGCCACTATTAGCTAAATCAGGTTGCACATTCATGAGATACATATCAGTGAGAACTCATTCAGTAGTGGAAAACATACAGAAACAAGCATCTGTATGTCAAGACTATGCACCTAGCCAACTGACTGGACTCATGCATTCTGCTAAACCGCAAAGGATTGTTATAATGGGCAGCTGCAGAGAAGGTTAGTGTGACTTCTGAACTCAGAGTGTCCCTCTTCCCCCATAAAGGGTAATTTTGCACAAACAAGCCACCCTGGAAACCCGTGGCATGGAATAGGGCTGTTTAGGGTGAGATAGCATGATGTCTGAACCTAGCAGTGCAATTGGTTACTGGAAAGTGCCAGGGAGCTGGCCAGCAAGAGAAACAAAAACCCTATATCTCCTCTGTGATTTCTTTACTTCTCTTTTCCTTTCTTTTCTCTTTCCCCTTTTTGTTTTTTGTGGGGATAGGGATCTTCAAGAAAAGACATGAGCAAATGTCCCAAACCCATTCACAGCATTTTCTTTGCATTCTCCTGGGCAAGCATGCAGGAGTGAATGCTGGCTGCTAGGAATTTTCCTTTCTGCGCTCCTATGACATGTATGTGATTTCTCCCTGCCTTTCGCTGCCCTGCAATGCATTTTGTAAAATTATTGTGATCCTGCTCTGGAACACCCAGGTACATCTGACAACTAGCTGCAGAGACCAGCAGAGGGGAAACAAGAAAAGTAGATGACTGCTGCAGGAGAGAATGGATCTAGAGGGAATATATGTTTCCTTTGGTGTAACATGAAGCAGTTTTTAAAAGGTGTTCACTAGCAAAGGAAGCACTGAAATGGAGGATGAAATGAACGAGGGCTGAAACTTACAAAGGCATTGACAAGAAGGAGATGCAAGAATGCTTAGCTGAATGGTAGGAGAGCATGAGCCTAAATATAAATAAATAAAAAGAGAAGAGGCACTTTAGGGCCCATTTCAATCCAGCTTCAGACCCGGGTATGGTACTGAATCTGCCTTGGTTGCCCTGTATGATGACCTATGCAGGGAGAGAGATGGGGTGAGTGCATCCCTGTTGGTCCTCCTGGACCTTTCAGTGGCTTTCCATACCATCGACCACGGTATCCTTCTGGATAGGCTAGCGGGACTGGGAGTAGGAGGCACTGCTTGGCAGTGGTTCCACTCCTATCTAGATGGCCAATTCCAGAAGGTGGTGCTGGGGGACTTTGGCTCTGCACCATGGCAGCTATGTCCTGGAATACCGCAGGGATCCATTTTGTCTCCCTTGCTATTCAACATCTACATGAAACCGCCGGGAGAGGTCATCAGAAGGTTTGGGCTGCGGAGTCATCAGTATGCTGATAACACCCAGCTCTACCTCTCATTTACATCTGCTCCAGGTGAGGCAGTGGCTGTACTGAACCAGTGCCTGGCTGAGGTAATGGGCTGGATGAGGGCCAATAAACTGAGTCTCAATCCAGATAAGATGGAAGTCCTGTTGGTGGGTGGTGCGGGTCTCCAGGTAGGTGATTTTGACCTTGTCCTGAATGAGGTTGCATTCCCTGTAAAAGACAGGGTCTGCAGCTTGGGAGAGCTCCTCGACCCAGAGCTGTCTTTAGAAGCTCAAGTGATGGCGGTGGCGAGGAGCACTTTCCTTCAGCTTCGGTTAATCCATCAGTTGCGTCCCTACCTGGAGGACGATTGCCTTGCAACAGTGACACATGCATTGGTTACTTCCTGATTGAATTTCTGTAATGCACTCTACATGGGGCTGCCCTTGAAGACAGTCCAGATACTTCAGATGGTGCAAAATAGAGCAGCCAGGTTGCTGACGGGAACTGGGCATTATTCTCACATAACCCCAGTCCTCTACCAGCTTCACTGACTCCCCATCAAAGTCTGGGCTCAATTCAAGGTGCTGGTTATCCCCTATAAAGTCCTTAATGGCTTGAGACCTGGATACCTAAAGGAACACCTTCTTTTGCCCTCCCACCCCCTGAGATCGGCAGCAGAGGCCCTCCTCTGGCAGCCCTCCATGAGGGACATCAGGAGGCAAAGTACCCGGAGGAGGGCTTTCTCTGTGGTGGCATCCCACCTATCGAATATGCTCCCCAGAGAGGTCTGCCTGGCGCCGTCATTTGTTTTTCAGCGCCAGGCTAAGACCTTTTTATTTAAACAATATTTTAATAACTCTTAATATCATCTATAGGTTTTAATTTGCAGCCAGGGTGAATCTGAATTTTATTTGTATTATTTGTATTGTGTTTATTTATTTTATGTAAGCCGTCCCGAGGCTATGCAATGGGACGGCATACAAAAATTCTAAATAAATAAATAGGGCATGAGTTCCAACTTCAGTATAAAGGAAACAAGTTCTCCCCTGCAGCCACCTTCAGCTCCCCTACTGCCTTTGAACTTGAACCAAAATATAATTATGTTAATGTCCTTGTCCGTTTTGTCCTTCATTTTGGTGCTTCCCTCACCTGCAGACACCTTGTATTTTTAAAGGTTGTTTCACATTACACTGAAGTAAGCACAGAACCCCGAATGCACCTTTTCCTGCAGTCCACTGGCTGCTTTTCTCATTTCCCCTCCACTGCTGTCTGTTGCTAGCTGTCAGATGTATGGGAAGGTTACAGAGAAGGCTCACAAAAATGGCACAAAATGCATGGCAGAACAGTGAAACAGAGGGAAAATTTGTGCAAATTTCATGTCAGAAAAAAATTAAAAGTTTGGGAACAAACAAGGACTCGTGTCTGTGACTTGATGCATCTCACACACTGTGTACTGCCAAAACCAAACATGGTTTGGGTTGCTTTTTAATAAAACTTTATCTCTAGCTTATGGCACTATAGCAGCGTTCTGCAAGTGTTCATAGAAAAAATTACACAAAAATCTGGATGACAGATGGACTACTCTCAAATAGAATTATCTTCTAGCTGAAGCTTCTGGAAACACTGTTCTCTCAAAGAGTTCCACTTTAATATGTCTAATAAATTCCTTTAAATGCAAATTATTCAAACATGATACCACTGAACCTGATAGTATATCCTGTTCTGAACCTAGTCTGGACTAGTAACATAAATGTATCAAATTTAATCTTTTTTTCACTTATTAACCTTTATATTAGATCATGATTAACACTAGATCAAGTTCTATTTTACTTTACCTGCTTAATATACCATCTGCTCAGCAAAATTAATAATTGTTCCCTTACTCTGGTGCAAATGGATTTCAGTTGTGGAAATGTCAGACCATTTAACTTTACCAATTGGTTAAGATCAAACTTCTAGATAAAATTATTAACTTTCTAGCATAGATCACATATAAACTATCTCCTATAAAGTAACAGCATCTCTTTTTTAATCAGACTAGTAAAGCCCAGAAGAAAACCTGATATCTATTGCTTAATTGATTCATTGCAAACAAAATACCTGAAGATAGTTGAACTATGGGAACACAGAGTTCTGCACTTCCATTTGAATGCATGATTTGAAAAGCAGTAAGTCCTCCTTGATAAGATTACAGAATTTATGAAAACCAATCTGTCCCAGACAGAGAAGGCAGCACAAATTAATGGATTCTGCCTTGACTTTAATCTCATAAAGGATCTACACCGGGAGCTCCTATTAAGTTAAACCTGGTTTCAAAGTAAGTGGTGTCATGGTCCATCTAATTGTGCAGGTTTATTTATATTGATTGATCTTTAATTGGATTTTAAATTAGATCAATACTCCTGGAAAGCTAATAAGTGTAATATCCCAGAGGATAAATATCTTTTTCAAAGGGAGGCTTTGTGTGCATTCTAGTACAGAAGAATCTTCCCATCCATTTTGGACATACATTTTATCTTATGGGTTAAAAGCTCAGCACAAGTCTCAGGGCTATGCTCGCCTTCCTCACCTCTTTCCTTGCACGGAGGCTTCAGTACAGAGATCCTAGCTTATTAAATCAAAGTTGCTGCTATATCCAAACTGGAGCATTCTAGTTCAGTGTTAGTTAACAGCCCAAGATATTACAGCTGAATCAGATGCATTTCCCTCACTGAAATGATTGTGCAAGTGGAGGATACAAGGGAGAGGCAATGGAAGAACACACAGGGCGCACACTGATTTTGATCTTGTAAAACTGACAATGCATATCCAAACCATTTCTGCCACTGTAATTGGAAGGCTCTGTCTGTGTCAGTGTAGCAACCTGAAACCTTAGAGCCAGCTCAGCATAGTAACACTAACATGGGGCTATCTCCATGTTGGGATTTATGATGAATAAGGAAGTTATGAGGAAGTTTGTGGTTATAAACTAACTGTGCATAAGAATCTTGGAGTAGTTTATGAGGAGATTTGGTACAGAGAAATGGAAAATATATACATACACATGCTCATGCAGCTTTCTGCAGGGCCAGGTGGCTGATTCTGGTCGCATTTGATCCTCAAATTTCTTTTCACATTTAATAGAATGTCAAAACAGAAGAGTGCAAAGAAGTGGCACAACCAAAATCAACCACATCTATTGAAATTAGGCGAAAGCTATGTCTTTATTTTATCCAGCTCTGAACTATACCAGAAACCAGAGACTAAGGATGCTATCTTCTTTCCAATCAATCTTCATGACTCATGTTCTCTGCTTGCATCATTCTCTAGACAGCAGTTATCCAACTCCTCACATAAAATTCTCCTGAGCAGAAAAGGCTATCAAACACTAATACATATTGGTTCAAGGGTATTTTTAAGTGAATACTTTCAAAATACATACTTTTCATTTCTCCACTCTTGCCCATGCCTTACATTTAAATCTTGTAGAGGAAAAGTAATTTGATGGTAGAGAACTTTGATGGTAGAGAACTTTGATGGATTAAAAAGAAAAAAAAAGTTAAGTGCTACATCCCTCCACTTTACTTCCATGAGCATACACCAGAACTGTTGTTTTCCCACTTAAAGAATCACCATGGAATCTTAGTTACTTGCATTTGCATGTAATTTGTCCTTTGAGTCTTAAGCCCAGTGCAATGGCAGCTAGATGACCTCTAAGATGCCACAGGATGCAAAGGATTCTGCTGCTGAAACCATAGATAGAGATAAGTGATCCAAACTGGGATACCATCACTGATTCTACCATCAACTATGGAAGCCTCTGCAAATGCTTCACCTTTTGAGATCTGAGTTCTAACCTTGGGAAGAGGATGGAGTAAAGGGAGGGGCAGTACAGGTGGAGATCCAAAGGCCTCCCAAATGATATTCACACTTCTGGCAAGGCGAGCCCATTAAACGGGCCACTTATTTTAAGTTCACCTAACACAGAAGACTTCTTACTGAACCAAGGAGCTGGACAACAACAAAGCCATTGTTGCTCCTCCTACCCTCCTGGGGGGGTGGGGGTGGGGGTGGGGGAAGAAGTCTTCTTGGCATAAATAAAAGTGATAGGCCTTAGATTTCCTAACCCTGCCCGATCTCATTCTCAACTTGTAATTCTAAGTAACTAGTGAGCAAATGCATCCCCAAATTTCTTAAATTGATAGTGTCCTTTTTTAAATAGCATCTGATTTTTAAACCCCAGTGGTTGGGGGGGGGGGGCGGTTAGGGGGACTTTTCTTCTCTGCTATTTCAATTGATCCTGGATATAACTTTTGGTGCTTTACTATGGTTTTATTTCTCCCCTGCAGTTTTTGCTAACTGTTTTGTTTGTCTTCCAAAAAGCAGCATTAAAATGCCGCAACTTAATACTGTTAGATACCCAACATCCAATCTATAGTTGTCAAGCAAAACCTAAATGTAGCCCTGAATTTTGTCAAGAGATAACCTGTAAAGAGGTTTATCTTCTTCCATTTCAGAGCCTTTGATTCATGCTCTCTGCTTGTATCACTCTTTGGGTGGGAGTTCTCTGATTCTATGTAGCCATTGAAGAGAAAAGAGGACTGGATATGGCCAACACTTCTTCAATAAACTGTTTCACACATTTCCACCTTTCCTCTGGGTTCTTCAAAAACTGAAAGAAACAAACTTGCTGAAGCAATTGCACCATGCTGTTCATGGCAACAGTTGCATTTTTACTGTAAACTAGCATTTGTATTACTTTTTGGCCCAATAGGATCCTCAAACCAATGTAGCATAACAATCTAATAAAATTGCATCAATGTGTAAACAAAAAACAGTTCATTCTTTTAAAACACTGTTTGACAAAAAGCCATCTTAGAACTCAAAGGCCTGGTGAATATACTTTGCACTGCCAGTTGCAATGGGCAAACCTGACCTCTGGTGAGAGGGAATTCCACAGATGAGGTGCCGCTACTCAAAAGCCCTGCCTTGTGTATTCATGAACTTCTCCTGGCAGTGTTGCAGACAGCAAGTTCTCTGAGGAATGCCTCAAATTACACACAGGATCACATGGAAGTAGAAAGCCTTCTCAGGATATATCAAGCTGAAAAATAATGCATGTTTGTGTGACCAAGAAACAGAAACTGATGCTTTACCAGCCTTCCTTAACTTGGTGCCATCCAGACATGTGTGGGAGTAAGAACCAATGTACTGTACCATGAAGGCCAATGTGGTATAGTGGCTAAGAGTGCTGAACTGGGACTTGGGAGCTCTGGGTTCTAGTCCCCACTCAGCCATGATGACCATTGGGTGACTTTGGGATACTCACTGCCTCTTGGCCTAAGCTACCTCACAGGGTTGTTGTTGAGAGGATAAAAGAGCGAGGAAGAGAACCTTGTAAGCAGCCTTCTGCTCTTTACAAGCAGAAGAAAGGTGGGATATACATACAATATAGTAGCAGAAGTAGTAGTGATGATGATGAAGATGATGATAGCTTTTTCACAGCTGCCATACCCTCATTAGAAATCCAGCAATGCTTTTACAGCCAGCCTTTCAAAAGCTGGGAGAAATTCCTTCCCCTTAGTGCCACCATGATGGGAAGAGCAATCTCTTTAGCTAACATTGTTCGGAACAGTGCTGAGCCACAAGGATTTCCACACCCTGTCTCTGCAGTGGCCCAATGCTAGGTGAGCTGCTGGTGTGGCAAAGCCATGACAGTTCTACAGCACTACAAACAGGGAAGGAAATGGTAGATTCCAGGAAGGAGGTGGCAGAAGGAGCAGGGTACAGAAAACAGATGGCAGCTCGCTTGGTTGTCAATGAGACAATATATAGCTGAATTAATAAATCACAGTGATCATAAACCATGGCTTAGCATTACATGCAAAAGTAGCATTGACAAACATTTTGTAGAGGAGCATAATGAGTCTATGTGCAGAGTACACATGGGTGCACTGATTTTCCTCTTACAGACATTATTGCCATATACAAGATTTCTCAACAAACACACACATGCACTCCATCTATATGAACCATCAAAATGGTGGACATGCTTACTCGGACAAATTCAATTGAGGCCTGCAGAAAAGTGAAACAATCCCTGCTTCTGATTATATTCTTCAAATATGACGTTATATTCAGGACCCACAGTCTTGGTCCAACAACATCCAAGGTTTACATTTCCATTATAGCCAAGAAACACAAGTTCTAGCAATACATTTTTATCTGCCACAAAATTTGCTCACTAGAGTTATCCTCACACCATGCTCATAACTCATGCAGTTGTTGTTAATATGGTGCCCAAATCCAACCCTGAGCCTTCATTGGCATGAAACACAAACTAAATTAGTTCAGGGGAATAGAATTTAATGCTATTTTTTCAAAAGGAGTCCATAAAAGGCTGAGACTGAAGAAGAATCTGAGACCCAATGGCTCTCCATTACTGAAAAACACAGTCATCCATTCAGTCAAGTTCCCACTGACTCTTTTCAGGGGAAAAGAGTAATTACTCATAGGAATATATATCAGTTGTGTAATGCAAACTAACTCTTTCCTTTAGGCTGGAATTCTGTGCAAAAGCAGACCAGCACTAGATACAATGAGATACTTCCTAGTAAATGTGCATATTATTAGACTAACAATTGTAACTTCCTTTCAAGGTCTTCCCCTATTTAGTGGTATAGAAATAAAATGAATAAAATGTTGATGCCATTTCTGTTTTTTGCACTGATTTGCAATGAAATTACTCTGAGTTTTACCAATACTTTGTTCCCGTAAAGTCTACACAGGTGTGATCAACTACATAACTACTTGCATGAGCCCAAGAAAGGCTTGGAACAGGCCTCTTGAACAGCAGCCCCACCTCCCACCATGCTGCAGCTTGGACAGCTTCACTGGCAGTTCATGATATGGGATGGAGGTCTGTCAGGGGCATTGCTAGGGTTCGGTCTGTGAAGCCCTAGCTCCCAAATTATTTCCTAGTAGTGCAAATCAAGTCCTGGATGTTCACTGGTGCCAATAAAAAGATAGGGCTTTTTTTGGAAAGGGTCTTTGATGTTGCACAATGCCCTTTTCATCTGTAAAATTAAATTGTTGTCAACTTCCTTTGTCTCACATGACACCCCTTCTCCCTCTGTATCACAGCTTCTTTCTAATCCATGTTTATCCAGTTTTGCATTTACCCATCTAAATATTAATACCCTCTTCTTACCCACTGGTTCTCTCAGTTTCCTACCAGGAAATGACTGGGACCTAAATTTGCACTGCTAAAATATCAATCAGTTGTATGTCACTGTAGCCCAATGGAAATAGGGGATCAGGATTTCAAACCCAACTTAAACACAAAATGAGTTTGGCTTTTAACATACTACATGTTTTCTTCTTGAAAAACTACTGGTCTTAATGTATTTTTGTAATCATAATTCTTGGACAGAAAATTAATATTTTACTGTCCAAATTCCATTTTGTTTGTACAGAAAACAATGTTTAATATTTGAATACACATATTTCAGTTGCATAATTGGCATGGAATAATTGTGTTAAAAATTGGAAATTTAAAAAAAAAACCTTTCAAAAGGGGTTAAATGAACCTTAAGTTAAAAATTACCCCAAATCCACCCTAAATAAAACCTAAGGCTACAATCCTACCCACACTTACCGGGGAACAAGCCATCAAACTCAGACTTACTTCTGAGGAGACCTGCACAGAATTGTATTGTGAATTTCATAACTTCAGGCAGTATTCATGTTGCTAAAGTCATCCAATATTGTTGCACTATTATGTTGCCTCTGAACTTTCCCCGGGCTAGTGGAAATGAACGCTTGGCTATCAGATGCCATTCAGCAAACTTCTTTACCCTAAACACATCACTACATACATACACCATCTCAATAAGCTGAAAACGGAGAAATAGTGTCATCCAACTATTTTCAGTCGCCGTTCTGATCAGTGTAATCGGCAATGCTGAAGCTTGCTATGAGGATACCAAATGCAAGAGGCAGAATGGCCACCTACCCGAACGGTCCCTGCCTTTCCATCAGCCATAATCCAAACTACAGAAAGTGACAAGCAGAGACCAGGAGCTCTGTGACAGCAAGAGTGTGACCACACTACGGAGGACTCGGGTCCTGTGGAAGGTGGGAGAAGGGGCCCAAATGCTCGCATCCCCGACGACTGGGGCAGGTGACACAAAGCTAGAAGAAATCCCATCGGCACGTAGGCAGCTGCCAGCCCCCGGATCGACGGGCACCCGTTCCCCAGGCAGGAGTTCTTCCAGCCCTTCTCGGAGATGCCGAGGGTCCAGGCTGGGACCTTTCAGCACGCAAAGCAGAGGCTCCCCGCAGAGCCGGCCGCCTTCCCTCCCACCCCCGTCCCCGCTTGCTTCTGTCGCCGATAGCGGAGCACCCACGACGCCTCTCAGGTCCCCCGGTCTCCGCGCCCTTCTCCTTTTCAACCCTGAACCGACTGGAGCGGACTCAGCTTCCAGGGCTGGGCGGCAGAGCAAACTCCTGCCAGCTGTCCCCGGATCTGGCGCCTGGAAGCCCCTCTCCCAGCCGCCGCCTTCCGCGGCACAGGATGGCTGGAACGAGCATTACCTATCCAGTGCCGCTGCGCGCCTGGCGCTCCGAGCACAGCACGCTGCGCGTCTCTTCGAGGAGGAAAAGAAAAGGCTAACTCTAAGATGGAAGCGGCGCCGACCCGCTCCTGGCCGGCTGTGCTCGGAAGAGGCCAGCTCTCAGCGGTCCGGGGGTGGGAGAGGAGGTGGCCCCGCCGCCTCCCGCCGCTCCATAGCACCTGCCCCCGGCAACTCCCGCCGCTCGGTCCTGCGCACTGGAGCTCTCCAAACCGCTCGGAAGCGCCCGAAGGGCCGGCCAGCTGGCCTGGCGACACCCCCGGCGGCCCAGGGGCGGCGGCGGGAGGCTGCTCCCTGGCGGGCCAGCGTACCTTCAACGTGAAGCACGCCTCGCCCTGCCTCCTCTCCCCCGTCGCCGCCGGCGCTGCTCCGCGGGTCCCGGACTGGAGTGGTGCGGCTTGCCCTCCTGCTACTGCCGTCCGCTTCTTCCCCTGCGCGGGAAGCATCCCCGCCGCCCGCGCGCCGAGCCCCGACGGCGCCCGGGAGCGCCTTCCCACTCGAGCGCGGGAAAAGGCTGCTGCGGTGCCACCGACAAGGTGCGGCGCGCGGCTGCCTCCGGGAGACCAGAGCCCATCCTGGCTCGGCTCGGCAATCCTCGTTTACCTCGCTGGAGCTGCTGCGGATTGTCATCCGTCAGCGCCCCCTGCTGGCTCGGCTCGTGAGGCGCGGCTCTGGCCCTTGCAGCCCTATGAGGAAAGTCACCAGCGGACGCAGGAAACGTGTTTTATTATCCTTGGAAAGAATGGTCGGGCCGGCCTGAGCTAGAGGGGCGTTCGGGCATACGGCTCAAAGATACCGGGCGAAGTGGCCTGGGGAGAGGAGACGAACAGGGCTGCTCTTTATGGCTTCCGAATGTAAATAAGCAGGCCAGAGTTTGGAAGCTCGGACTTACAAGAAGTTTCAAGCATCGTTGTCCGGTTTCTTTATAGCTCCTAAGCCTTTCAAGTGTGATTTCTGTTGCTTTGCAATACTCTGACGGACTTGCTGCTGCTTAATGTAACACGGACCTCGAACAACAGGTATTAAGAGTCAGAGATCACGAGCTCTCAACCAGTCCTCGGCTGTCTTAGAGCAACTAAGCATTTGGCACTTAGGGGTTTTGCAGGATATAGTTAATGGGTATTTGTATGAACACGCTTCTAGGGCTGCCTTTAACCCTCACTGTAAACAGACACCTATTGATAATATTAGCTATGGTGTCCCTCTTTGCACATGCAAAGCTACCTTCCCTTCTACCAGCAGATGAAAGGATGTGTCAGACCTCCAGGACCATAGAAGCATGATCCTTCTCCCTTCTAATTTTGAGACAAGGACTCATCCATATGTACCTTATCATACTAACCAGTATTAACTAATACTCATGTCTTGGTCATGACTCATGATTAATTGGGCTTATAAGAATGAAGTGCCAGTGCTGGAAAATCCAGGCTTGCTCTGTAATTAATACTTTTTAGTACTTATTTAATGGGCAAAATTAGTGTACCTACTTAAATTATGGAGGAACACTCAGAAGAACCCTCTTCACTTCTCTAGGCTCACTGCTAGGAGCTTGGGGACACAGCAGTGCGATTCTTTTCATGGCATCTGAGGAATGAGGGGGTAGGAACCATCTGAATGTGGAATCCAAGCTCTGAAATCAAGGTCTTTTCCGATCTCAAGGCTGTGATTCTAGAGGACCACAGGATGGCTCAGCCCATTAATCTGATACATTTAAATATTTTATTTTAAAACTGCATATAATTAATTAGGAAACATATTTTAACTAAACGTAATAATGTTTAATTACAAAAATTACCTTCTTGCAAGAAACATCTCTCCAGTTTGCTTCTTCTAAGATGCTTCCTGTTATATACCTTTGGTATATCGTCTAAAAACAATGAAATAATGCTCTCCCCTTATTAACGTCTGTTTCTTGCATATGCAAAGATATGCACAGATATGAATCCCGAGTAATTAACCTAATCACGCAATCTAAATATGAGCTTCTGAAAGCCATAGCATCTGCCTACAGAAACTTAAGGCTACAGTCTTATGCATAAGCCCCAGTGAAATCAACGGCACCTATTATTTGATTTCACATGGACAGGATTGCCCTGTACGTGTGTACGGATAAACGGGGAAAGCCACGCTGCGCATTCCAGGAGGAGCTTTCCTACGTGGAAAACTCCAGGGTTTCAGCCTTGGTACTGAATCAGGACTCCTGGGGCTGAGCCGCGACGTCAAGCCAAAGGGAGCCGTTCAGCCGGCAGAGGGAGCTGCAGAAGGCGACTCCGTCCCGCCCTCGGCTGGGAGAAGGTGGAGCTGCTCAGCTAAGCTGGGCCGCCGCCGCCGCGAGTGGAGACGCTGCAGCTGCCGCCGCAACTCCCGGGGCCATGGAGGAGCCGTTTCACCCCCATAACGACGAGGTAGCTGAGTTTCCATTCCCTCCCCGCTTAGGAGCGAGCAGGCAAGCGGCGCTGCCCAGGATTCCCTTCGTGTTCCCTCCCCTCTTTCCTGCCACCCGGCGGGCAGGAAGGAGCGCTCTCCGCACTTTCCCGAAGGCTCAGCCCAGTCCGGGAGGGTGGATGTCATGAGCCCGCGTGCTTCAGCTCACTGGATGATTTCACCGGGCCCGCAGTCGCCCCGCCAGCAGCGGCGTGGTTTCTTTCCACCCGTGCGCTGCCCGTGCACAGCGGAGGCCGCGTTTGCCACATATCTCGTCCGCAAAGCATCTTCCCGGCAGCGAGTACCTTCGAGAAGTGTTGGACTGCAACTCCCAGCATCCCCCAGTCAACTCTGGGGCGGGGTGCGGTGGCTGTTGCAGGGCCTCTGGACGCGCTGACTCACGTTCAGACAGGCGCCCGCATTGATGAACTGTCAGGGCGCGGGTTTGTGGAGGATTCGGGCTGCCAGTCTCCACTGGCGATGCTTAACTCGAGAGCGAGAGGGTTCGTGCGCCCCGAGCTGCTGTCCTTTTATTCCTTATAAACGTTACGAGAATAGCAAAGACATTGTCGTTGAACGCTTCCCATTGTGGCGACCGCAAGCTGTATTTGGGCATCGGGACAGAATGTTCCTATGCAAGAAAAAGAAAACACCAGTGCTTGAGAATCAAGTGCTAAGGCTGTTAGGAAGTGGCAGTGGTAATTTTTCTGCGTGCCCATGCGAAAAAATTGCATGTGCGAATATTCCCCTACAGGTAGAACCTTCCCTGCAGATCGAGATGATGCCAAAGAGAAGGCTTCAGCCTATCTTTTTCTTGGTATACAGGTGTGGGCCGAAAGAGACATTACTTTAAACCTGTGCCTGTGGCTAAAAGCAAGCAAGCAAACAAAAGCATTAAACATTTAAAAAAACATTTTTATTTTAGAGAAAGTACAGGAGCTACAATTTGTATATTAAAAGCTCTCTTTTCCTTTGTGCAAGGATCCAGATTGCACATGGCTGGACCTGATGACCTGGCATCTCCTAAATCTACTATTCTGATTCTAGTCCATAGTAAAAATACGACATTAACTGCTAGACAGGAAAATTCTTGTCTCTGTTCTTTAGTGTATGCATGTTCTCTTTAAACCGGCAGTATTCAGACATGCAAGTCCTCTCCACCCATACTCAACTGCAATCTAGGTGGAAAGACTAACTACTTGATTTTGTATAATCTGGACCTAGTTTCTATTTTTAAAATGCCCGACTTCATATTCTAGTACCTGGAAGCACTGTCTACTGCAACCTCTCACAGGAAAACACATCCTTGTATTCCGCCTGTCCACATGGATTTTGGTCACATTTGGAGTGAGCACCTGAGAAGCAAATATTGACAAACACTAGTCGTACCACAGATAGAAGTATCCTCATTAGGATAATATGATTTGGTTGATTGAATGTAGGTCACAGCCAAGTGTGATTTTCCAAATGCAGTTCTTCAGAATGTCAGAAACAATGGATTAAAAGTAGTTAATGATGAATTTGGGAGATTTAAAAAGTAATTTGTTTTTAGTAAGAGAGACAAGCTCTCACCTACTCTCTGGGCTCAGAAAAGTGACCTTGGAGGGGGTGTAGAGGGGGCAGGGGAAAGGAGACTAGAACAGCCAGGTTGCAAAGTATCCTGAAGCTACTCCAGCCTACTTCCTTCACCCTCCAATACGCTTTAGCTAGAAAAGCAAAAAAGCCCATTTGGCAAAAATCCAGAGTGGAAGGATGGGCAGCTGAGAATTGCCCTCTCCTCTTCTCCTGCTCTTTCTTGGGAGTCCAAGTTCAGAGGCTTATGGGTATTTGAATCGTAGCATGCCCTTGGAATCCAGTTTTCTGAATGGCATTATCAAAGTAAATAAGTAAATAAAATTTATATTATTATTACAGATGACCTTCAATGCTGAAGAAGCCCACAATATTATTAAAGATGTAAGTTATACATTTAAGTGTATTTATGTGCCAAATGCATTCTGAGGCAAGCATTATATTTTCTGTTTCCATACTAAAAGTAGGAATGACTGGTATTGCTGAAAGACTATGTGTGATCCTATGCATATTTGTCAGGGAATAAGTCTTACTGGATTCACTGGAGCTTTCTTCTGAGTCAACAGGCATAGGACTGAACTAATAGGCAACAGCCTATGCATATTTATTTATTTATTTATTTATTCACTTCATTTCCATACCACCCCACAGTTGAAGCTCTCTGGGTGGTTTACACAGTCCATAAAAAGAGGTGATGAAAATACAATAAAATATTATAAAATCAGGAAAATATTAAGATGTTTAAGCAGCTAAAAACAGATAATAAAGACAGACAATAAAGAGAGAGAGAGAGAGACCCCTGGTGATACCCCGCAGGTCTCTGGGTGGCCAAGTAAGTAATTAAAAGCTACAGACAAGAGGGCCTTCTGAGCAGGCATGCACAGACTGCACTACAAACCAACCTGTTTGTACTGAATATTGGATAACAAAGATTTTTTGTTAACATTTTCAGTTGCTTGGATCCTTATTGTATTTGAGATAGCCCTGCTTGCAGGTGGTGATTGTTGTCGATCTCCCTTTCCACCCGCAGCCCCCTGCATGCTCCAAAAATCTACCTCAGGGAGTAGAGGTACCCTTTAGAGCCACATGGGGCATGGCGCTGGGGTTTACAGGAAAAAGGTGACTCTGTCCAAGCTGGGAGGTCAACCAGTGGGAGGCTGTGCTGGGTCAAAGCACCATTCATCAGAGAAAGGCAGCTCAGGCTCTAAGCACTGACACGGCTGCAGTGCTAAGCAGTGGTGGGTGTTGCCCTGCGCTCTGCTCAGGATGTTTGTAACAGAGGCTGAGGTTGCAGTCTGGCGCAGTTCAGCTGCTTAAGCTGTGTCAAAGCCACTAAATAGGATTTGTACCTGCATTTCTATTTTTTTAAATCAATTTTTATACCATTCCTGTTAGCCTAACAGGTCTCTGGGTTGTTTACATGGTTAAAATATAACAGTAACTCAACATAACAACAAAAGCAAAAGCAAATTACAATTATCTATAAAAGATATTCAACAATAAAATAAAAGTAAAATATCAAACTAGTAAGAATAGATCCATAAAAACAATTAAATAATCCACAGTGCTATACTAAAATACAAAATAGCAATAAAATGTTCCACAGCTAAAATTTTGGGAGAATAAAAAGAGTTTAGTCTGGTGTCTAAAATTATAAAGGGTTGGTGGCAGGTGCAGCTCTCTGGGGAGCTGCTTCCACAGATTCTAGTGATGTGGCCCTGCTGTCTTTTGTGCATAGGGCTGTGGCGATCATTACACTGGCTTTTCCCCAGCGTAGTAACTGCCCAGCATTCAAGGACAACAGGGTCACTTGATCTGAACTTCACTTTAGTATCAAAATCGTGAGCAGCATACTCAATACTGTGAGGCATGTCAGGACACAAATTCAGATTATTTCCCATTTTTCTCCTGTCATTGTTTGCATCAATATTTGCTATGTAACTTTTACAATTTAGAGGGGAGAATATTGAATTCACAATTATGAATTATGTTTCCCAGTTTAGGAGCTCCAAGCTAGGAAAAGAGACAATGAGAATTGTGCATTGCTGTGCAAACCATTGTTAGACTGAATTAAAAGTGTTATATGTATACTTCTATCAATGTATTTGATAGATACATGTGTTTATTCAGTCCTTAAAACATGTTTTATTTTTCAGTGCATTGAAGGTGTTCTGGGCAAGGCAGATTACAGTCATGAACATGTCAACCAGTGGACTGCAGCTATAGTGGAGCAATCTTTAACACATCTGGTAAAACTAGGGAAAACCTACAAATATATTGGTAAGAGTCCGTTTGAACATGCAGTTCTGTGTTTGATTCAATCAAAGTATAATTAATTGATGGGAGAAATTAATTCCAGGACTAGTTTTGTGCTGTAGAATGAGGTACTGTAAAAGTAACAGACAGGGTTCCATACACTGTCCCCTTTATACTAAAATCAGGATTGTCCTGCTTTTGGACTGATTTTTAGGATTACAACTCCCATGATCACCAGCTGTGCTGTTTGGTACTGATGGTTGTTCTGTTCCCTCTAGTGGAGGGTGCCATGTTGTCTACACCTGTGTTAGAGCACTGAAGACACCTCTGCTTTGACCTTTACGGATTTTTACTATAATAAAATGGGATTCAGTGAATCAAACGCTGTGCTCAAATCCAGGAGGCTGGAGCTCAAATCTCAGGATCTGTAAAAATAATATGTTTACAGATAAATTAAGGTAAAATTAAGGAGATTTGCTTCTAAGTGATGGCTGTAGGATTAGGGTGTTAAACTCATTTAAATTTTAAGGGAACAGTTATGTACTAAGTAGACTCAAAGACAGCAGACAGAGAACAGGAGAAACGGCATACTTCAGTTCCAAAGGATGTCACTGATCCTGTTTGGCTGGTATTATGCCACTGGAGAAAAGAATAGTTTCCAGCCAATATGGGTGGAAGTTCAGGGCAGTGGTAAGCTCATGGAAAGCTAAACTTTATTGCCTGTTGCTTACAGAGAAACAGAATTACAGAGCAATTCTTTCAAACACTGATGCAAAGTAAGTATTCCAAGGTTCAGTAGGGCTCACTCCCAGATAAGAATCTATAGGAGTGCATCCTTAGTCAACACTGTGGACAACTGGTTTGCCACCATTTGCCACCAGTGTGGACTGCTGGCCTAGATGGACCTTTGGCCTGATCCAGCATGGTTTTTCTTGCATTCTTTTGTGTACTTTAAGAGCAGCAACTTCAATAGTGAACCTTCATCCAGTCTCCTGCTTAGTTGCTATATTTCCCAGGTAAAATACAGCTGAGATTATTTTGAAAGGAACACTGCCCAAAAAATATTTTTACCCAGAAGCTATTGGCCACCCTAACCAGAAAACACCGCTGATTGTCCACATAAGATTAACCAGACAGCGCTCTCTGAAAGACTCAATGTAACCCTAGACTCTCAGGATTGCATAGATAAATATGCCACCTTCTTTAAGAAGGAAAAATGAATTTCGTTGACTTGCATATTCTTGGACAAAGGAGAAGAAAACATAAAGTTTGTAACTTGTGTGTTATAGCATGATTCAGCAGGATTACTTTTTGGGAAAATGTAGGGTTCACATAGGGTGATTGTGCCTTTTCTTTTTCTCCAGCTACCACCCAGTCCTTTCAGTTCTCTTACACCTTAATTAAGAATGCTTATAGGTTGAATGACATAGTTGCCTTGTGCTTTAGTAATGAGCACTGGATTTTTTTTTCTATCCTTCAGTAACTTGTGCAGTGATGCAGAAGTGTGGAGCTGGTCTGCATACAGCAAGTTCATGTTTTTGGGATACCACAACTGATGGTAAGTGCTGACCCACTGAATTAAAGTAAATTGTTGCATGGAAAAGAACACCTTTCACTTGCTACAATTGCAAAACGCTATAAAGCAGTTGAAAGGTTATTTGACCTATCCACCCCAATGGAACTATCAGGATGTAATCAGTATTATCTGAAATTAGAATAATTTGAGCCAACCATGTAAGTTTCCTCTGAGATTGTTTTGTTTTTAATGAAAGACAGATGTAGGTTTTTGAAATAAAATCATGCACATGAGGAAGAGGTGATTAAGCCTTTCCCCAGTGACTTTGTTTCTGCTGAAAATTACATCTACTTCTAAATGTTGTCAGTTAAAAAACTGCGAAGCTATATCCAAGTACCTATAATACAGCCTTGGTGTAACTGCCAGAAATTTCTGTGAACAGGAGTGGATGTCTATCTTTGAAGCAAACATATCACCTTTCCATTCCAACATTTCTTCTGTTTTGGGGGAATTTCATGCAGTAACTATTTCATTATTTGCTACATATCAGTTATCCTATAATTAAAAGACTGGTTGGGCAGAGCAGAGAAAAAGAAACAGTTTTCTCAGAAAATGAGAATTTTGCACTTGTGTCGTAACCCTATGCCAGTAGTGGCGAACCTATGGCACGCAAGCCACGGCGGGCACGCAGAGCCCTTTCTGTCGGCACACGAGCCAGGTTGCCCCAGCATCACCCCAGCAGCCGAGCATCGGATAACATTGTACACAGGGGCCATGCACATGCTCAGAAAGGAGTAGCGGCAACAGGCAATGACATCACAAGCTGTGACTCATTAGCCGCTACTTGTCTGAGCTTTTGCATGGCCGGTCAGTGTGCTGCCAAGAAGATATTTATATATTTATTTGCTTGCTCGGACTGGCTGTGAGTTGTTTTTTCTAAACTAAAACCTCAGTATTCAGGTTTTATTGCAGTGTTGGCACTGTGTGATAAATAAGTAGGTTTTGGGTTGCAGTTTGGGCACTTGGTCTCTAAAAGGGTCGCCATCACTGCCCTATGCCCATACAAATTTTGGATCAATGCAATAAATCATCTTGTACTATGGTAGCAAGACATTGTGTTGCATTCATTACTGGTATTTAGGTATTCTATTGGGCATTTCATTATCAAACTCAAAGCAATTTACAGATAAAGCTGGGAAATCACCAGTTAGTGTTTTTAAATTGGATTACAGAGAAACCTAAAATTAGAGCAGTTTGGTGTAGTGAACTGTTCCTGATGATGGTAGACCCCAGAACAAAGCAGGTGATGGTGGGGATTGCTTTGTGGGTCACCAAAACACTTTTCTGGAGCAAGCAGTAGTTGGAGAAGGTAACAGAATTGTCTCTGACCTTAAGAAAGCAGCCCTAGGAAGCCCTTTAAATAAGTTACAGGTGGACTGTTTGGATTAGGTCACATGGTCAGTGAAATATGCAGTATCTAAGTTTATGAACAGGATTCAGGCTCTAATGTACTTAGGAGGATACAAGCCTAACAAGGTGCCCTTAGGTTCCTAAATTTGGGTGATCTTTGCCTCCCCATTTTTCCACCCTGCATTTTTGCTAGATAGAATTTTTGTCTAGTTTGGACACCTCAGAAGGGGCAGGAAACAGGCCAGAGCAGCTGCAAGATGCCTCATCTCTTGACTGCTCCAGCTTCCTCCTTGCTCTGATCCCTCAAATGTCCCCTTAAAACCCCTTTCAGAGTTTGCATTCAGGACCCTGGAGAGCATCCAGCATAGGTCTTCCTGCACTGGAAGTGTGGGCGAGGGGGAGCAGAGCTTTGATTTCCAGCTCCACGGTTGGAACTGGGGATCCAAACTATCCTGTAGTCCTTCAGACAGTGTCTAGAACCTATAGGATCATTCCCTAATACTATCTAACCATGTTGTCCATTAATAATGGACTTTTTCCTGAATCCCAGCTTCCTTGTGTGCACCATAACACATGCACTGGAGCCAAGAGCCTGATCCTAACTATATGTATTCAAAGGTATATTCCAGCGAGTTTAAAGGATTCATGGCTAGTTACCAGGTTTATGATTGTTACTCAAATTTGCCCCAAGTCCAACATATCCCTGTTTCTAATGGGTTATATTCTGTAGGATGCTATTGCAAATAAAGTCTGGTCTGTGGATCGCCATCTTAAGAATGAAAAGAAAGTCTGACTACTCTCTCTCCTTAAATCCATTTCAGGTACCTGCACAGTCCGATGGGAGAACCGAACTATGAACTGCGTCGTCAATGTCTTTGCTGTAGCCATTCTTTTGTAGCAAACCAGACAAGCCATGCTAACTTACACCAAAGCCTTTAAGAGCAGAAACTATCAAATCCTCAGAGCACATTGTGAGCATAGTTAGATACTAATACGTGTATGCACTGGAGAAGAAAGCAGGAAGTGTACTTTTAAAAGGTTCCGCACAACCTACATATGCACATATGTATCTATTATAGTAAAGCAAAATATTCAGTTTAGCCATCTGGCAGCTTGCTAAAGACAGCTATTTTAAAAAGATGATGATGTTTTAAGCATTCCAGGACAGTGAGTACCCCTTTTATTCCCTCCTACCAAGTAGTGATATAACAGTCACTTGAAAATGAAAATATGCATGTTTGCACCAAATTACCTTTGGCACTTCATATACAAGGAGTTAAAAGAAATGTATAAGTATGGGGAAGAGAATATTATATATAAAATCTAAGAAACGAACAGTACCTAAGTTAATGTTTTAAAATGGTGGCTTTCAAATTGTGTCCTAGGGAACCTCAGGAAGCTAAGTAGCAGTGGTTCCTCAGTACAGTGCCAGACAAATTTTTACAATCCGGGGTTTTAAGGGACCGTTTTGTGTGCTGGGCCACATTTGGTTCATGCAAGGTAATGGCAACATTCAGCTGGGATACTGGGTTGTGCCTCATGTGAATTGAGCAAACACACTGAGACATGCTGTAGCCTGAAGGGCAGATGCCAAAGGCATACAGAAAAAACAGTAGGAAAGTGAAACCAGTAAGTTTGAAATCCACCACTTTATTACAATTTATAATATATGCTACACAGCTTTCAATATATATCAAGCAGGGTAAAAAAGCAGAAACGAATGGAATGCACTTTAAAACTGTCTTCTGTTTATGAGAAAAATATCTGTAGATGCCAAAGTTCAAAAGGCACAGATTTATTTAATATTGCTTGTGATATATAGTATATTTAATAGTGCTTGCAGTGTATAATGTATCAAGCAGGGTAAAAGAGCAGAAAAAGTTTTAAAGCTTGTTTTTCTAATTTTTGGGCACAACATATCTAGAGGCCAAAGCATCCATTTTCTTTATAGAGGACTTGACTTCTGTGGGTGAATGTAGTTGCCAAGCTGGAAGCTACTGCCAGCAGCGCTTAGTTTTGGACAATTCTTACTGCTATAATTCATAAGAATTCAATTTCACTATATTAGGAAAATCTGCACTCTTTGCTTCAGCTGCTGGAAGCTCAATCGAAATATGATGCACAAACAAATATGTGGTAAAGATGAATGGTCAGCAGAAGATCACAAACCATATGCTAATGTTAGGGTGCCTTGAGAGGCAAATGCGCATGCTGAGTTATATAGGACTGGGATAGAAAAGTTTAGGAAAATCTTTTATGATAATCAAGGCAGGAATCGTTCATAAAGGGCCAGCCTTTGGTCCTTCAGATACTTGAGCAGGGTTGTGCCTTAGTTATTCAAATATATGTATAACAATAAACCCTCGTACCTCTGTTTTGGAAATATACACAGGTGGGGTGGAGAATTGTTTCTACACATAGGAAATGGCCTTATGGCAGGCCAGAGCATTGGTCCATGTAGCTCAATGGCCCACAGTGCTTTCTGTGCTTTCAGGCAAGGTTCTTCCTGCAGTGGTTGTTGATGCTTGGGAGCAAATCTTCTACCTTCTGCACGCAAGGCACATGATCTGCCACTGGACTTGACCTCTCTCCAGTATCTTGTAGAGCACCTACAAAAGAAACATGCATTATTTGCAGAATAACTGTCTACAATAATACGAACACTTGGGAATAAGTCCCCCTGAATTTGGTAGGACTTGATTCCTTACAACATGAATAAGGTTAAATAATCATTTTTTATGCCTGGGCCTTTGTTTACGTGCCACCAGTTAAGTAAGACTACTGTCCTTTGGTTGCACAAGAACAGATTCCATTGGGTGCAGTGGAAATTACTTCTGAGTAAAACATACATAGAATTGGCAGCATATTATAATTTTTCCAAAAGCTACAACTAAAAAAAAAAAAAATCAGTTAAATTGTTAATTCCGTTAACCTGAAATTTAAACATCTTTGCAATTTGCTTGCTAATTCAAGGTCTTACTTTTACAATAGCTCATATAAAAATGGTGTCATTTTGCTGTTATGTTTTTAGAATGTGAAACCATACTGTTGCATTTTGGCCTTTAGTAATCACTGAGGACACAGTCCTATGCTTGTTGAGACCTCAAACAGTCCTTCAGTTCCCAGCATGTCTCGGCAAGACATTCTAGAAGTTAAAGGATCTTTTTATTATCAAACAAGCATATGATTGAGTCCTAAACATAACATGGAACTGCTACATGATGTTTTGCATTGTGTGTTAAGAAATGGTTTTGATCATTGGAATGATTTTGTTTGAATTGCTGTAGCATTATCATTTTAAAGCACCAAAGGTTTAATTTTTGTTGTTGCCTATTTAACCTGATAGCAGCTGAAATTGTTCTTTGTGAAGTTCAGTTACAGCCATGGATTCAGAATTGGCACCTTTTCTAGGCATAGACTATTCATCTTTTTCCTAAAGTAGCAAAAAAGCAGTCCTGAAGATGCAGCTATTCTTATTTATGAGAGGTGGAGACACAGTAGAATAATAATTTCATTGAATGGGGAGGATCAGGATAATGCAGCTTTCAGAAACACCATGACAAGAAAATACTGGCAATGATACAATCTTTTTCAGTACACATTTGCTTCCATAAATGAGATGTTTGTTAATAGCTATTGTATTTCAAGATATGTTATGCTATAAAGATAAGTTATTTCAAGATAAATAACTTTATACAGAGTGAAAATATACTATTACTATAGTAAGATTGTACCAGAGATTATGTGGTATTTATTTGTTTCAAAATAGCTTCGTTTTGGTTTTGAATAAAAAGTAAGGTGTCTGCTTTATCTGTGTTCTATGGTTCTTTTATGAATTGATTGCTGATGTTCTTAAATATGGAGTTTTTATCTCCTAGACTTTTCTTAACAATGTGGAATCACATCTTTGTCATTCTGCTGACCTTGTTTGGACAATGATGATAGGATAAATAAAGCTGCTGTGATTTTTTTTTTTAAGTTGTGGCATGTGTCACAGCATGTTGGCTGCAGTATGTGTGATCCTCCAGCTGACCATAGCTTGTGTTTGAATCCAGACAGCATGGCTTATTTGAAGGAGAAACAAGCCCAGCTGTTTGGTCTTCAGTTCCTTGGGGTCGTTCCCCCCCACCACCACCTCAAACAAGCTGTGCTGCATGGATTTGGATAACATTACTGGACAGCTGATTATGAAAATTGTTCCCAGCATGAACTGGTTGGTGCTGTGGTTTAAATAGCTATGGCTTGTTTAGCCAACTGTGATCATGCAGATCAGCCAGTTGTGTTAAAGCATTGCTCCACAGAAGATATTTCTGCCATCTTTGCCCCTCTTCTGCACAAACCCCAGCCAGTCCTGCGTAGGCTTCACCAGAGTCGGCGAGAGCCTTGTCACATCACTTGTGCAACCAATCTGCTCCCATTTATTTCAGTGGAACTTGTGCAAGAGAATGTCCCAGTGGATTGTACCCTCCCTATTAAGCACATGTCTCACTGATTAGTGCAGATGCTTTTGCACTTGGTGCAAAACAAGAAAACCTTGTTTTCATGCTTCATGCTCTGAAGCTGGTTGTACTTCCATGCTTCCCTGAGATGCTGTGGTTCATTTCTGTCATAGTAGAGCTAGAATGAATGTTGGTTCATCCAGAAGGGGACAGAAATCTTTTTCTCGGGACTTCAGCCTCACTGTAGGCTGCATCACTAAGGTTGTAAACCAAGAATTTTCTTGGCAGTAGTTAAATCCCAAGTTTTATAGTGGCAAGTACTTTGCTGAGCAGCACTCAACCTGGCATGTGAAGAAGTTTGCATGGAATACAAGGGGACCAAACTGCATGAATCCTGTGCATGGAAGAAGATTCCTATTGAGGCAGATTCCTATTACTCATCATGCTTATCCTTAGCACTGCACATTAGCTCAATGCAGAGAATTTTTCATTTGCATTGCAGAAAAGTTTTATACTTTGCCTCCTGGACTGATCCAGATGCACATTGATCCTGAACAGGGAAATGCTAATTCCTCCCAGAAACTTGTCATAGCTCCCATGGTTTAGCAAATTAACAATTTGGAAATTAACCAGGTTTCCCTGAAGTCAATTACAAAGACAGCTATTAACCAGTGGGTTTTATTCAAACAGGAAAGTCTTCATTTAAGTATTCTGGATGTAGAGAAACAATTCATGTAAATTCTGATTCCCAATTGAGTAATGCAGATGTAAATGTTGTCACTTTTTCTCCATTTCTTCTTCTGCATCATTACTGCAATAGTTGCATTCTAGTTTCCAATAAGAGGGAAAGAATGTCCTGGCTCCTTCTAACAAGTGAGCATGACTTTTTCCTATCATCCAGCAGGTGGCATCAACTCTTCAAATTATTCCTGTTCTTACTAAGCCCATCAAAAGCAAAAAGCCTGTGGTAGGCTGTTCAGCTACAACAGCAAAGGGTGCATGTATCTGTTGCATGGTTGAACTATTGTACTTTTAATATTCACATTCTTTGAAACTTTTCTATAAACAGATATGCTGGGTTCTCAAATTACAACAAGCCTTTTTGGCCTGTTGTATCATCCAGACCCCATCATGGTGTTTCTGCATAGTTTCCTCAAACCATGAAGACAATCAACAGTCTTTTCTAAGGTTCCATGCTTCATCTCAGCTGCTCCAGTTGTCCAGGCCCAGGGTCACCATTTTAGTATTGTTGGTATGGTAATCTCATAGAGTCTTGTAAACAAACAAATAAACCATCCAGGACATGGTCACTTGGCTGCTCTTAACTACCTTCAGCTCCTTGGGAACACAAACATCATTAGCTGCTTTACTGCTATTGACTAAGTGATGTGCCCATCTCCCTGTTTACTTTTGGAAACAGGCAGAAAGCAGGTAATGAACAAAGAACGGTCCGCAACTGGGGAGGGCAAGGAGAGAATTGTCAAGATTATTACAGAGGGCTGCTTATAAATCATTAGAAAAGAGCTAATTATTTTCCACATGCTGATTTATATATATAGATATAAATGTGTGCAAGAGCAAATATAGTATACGGTAAATTTATTATAATTTGTGTAGGTATGAGTTTAGAAATATGGTACACCTTGCCACAGTGCTGAAGACTGTAATCCATGTGCCTGCCTGCCTGTTGAGTCTGCTGTTCAGGTGTTATCTTGATTGGCAACAGTTGCTGCTATGGTTCTTTATCTTTAAACACAAATTAAACAGGAAAACATTTCAAATGCAGGACCCAGTGAAACACCTTCATGTGGGAGCTAAGTTATTGCTATCCCTTAATGGGGTAGTGTCAGCGGACTCAGTGAAACAAGATTTCTAGATCAGAAAGGAGCACTTTAAAGAAATGCTCTCCTTATTTTTCATAGGGTCATGTGAAGAAGGAAATAAAACATAAAAAAGAAAACAGCCGAGAGCAAAATGATCAAGAAAGACTAGATCCTGCAGCAAAGCAAGGAAACACCTGCTATGACTTTAGGGAAGTGGTGGTTTTATGCAATTACAGTTTATGCAGTTTGGAAATAATCATACCAAGAGGAGTCCTTTCATCACCTTTTTGGTTTTATTGCTAGTTCCTGCAAGTAGAAAGAGGAAATACAACAGAAACTAGAAGGGCTTTGGCCTGTTCCAGCTGCGTATAGAGCATTCATGCACAGGAAGTGCTGGCTAAGGCCAAAGCTCTGACTAGCTTATCAGTTTGCTTTCTGCAGTAGCCAAAGAGATGCTCCAGAAAGACCTGCAGCAGACCCTGAAGGGAAGGTTGTTGCTGCTCACCAACCGGTATCAGCAGCATTTGATCATGGGAGATTTCCTATTCTAAGGGTGCGATCCTACAAGTCCCAGCATGCCTCAACCAACCATGCTGGCAAGGACATGCTGGGAGTTGTAGGACTTTTCTGTCTAAACATGTTTAAGTCAATTATAGACCTAATACTAATTTACAGATGTCAGCTATGTGAATTTGTCTATAACTCCATTTTAAAGCCATTTAAGGCAGTGGCCATCAATTTATATGGAGCAATATATTTAATCTGTTATTCATTTATTTATACATGTATTTATAGGATGTCCATAACTGCTGAGGCCTAAGTATGCTTTTGTGTGAAGAAATTCTTCATACACAGTTTTCTAAGTACTAAATAATTCTACTAAATAATTGCATACTCTTCCCCTGTTTACCCTTGCCTCTATTTCTATTACCTTCCTCTGTTCTTTCCCCAGTGTCCAGTTTTGAGACTGTGCACCTTTGTGGAATAAGGACTTGTTACACCTGTTCCTTGTAAAGTGCCATGTACACAGATGGTGCTAGACAAACAAATTGATAATACTGTTGAACTTTTCCACTGGATGATTCTATATTGTTTTCCCACCAGATTGCATAGCATAAATAGTTTGGTGACCAGATGTGGGTGGTAAACTCCACAGATACTTTTTTTTTTTAATAACAGCAAAGAGTGAAGTAGTCAGGGTCCAACTATTTATTTATATATTTATTTAAAACATTTATATGCCATCCTTCACTATCATGTCTCAGGACAGCTTGCAAGATTAAAACCAATAGTCATAAAAACAATCAATAAAACAGTACAATAAAATTACTATAAACCAATACAGATAAATCAAATCAAAAGTGACTGTGAACCACTAAAAATGCTAATTTTTAAAATAACAATTAAATAAAAAGGTTTTGGCCTGGAGCCAAAAAGAGTATAAACTTTATGCCAGGCATACCTCTCTGGGGAGTACATTCCAGAGTCTGGGCGCCACAGCAGAGAAGGCCCTACTCCAAGTAGATGTCCTTTTAACCTCTCTTAGAGAGGGTTCCCAGAGTAGGGCTTCTCCCATAGATCTTAAGGGGCATGAGGGCATATAAGGAAGGAGACGTTCCTTCAGGTATCCTGGTCTGAAGCCGTTTAGGGCTTTATAGGTCAAAATCAGCACCTTGAATTGGGCCCGGACTTCAACTGGAAGCCAGTGGAGCTGGTAGAGGACCGGCGTTATGTGAGAGTAACGGCCGATCCCCGTCAGCGGCATGGCAGCTCTGTTCTGTACCAGTTGCAGTATCCAGACCGTTTTCAAGGGCAACCCCACATAGAGCACGTTGCAGCAATCCAAGCGGGAAGTTACCAGAGCATGTATCACTGTTGCTAGGGAGTGCTCAGTATTAATTAATTAATGCATGCTCAGTACCTTAGATGTGCCCGATAGAAATGTTGACCTTTCCCCCTTTCAGTAGCAGACAAGGACAGCTGCTTTGGTTTCCAAAACAGTTTCGCATGTAGCATCTGGGAAGGACTTTCCTGCAACAAACCCAAGACCAGAGCAGCTGTGAGCACTGGAAATTTGTTGCATTTATACCTCCCTCAATTATAGTGTCTGTCTCCACACAACAAGATGCTTCTGCATGTCTCAAAAATGATACATGAGAAAGACAAGAACCAAAATTATACTGACCTTCTACAAAGATACTCCATTTTAATCATCACAGCTACTGTTCATGAACAGACCAACCCTGGCTTTGTTAGCTTCTAAACAGGCAAAAGTGCTAAATTGCTCAGCCCTTGCCCCCTGCAGTTTGCTAGGAGGTGAATGGGCAATCCTCCCCTTTTGTGGAATGCCTTTGCCTTCCTGCATGAGACTCATTTGGCATGGCTTCTGAAGCTTGGCAGCACCACAATATTGCATTTATTAGTCTGAGAAGTTTCAGGTGATATTATTTATTCTTCAGATATCTTATTGGAAACTGCCAAATTTATCCCAGGGCAGTTTCCAATACAAATTAAAATAAGCAAGCAAAACCCATAACTGGAATGATACTTCTGTATGCAGAAGGTCCCTAGTTTAATGCCTGGTGCCTCCAGCGAGCGTGTGGAAGGGATTCTGTCATGGAGATTTATTTATTTATTTGTTTATTTATTTATTAAAACATTTTTATGCCGCCCCATTCGCCGAAGCCTCGGGGCAGCTTACAACAATAAATAAAAGTAATTATAATATAAATTACAATAAATATAAACATTAAAAATCCAAAAAAATACAATATAAGATACGCTGCCATTCTCTGTTAACAATAGTAGACTAGTCAGTAGTCTAAATAGTAGAAAAGTTCCCTATTTTACACAATGAGCTACACAACAGAAACCTCTGCATTATGTAAAAGTTCATTTTTCAATCCCTGCTATTCCCTGTTTGATTATTAGTATTTTTGTCAACACTGTATTATTTTAGGGTGCAGTATTGTGCCCCACGGCCTTGATGTGCATAAGTCTCCAAACCTGGAGGGTCACATGTGTCTTATGCCCAGTGCAAACTGCTGCTGCATTTCTTGTTGGGTATTTTATCTAGATGGCCACTTTCAGTTATCTGGTTAAAGGGCTGGGGATAATTTTTGAACTACCCAATGCTCCCTGGAGCACTCTACCATAGATCATAGGGTTAAACCCTAAACAATGAAACAACACAGCAATAAACATATTGTTTAAACACCAGAGTTTATTTTTCATTTTTAAAAAGTTTGAAAATACAGCATCCAACTGTTTAAAGTGCAGAGCATTAAAATAGGCAAATACCTTTTCCCTTTTCTCTGCAATTCAGTTCCACTGATTTTTTTATGGGTTTTTTTTTAACTGTTGCTTTTTGGAGTTTGATTTGGCCGTTGTTGTTTGCTTATTGTTATGTACGTTCATGGTATTAATCTGTCATAGTCCACCCTAGAGGTTTTACTGGAGAGCAAGATCACAATTTTCTAAATAACAAAATATGTAAAAGTAACAAGTAGAGATGTCCACAGATCCATGGCTTTATGTTCAGACCTACTTTAGTCATGTGTAAAGCAGAGGGGCAAAGCTCATGGGCAGGGTTTTCAGTCAGCAAGCTTTCCTGCCTTGTGGAAGCCAGCACTTCCTTCCCAGTGGGTCAGGTGTTGTCCCCACTGGCAGAACATGCTTGGTGCTGGCACAGGGCTAACCTGGGGACTGCCTCATGTTTCAGAATGTGCTGGCTTGGCTACTGCTTCCCACTGCTTTGCCTGAGTCTCGCCTCCCCGTGGCACAGTCTCCAGCTCAGCCAGCTCCAACTGTAATTAGCATGGCTGAGAGAAAAGTGCTGGAGTAGAGAAAGCTAAAGGGAACACTTGAAGCAGATTCAGCTTCTCCCTCTTCACTTTTGCTCTTGTAAACCAGGCCATACCCAAGTCTCCTGCTTTATATGTAGATGGGCAGACCTGAGTAGAAATTGTGTCTCTTTCCATCTAGGCTGACCCTAAGCTAGGAGGCATCATGACACCTTGCACCTTGCACTGCATGAAAAGGAAGTTGTTTGAAACCCCACAATATTTTTGCAATATTTCTTCCTGCATTGCTACTCAGCCAGAGAGTGCTGAATTTGAAACATGGTCATGTAGACGCCTCCAGGGCAGAGGCACTTTCAGTGGTCACTAGAAAACACATCTCACTGACTAATCCAAGCCTGGACCATTGCAACAAAGCTCACCTGGTGTGTTACATTATTACTGAGTATGTTCACTCTTCCTACATAAGTGTCATTGTCTCTAGAGTCAAGTTTAAAATGAAAAGTAACATTTTAATATGAGCATAAGCTCAAATTCTTGTACTAAAATAAGACCAATGCATTTAATTTGCTTGTTAGCTGGCTTCTCAAGGCTTTTTTTCACCAAAAGTTAGGTGCTTTCATAGATCATATGGTGGAAAGAACCTCTATATTTCTGCCAGCAGCATATGGATAGATCCAGGCAAGAAATATTTTGAAGTCTGTACAAGGGTGGGGTGGGGGTCCAGAGTCTTTCTGCAGTATTTGTATGTAGTAATTGCTTCAATATACAGCATTTGCTGTGTATTCTTGGGATTTTCTTACTCCAAAGAAAATACCATTGACTTCAGTGGAAAGGTGGTTGCAATCCAAACCACACTTACTAGGGACTCATCAACATCATCATCTTGCATTTATATACTGCCTTTTTTCCTCTTGTGAGGGATGTAAAACAGTTTACATGATCCTGCATGTGTGTGGAGGATTGCAGACTGAGTTTGCATTTCTTCTACTAGTTTTGCTTGTTGGCAGATGAAGGAGTCTTATAATGTTGAGTCCAGATTTGTTTCTTGCATTTAAAATACCCTCCTCTATTGAAGTGTCTTCTGCAGGAAAAGTTTTCTGCCCTTCATGAGTAGCTTGCCTGTGGAATGTTCATACTCGTATGTGAGTTCACCAGGTCTTGCTCATTAGGGAAGTTAAACATATGGAGGAATATTACATGACTGGAAGGAGGAACTGCTACTCTACAACAAATGTGGCTTTTGTCACCACTAAACAAAGAAAACATGCACTGTATTTTTACTGTTATTGAATTATTATTTTAAGCTTTGATCCTCAAGACTGTAAGTCCATGGCCCCTGGGACAGGGGTGAAAAGTGGAAGAAGATCAGACCAGAGATACGGGTGGAGTTGTTGAGGTCTGATAGAAAGCCTTCCCGATACATGTTTATAATTTCCAACAGAATTTAATGATAATTTAAATAAAATTTGGGAGCCACAGTAGTATAGTAGTTGGAGTGTTAGACTGGAACTCAGGAGATTTGGGTTCTAGTCCTCACTTGGCCACAAAGCTCATTTAGTGACTTTGCATCAGTAACTGACTTTCAGCCTAGCCTCCGTTACAGGGTTCCTGTGAGGGTAAGACTGGGAGGAGGAGGGTTATGTAAACCCCCTTGAGTTCCTTGAAAGAAAAAAAAAGGTGGGATATACATATTATAAGCCAATCAAGCAATAAAAGAGAATTTAAGGACTGCTCATTCAGATCAACATGTTTGGTGATTGTTTCCCAAAACCTTAGGCTGACTTCTTGATCATCTCCCTGGGACTCTAATATGACAAGTCAAACAGAAGTTGCAGGTTGTTTGCAAATCAAACAGCCTTCCATTTCTGCACATATGGAACTTGGCTTTGGAACTTGATGGACACTTTGCTAGGGTGGTCAAGCTATTTAAATATTTAAAATATTTCTAGGCCCCCTTTCAAGGCAGAAGACCTCCCAAGGTAGCTTACAACATTAAAATTCATATAATTTTAAAAAAGCTACAAACATTTGTAAAACAACCACACTAGCAGTAAAACTCCACTAAAAACTACACATAATAGCAGCTACAGAGCAGAATGGTCCAGTAAGCATAGTTATGTTGAGACCAGGCAAACCAAAGCATGGCAATTGAATTTTTTAATCAGAGGAGACTCTGGCCCTAGAAACATGGTTTAGGTACTAAAAATGGAAGAGACAGTTTTGCCTGGAAAGAGTGACAAATTATGCTAAAGCTAATTGGATATTCCCAGAGCTGATATAGTGGCATGAGGGATGCCCAAGCAAAAAGAATTAACGTTGACTTGGCCTGCACCAACTAAACAAGCCACCCTCATGAGGTTCAAATCCATGGTGAACAAGGTAATTTTGCAAACCAGCTTGCATGCAACTGGCACACACCAGGGTTTGTTAACCAGCCTGTGATCATACAAACTAGACCTGGATAGTCATGTTAGTTTGTTGCAGACAATGAAATACACAGTACTCCCGAAACTGCTGATGCTGGAATAGACCCGTTCGTCTCTAAAGTACCACAAGACTGTCGTTGTTAGTAATAAGACTTATTTTAACATATCTGTTCAACGCACATAGGGTACACAGAAGTGCAAACCGCAGATGATAACGGCATAGTTACCAATTACAGGTGCATTAAAGTAACCAGTGGGTTATACCACAGAAGTTACCAAGCACCAAGGAACCAACTGCACTCCAACACTAGAGGTAGGAGACAGCACCAGAACAAAAATACTGCTTTGGGTGTGGCTGGGAGAGTTCTAGAATTAACCTGGCTCCACATAATTATCTTTTAACATTGTAGAATTACCCTTGGAAATCTGTCAGGCATGGTTACTTTCATTTTAGTCTCCACGTGATTTATCAGAAGACTGAGAAACAGAAGGAAGTTCATTGGGTGACTTTTTGTTTGAGCTGCTTGAAAATAGATAATGTCAGTCAATTGGACCCCCCCCCCCGGCGAGAGTGAGAGCGCACACTAAACTATCCATTGAACGATATGCTGGCCAGGAGAGGTTAATGTTATGAGCTAATGAACCATACCTGATTTTCATTTTTATTATAATGGATGATGGCTAAACAAGGATTCCCCAGTCCTCCAGATGTTTGGGACCATAAGTCCCAAGATTCCTGCCCATTGGCTCTGCTGACTGAGGTTGATGGATGTTGAAGTTCAAAACATTTGAGGGAAGCAAGTTGGTGAAAGCTGGACTAAATTATATGAAGCAAATCCAAAATGTTTATTGTGAGTTTAGTATAATTTGTATGAAATTAATGTAAACTTTTTGAGGATTCTGGCTGCAATCTTATACCCATCTATTTGGAAATTAGCCCCATCGAACTCATTGTGACTTACTTTTGAGGATCTATGTATAAAATTATGTTTTAAGTGTCAGAAGCATTTTCTTATTATGTGATATCCTGGAATTATTAAAACACTTCTAAATTACAGAGCAAAACCAGCCAACATTAAGTGCATCCAAGTCCCTTTGATTTTATCTGGAGGACTAAGTAGTTGTTCAACTGACTCCCAGTGCAACCACTGGGGGATCATGACTATTAAACTGGTGATTCCACAATTTTAAATGAATCTGGAGATAACTATATTTGAATTAATACTTTAAGGACATTTTGCCTCCTAATTTAATAGTTGTTATGGCAAATTACTAACACATTTGCAAAAATATTTACTATGGATGAAGGATAGAAAGCTGAAAACAAAAATAAAACTCATTAACACACAAAATCTCTATTTCCGGCCATAAGCCTAAAGGCCCCAGGGATAAAATGGTTAGACTGAGCTTCATGGATGTACTTCCATGCACGAAGTTGTTTCCTTCCCCCCTCTCATATGATCTTTCTGCTTGTAATTGCACAACCTTTTCCTATTGTCAATGCAATATATTAAGTGGGACCCAAATTTAGGTGAGAATGGCAATTTGGTGCTTTTAATCTGTTGTAGATGCAAAGCCCCTAAACAGTATCAACTACCACTCTGTTTCTGGGGACAGGACCAAGTTTTGGCACTTCTGAGAAACACGAGCTCCCGCCTTTTTAAAATAGAAACAGATTTTGAGGGGAAGAAAGAGGATAACATTAGTTTTGTGTTACCTAACCTGAGCTGCCCAACAGTCCAGTGCATAAAATAAGAACCACTAATATCTGGGATGCCTTTTGGGAAGCAAGAGGTTACAGTCCCTACTTTCCAGACAGTAACACCTGGGGAACACCTATATGAAGGATTAAATATAACTGCATCATGAGCGATCAGGAGCATTGTGGGGCATTTAAAAGAGTGGCTCCCGAACCCTTCTACCACAATGCATAGAGCAGTGCACTGCTATTAACACCATGGCTACTGCCAGACCCAACAGGGGAGGCCCAGGATGCAGAAAGGACCTGCCAGACGGCATGTAGTGAGGTCCCCTTTCAGTCCTGTAAGTGCCCTGCATGAGGCAGAGTCTCCTTAAAGACAGAAGCTAATAATGATAAAGACTGTTAGAGTAATATAGAAACAGGAGGATAAATGCAGACACAGACTTCAAATATTTAATGGGATGAGCTAGTTGTATCAAAACCAGCATATTTCATATTACAGCACTTGTTCACCATTCCTTATGAACAACTAAAGGTCCTGGAAAACCCCTTTTAGATAAGAAATTAGGATATTAAGTGGGAAAAGGCGGACTTTTACACACACACATGGACACACACACACACACACAACTGCTAGTAACTATTATGCTGGACTGATCTGGTTTGCTCTTCCCTAAATATATCCTCTCTTCCCCCCCTTCTCCTTGCAACAAGATAAACAGCATCTTAAGCAACTGGCTTTATCTCAGAACTATTTTCTTCAATAACATTTAATGTGCTGAATGTGGCACTTAACGTGCTTTTGAGCTTCTTTTCTTTTATTGGTGTGCAGATATAAAAGACAGGAGTGCAGCTTTAAATGTCCTTGTATCAAGATTTTTTAAAAGGTAGATTTACAATTGCATTTCAATCTTTATGTGTATTTTCTGGACCCTATAGACACTTGTATTCAATCTGATGCTCTTTTTCTGTCCTGCACCCACTATGTGGTCTACATTTGGGAACAGCTTTTGTTTAACATTCATCTCCTCTCCCTGTATGGAAGAGTCGCTGTGGCACCTATTAACAGGTATGGCAGGGCCCCCTCGAGTCGTCTTCCTTTTTCATAGCATCTGGCACAGGCCATCCACCCCTTTCCCAGTGAAACGGACTGGATCAAGGGATGCCTTGTCAATTTCACTGATGCCAGGCAGGTGCTTAATCTGTTGTACATATAAATAGCCTTTTAAAGAAAAACACATGCAGATAAGAATGGCGGACTTTCCCTGACCTTGTCAGTTGCACTGAAGAGGCGGAAACAGATTGTAAAGAAACTAGAGAGTGCGGGCAGGGCAGTTATACACTGTCCGATGTATCAACTATGTTCTAAGAGGACTGGGTGGCAGTCCAGTCTTGGGGAGGTAGAGACTCTTTCTGAGGCACACCAGTGAAGTGTCTTTCTGCACTCGCTGGGGAAATTTGGTGCCATCAGAAGTAGGGGAATCATTCTGAGTAATCCTTAAAGCATTTGAAAATGCACACCAGATTTCAGCCCTTAATTTTTATAGGAATAGTTAAAGGTGGCTTTGTACACCAAAAGAAGTCACACTAAAGCATGGGAGGATAGAATTTCCAGTCACATGTTCAGTCCTATACACTGTCCACTGCTGTATTTCCTAATGAGTTCGGTGAGTCTTATTTATTGACTTAAGACAACAGCCTAAGTTAGTCTAATGTGAAGAATAAATTTACTGCAAAATTATAGGGAATTCAAACACTGGGGCAAGCAGACCTGGAACTTTTAGCAGTGAGATGGAAATTTACTGTCGCAAAATCCATTGTGTTCAGAGTCCAGACAAAAAGAAGTGCTAAGTTTTCTGTTTTTCTTTGTTTCATGGTACATATATCTTCAAAAATTTTCTTTGTTGAATATGAAGTGCACTCCTCGTGGGTCAGCATCTGAATTGTTAATACACATCTTATTTAAGGTATCAGCCAAGGCTTCAGGTCCACACAGGAAAACACCAATCCTGGAACTGTTGGCAGAAGAAAGTGTAATGTTCAGTTGCGTAAGAAGGTACATAATTTATGCTACTGTGGGAATTTAAGTGTTCTAGAAATAACATTGTTCTATACAGAACATTGGCAAATGTTACTGCACTTAAAAATCAGAGACACCCCTTGCATGCTGGCAAGGAGTATTCGTGCTTTTGTGAGTCCAGTAAAGCAACCTGGCTACAACAAAAGCTTTTTCTAGTCCTCAGTGAGACCAGGACTTGATATACTGATATTAGAAAGTCAAAAGGTAATTCACACATGCACACTCCTCAGTCAGTTTCTTATCATTCAGTAAGGTCACGTTATGACTGAATGCTTGTAGCATGAGCGTCCATAATTGGGAAGTTTCTGTGAAGCAATCCTGTTCATAGAAAACATAGCATGTCAAGCACGCAGGCTGTCACACGGTGTCGAAGGGCCATCGCCTGGCAGTGCAGTGTGATTGTGTTGCATGCAGAAGGTCCCACATTCAATCCCTGGCATTTCCAAGTAGGATTAGGAAAGCATCTTGCCTGAAACTATGGAGAGCTGCTGCTGGTCCATGTTGAACTGACAGTGCTGGAAGAGCCAGTGTGGTGTAATGGTTTGGAGTGCGAAACTGGGACTGTTTGGCCATGGAGCCAACGGGGTGATTTTGGACCAGGCACAGACTCTCAGCCCTCACAGGGTTGTTGTTGTGGGGATAAGATTGAGAGCAGGGAGAAGAGAGTGATGTCAGCTGCTTTGGGTTCAAAAGAAAAAAAATCAGATACATAAATACTGGGCTAGATGGTCTGACTCAGGGACAGGTTTGCCGTGGTGGTTTTTAACACAGAATGATTTGCTGTGTCATTTGAGGTGTTTCAGCATGGTACGTTTGGTTTTGAGAAGTCAAGACAAGAAATAATGGTCTGCTCTGTGCTTTCCATGCTTCACCATGATTTGATGATCACTGGAACCCAGCACTGTGGTTTCCACAGTCATACCACAGAATCCCTGGAAAGGGTGGGAGCTACTGTAAGATCTTCTAGCAGGGGATGGAATTGATGGGATATGTGCCAACAGCAGGAGGACTGAGCGAGGAGGTGGAAGCCACGCCAGTATAACAAACATTTAATTGTCTGTCAGGCGCACCCATGCAAACAACTATGCACCGTGGTGAGCATCCAGGATTGCTAGTCACGGCGTGTGAACCCAGCCACTATTAGACAGTGTCCTAGTTTTCTAACTGTCCTGCTTTCTACATGGATTGGATATATGTCTGCTTTAAAATGTCTCTCTGTGCATCAGTTGCCAGGGGGAGGTGCTGTGCTGCTTAGGACCCACTCGTGTGTTTCTCATGGGCCTCTGAATGGCCACTGTCCACTATGTGAACAGAATATGGACTGGATGAACTCTCATTTCTTCTTATATCTTGGCCATCATGTGGCAGGCAGGCATGTCTGAATTCATTCTTACATCTAGAGTTCCCATAGTTTTACATATGTAACTTTTAATATTGCATTTTATTCTGTACTGCTGCTATGCCTCTATGCTGATTCAGTTGCAACTGCTGCAATTTTGTTGATTTGTGTTATTTGTTGTTGTTTCTGAGTTTTTAACTTTTGTTGACCACCCAGAAAGCCTCAAATATAGGGTAGTATAAACATGAAACAAACAAACAACTTGTGCTGCCGATTGGCCAATGCTGGGCAGAAAAGATGCTCTTCTCCACACTGTCCGAGTCTCCAGTGCTCCTGCTGTTATGCCCACTCGGGGATCCAAGGTAGCAGCAGGGATTCCCTCGCATGCGACTTCTTCTCCTGTTTGGCATACAAAGGCATGCCCACTGCTGCCTCCTGTCCTAGACTGGATGTAGCAGCAGGGAGGTGGGCAGTTAGTCATTCTTCCAACAATGGGAAGGACATCCTCTCTCCCCAGCACCGCCAAGTGGCAGCACAATTCATGGAAAGAGAGGGGACTTGTAGTGGGAATGGCACCCTGGGCAATCACTGCCAGTAACTCAGCTGGGAGGAGGAATGACGGGCACAGGAGCCCCTGCTAGTATCTGAGACACAAGTTCCAACCAAGGATAAATCCCAGAAGGCTTTGCAAACCAGCTGTGGAACCTCTGCATGCTGGACAGTTTCATCCCAGATATATATGCTCAATGGATTATTCCACTTTTCAAAAATTTTAACAAGAGAGTGTGAAGGCAGATGATTCCACATGGATTATTGCAAGAGTATCAGTGCTTGATTCGTTCATATTTACAAGTAGTGTAGTATGCAGGAAACCAATATTAATGGGACCCATCAATTACTGGACCCATGGCAAGACAAAACTAGTTACTGGCTCATAGAATAAAATATAAGTAACACAAATGAGCCACCTTTCTGTTTGTTCTATAGAACAATTTTACCTTGGATGCTGACTTGCAATCATTTTGAACTCATTTTCCCAATTTGGTCTCCCATACAGGGTTTTCTGTTTCAAGCCTGTGATCACGTCTTTCTCTTCTTGATGATGCACTGCAATATGAGCAGCCTGAAATAATGAAGTCAGAAAACGTTTTTATCAGAAAGCTGTAGCATCAGATGAGGGTCAGCAGTGGCAGGAAGAGTAGTAGTCCTCAAGAATATTCCCGTAACGCAAGAGTGTCCAACAGATGGACACAGCCGCACTCCAGCAAGTAAAGACTTCCAAATGAGAGTGTGTTTACCTGATACTCATCCCAGCCTGTAAGACAGATGTTGTAGCTGAGGAATTCTGCATTATTCTTTTCCTGCATTTGAGTCTCCAATGATTGCAAGAGGTCAGCAAACCATTCAAATGCATGGGTGTCTCTGCAGAGCCAGTAAAAATAGATCTAGAAGGGGAAAGATTGAATATTGTCACAGTAATTCTCCTAGTTTTCTTCTTAAACCCTGAAAACATCAAAGGCAATCATCTGGATTACCTGTGATGGTCACTAGGCTCTCATAATGGCCAATGACCAGGAGTATTTCTCAAATACTCGCTGCTTCCATTCAATGAAATGGTAACTTACATTTGAGTAGATGTTCTTCTTACGCAGCATAAACAACAATCCCCAGGCAAGGTAAGGCTGAAGTTGATTGCAAAGGTTACAGGAAGTATTAAGCACTTCCCTAAAATATTTAGTGCTAACTCATTTGCTCCTCTAGCTTTCAGTTACAATAATAAGCTACAAGTCCTATGAGTTCAACCCTTGGTTTCCAAAGACTAGTCTTTGCTACTCCTTTGCTCCCACAGACAAGGTCCTCTGGAATTTCCTTTGGTGAAGGCCAAACTATGTAATTTGTAAATGGAAGGAAGAAATGGTAGTTGTGAAAGTAGGGATAGGGACAGAGATTTTAACTTCTCTAATCTGAAGGATTTGACAACATATGCACAGACATTTGTCTCCAATCCAGCATTCTGTTGTGCCATTAGATCTTGTGGCTGCACAGATCAGCCCTCTGTGTGCAATATAGCATGATGCAGGATGGGTGGACAAATGGAACAAAGATAGAATGGGGAAATTGCTAAATCCTGGCTGTCAGCTTTCTATTGTTGCACACAAACTAAGAAAGGACACATGACAACATAAAGTATTAGTTGCTCACAACACTTTTTGTAAATAGATATGTTTGGATGAAGTCCAGAGTTCTTCTTTATATTTCTTAGTTTCTCTTTTTATGCACTGGCTAGAAAGCAAGTGTCGTAAACTTGGGGATATATCCAGGACATACCTTTTTTAGTTTTAGGTTAATAGCATCATTGCAGTATTTGTACCACACAGACTTGAGGACTGATGCAAAAGGGGTTACGCCAATGCCAGCTCCAACCAACATCACGGTTTCGTAACTGAATACATCTTCACTAGCAGTGCCAAAGGGGCCATCTACAGCTATTCTAGAATAGTAAGAATAGAACTGATAATTACAACTGTGATTAGTCCATACATATTCTAATGAATGTTGTCTTTAATCATCCAAGTTAAAACCAAAAACACAATGACTGGGTTCAGACAGCATGATAACCCAGACTCAAGGGTGGTTGTCTATGGGCTGAGCATGGGATGACATTGAATTGTGGCTTGTTGAAATGTGTGCTGGGTTGTCTGATAACTCCAGGATAACTACCTACAATTCACAGCCCAACAATAGATGAATTGTTGAATTGCTAAATGAATTGCTCATGATTAGCTACTGGCACAGCTAGTTCAGATGATACTATAACTTTGTGAACTGTCCAGAGAGCATTGGCTGCTGGGTGGTATATAAATTAATTAAATAATACCCCATTTTTCAGCAACCCACATTTCAGTGTCAACCTGCATGCAACTGATATTCAACTGCTGGAGAAGAAAAGGGAATTATGAAAGCTGCCTTGAGTTCCCTGGAAGGAAAATGTGGGATATAAATATAATAAATAAATAAAACCTTGAGTGCCACTTATTGTGTTGTTTGAACTCAGTCAGTATATGTTCAGGGGCTAGTTCCCCTGGGAGAGGTGTCTCAGTGTAAGATCATGTACCAAATTAAGCTAAGATATTCTGGGATGGATTGTGCAAATCAGAACTGTATCCTTTTGCTGAGCTGGGTTTTATGAGTAGGGGAGTAAGATAACTGTGTTGCAAAGACCTAAGGGCTAAACTGCAATCTTGGAAGGGTCCCAGGATCTGCATTCTTGAGTTGGGAGTCTGCAGCCAAGAGGGCAGGGGCTACAGCCAAGGGAGCAGACTTACTGGGGCAGGGCTTGTTTAAAACTAGAAAATACATAATGCTAATCAGTAAAAATGGAGCAAATTTTTATTCTTCATAACTAGCTTATTTTGGCATTCCTAACTTTACAGTAGCATTAGAAGTCTGCTGAATATGGCCTCCCGGCTTTAGAAGTCAACCTCATTCCTAGGGAAGATTAACCATATACAGTACAACTGGCCCCCGTGTTACCAAACTCAGACAGTCAACAGCTAGGGCAAACCCAGGTGGACCCCAGACCCAAGTCAAAAGGAGCCTGAGATGAGACTTAGAGCCAAAACCAGCTTTATTCTAATTCTGGTCAATTACTTTTGGGATGTTTTGGGTGCTGCGATTGGCAACTCCCGTAAGGCTGAGTGTGCTATCCCAGTAGTGTGTTATGAGCCACGTTGCCTGCCTGGGACAAACACAATAAGGTGCAATAAATGTTTGATGGAAGGAGACTATGTGGCTTGCAACACAGTGGTGGACAGACAGCTGGTAAGAACAGCATATCCCCCTTTGCCCCATTGTGTAGCATCCTATTTCTGCCCCTTGGAGCTCTATGAGTCAGCACAACTGCACACGATCCTCTATGGTAAATCACACCCTCCTGCACTGTGATTTTAAGCCAATCCATGGGGTTATGAGGGCAACAGCTGACATTTTGCTAAATGGACCCTTATGTATGCTGTACATACTTGGGCAGTTTCCAGGCTTCCTGGAATTCTTTCTTGTCACATCCACAAGCCTTAAACAAGCCTTCTGTCCAGTCTCCTACAACACGTATGTGAATACTGAAGTAGTCTTCTTCAGGGGCAGACGTCAGTGTGAAAGGGTGCCACTCTAGCCTGGATACTGCAGGGCATTGCACAAAAATGTACTGACCAACCTCCATCTTAAAGCCCTTCTTCATCATCTGGATCTCATATGTTTGGAAAGGATGGGTGACCACCTGTGACATAAAATGTAAGGTTTTCAGGACACCATAAAGAATCTGGGTTGGTCAAAGCTTGCATTGAGTCAGCACAAATGCAGAAAAGGAAGGAGAAAAGGTCATCAATCACAAAACCGAAAACATATCCAAATCCTATTTACTTGAAATTCATTTCACCCAAAAGGGAATTACTTGAGGAAAAATATTTAGAGGAGGTTGAGCAACATGCAACCCTCTACCCAAACTTCTACCAGCACAACCCAAAATGAACTTTTTGCATTCTGTAGCTTCTGCAAAATGGCAGATTTAGCTTGCAGGCAAGAAAATGTGTCCGTTTTAGCACTATTATATACTATGGAGTGGTTTGCCAAGGGGAGGAAGGTTACAATGAATGAAAATGCCCGGACCTCCCATGGTTGCTCATTCCTGATTAAGAGGAATATGTTTTGAATAAAATGCCATGCCTACAGAATTGAATGTAGGATCTGCCTTCTACTGACAGAAGGTTCTCCACCCAGTTCTGGGGAGTTTCCCATTTCACCCTCAGCAAATCCCTCTGCCTCACCACAGACAGCCAACACCATTCGGCAGGGTCTCCTGACTCTCTGTGAAGCATTTTCAGGGGGCTGGAGAACTAGCATGGGAAGGAGGACATTGAGAAATCCATGTCTGCCAGGGTGGACCTGGTTCCTGCCCATGATTAACTTCCCTCATGGTCCGTGACATTCTGATTAATTTTGCAGCATCTCTCCAACATGGGGATTCAGTTCTTCCATGCATTATTGACTGCAAGGTAATGACAGAATGTCTCACACACCTTCTCTGGATGATGCAACAACCTACCATGGGTAACTCCCACCCCTTTTGCAGCTACTTTCTGGAGCAGTTACTCCTGGAACAGACAGGGAAATTGACTAGACAAGACCACGCACAACAGATAGTCATCAGAACGGACTTGTGACCAACTAATACAAATTATAAACACAGTTGCCCAATTTGTAGGAGTCATTTAAAAAAATGCCTTGATTGCACTTTGTTGAGGTTCTTAGGGGTGGGGGGAATAATGGCAAATGAAAATGTTAGCAATTGGAGTGGGGAAGGAGAGACAAGATGGGTTTTGCTGTGAAGGACCTTGGAATACTGACTGGAGGACAGAGGGGGAAGAAGGGAAGAGCAACCCCTGGTGCGCACAATTGTCTGTTCAATGAACAAGTAACCCATGGTGGCTTATTTGCAGGGTGGCTTAGCATGGCTTGCAAATGCACTTTTTGAATAAGATGAAAACATAGCTTGCTTTTGTGACTCTTACCTTTGTGATAACAACTTTTTGCTTTGATCGCCAAAACCTCACTATCCTCTCACAGACATATAGGATCATAGGGCCTATTACCCATTTCCAGGTCTGCCAACAGAAGAAAGAAGACAAAGCAGGCAAGGATATTCTGTTAAATAAATCAATGGTTTAATTGTGAACACAGGAATGGATTTCAACACTAAATTCTTCGGACTCTACACCATACCCAATGCTCTGAGGAAAACTTAGCAAGTATTTTGTCAGTTCAGGAAGTTACTTCAGTTACAACAGGCTAATGTCTATTCCTTTTGAGAGAGCTTACCCTTTGTCTAACAACTGAAGTTAGAGTTGAGAAAATATACCTATGATCTATTTGTTTTTCTTTCGATAAGTGCAGGGAGATTCAAGGTGGACAAAAGGAGGCACTTCTTCATACTGCACATATTTACACTACAGAATTCACTGCCAGAAGACATACGTAGGGATGGCCACCAAATTGGATGGCTTGAAAAGGAGATTAGACAAATTCATGGATGATATAGCAGTCACTGGCTATCAGTCATGGTGACTATGCATTACCCTCAATATTGGAAGTCTGTAAATGACAGTTGCTTGAAAATACAGTGGGACAATGCTGTTGCTTTCGTGCGCTTCTTGTGGTATTCCTGTGGACAGCTGGTGCACCACTGTGGGAGGAGAATGCTATGCTAAACAAGCCTTTGGCCTGATCCAGCATTGGACTTTGTGCATTCTCATGATTTAGTCCCACCCTTTCTACTAGTAATGTGGCTGCTTAACATGAAAATCAAAATCTTCAATAGTCTAAATAGCTGCATTTTTAAAAACAAACAAAACTTCATACCATAGGAGGATTTCCAGAAAACTGTGGTACAGGACATGTAGACTTTTTCCCCCAATTGGTGTAATCTCTGGAGCAGATTTCTGGATCATGAACATCCAAACTGGGACGTGTCTGTCCACGTACAATTTGTCTGGGAATAGCAGCAAGCATACATCTCAGTAATGGTAATACTGAATAATGAGAAACATTAACAGCAATTAAATTGATATCATAACATCAATGTCTTCATCTTACTGGGAGTACCAAAAATAAAATAAAATAAAATAAAAGGCAGGTAATCTGTGACCTGCTAAACTATTTCTGGTGGTTGACCAGACACTTTTTGCCTGACTTTTGTGTATAATGCCTCACCCATTTCATGGTTCTCAAGCTCCTTCTAACAGGTGTTGTTGCTGGAGCATTTTTGAAGGAGTTGAGATATGGAGCAAAATATGTTGGGAACCCTGAGAAAGGAGAAGCTGGTCATCCCTTCTCTTAACAAATGTTATTCTGCCAATTTAAGATAATTGGAGCTGCAAAGTGGGCACTGGACCAGCTTCTGATTGCATAATCCCCTGTTGGTCCATTGCTTACTTTGACAGGAAATGACTAAGTGATAAACAAGAAATACAGTAAAACATAAAATACAAGATGACACTTACTCAGAAAGAACCATAGCATAACAGCAAGGAAAAAGACAAAAGCATCCTTCCAGAAAAGTTTGCTGGACCAAGTTTTTAATATGCACCAAGACCTCAGAAGGGTTGATACCTGTCCAATACATGTTGGTAGGGAGTACCAGGAAAGGGGTATTTGTAATCCAAGGCTGTGTTCTGAGTCATCATGCACCAGGTTTTGAATATCTTAGGCACCATCAGAAGTGTATCTCCTGATCAGTACTGCATTCAAATAGGCAGGTCAGGTGATTCTTAAATATTCTGGTCCTGAGTTTGTTTGGGTTTTCTTAAACACTAAGATCTTAAAGCTGTCCTGATAAGATAGAGTCTGCCAGTGCAGTTCCCTCAGTACAGAGGAAATGTGCTGGTGGCAAACAGCTCCCACAGCCAGCCTGGTTGTGACATTCTGCACCAAGGGCAGCCTCAAGACCAAGGCCTAAGGGTGGCCTCACATGAAGGACAATGCAGTGTCCCCATCTTGAGACTACGAACGCTGAGCTGTATCACTGGCAAGCCAACAATGCCCAGGAACCATTGTGGGAGCCTTGCCAGGCGGAGCTGACATAAGGCATTCTCATCCATCAAAGATGCCTGTGCCCCCAGTCCAGCAACAGTGCTGGATCAAGGAGCGCTACTGAGCTTTGCACCTGCTCCCCAGGGTGAGTGCAAACCCTTCCACAGCAGGTGGCTGACTCAGTTTCCAGATATGCAATCGCTCTGTTTATGTAATGGTGTATTTGACTCAGTGCAGAGGCTTACCCAGCTCCATGAATGACAAGGCCAATAAAAAAGATAACAAACAGATGGTGGGTGAACCAAAATACTTCAAAGTAGGACCTTCGAATGGTTTTAGTAGATGAAGTGATGATTAATATTAGACACAGGGTGATGATAACACCACTGATGCCTGCCAAGGTTGTGAATGCTACATAGAAGCCACCATCAGGGTTCTGTGAAAGGAAAAAAAACCATGGCAATATAATTGGATTCATTTCATAGCTTCTTATTCATATAACTGTAGAAGAAGAAGGTGTTCAAGCTCTGAAAATTTTCTGGTTGTCTAAGCCTGGTAGGAAATTAACCATGTATGTGGTAAGAATGGCAATTAGTACATATTTTTGAAAAGACTCAGGATGCAGCGAATCACAGCTATCTGTGCTATCCTATTATGGAGTTTGTCACAGTTATAGCTCACATTTTGTTTTGACACAAGATGGAGCTTCTGCCTGCTATAAATTCACATGAAAGCATGCAGAGAAGTGCTTGTTAATTGCCACATCTGTAATTTCTGTAGTTTTCATTCCTAGTAACTGAACAGGTTTCTAATTCCCTCTGTATAACTAAGGAATGGTGTACAAGGACTTTCTTCATGGGGAGTGAAACTTGTTGCTTTCAGGGGGCACCCTGTCAGTTTCAGTTCTCCTGCAACTGCTTATTAAATCTACTTACCTAGATGAACCTGATCTTATTTCTTCAACAATAATACACTTAAACCAGGTATTGGCAGACTCCAACTCCCACCACCACTGATGATTGGCTATGCAGACTGGGGCTGATGAGAGCTGGAGTCTAACAAAATCTGGTGGGGCACAGTTTCCCAACCTCTGAACTCCGGGGATAAAATTTCACAAGAAAAAGCATTATCATGGAGTTCCAGCAGTTACTGAGTAATATAAATGTTCCTTGATGAAACCAATCTCTGTCTAATCTCTGTTCAAGAATGTAGCTGCTTACCTTAAGTTTTTGTCGAGCAAAATTCAGATAGGTTTCATCTTTTCGATCACCCAAATCAGACAGCACTGCCTGAATAGTTCTATTTCCATGAATGGCTTCCTCATTACGTGCATCCACCAACCTTTCTACATTGAATAGATGTGCAATTGTGTGGATGGCTAAAATAAATCAATCAACAGAGTCACAAAAATGTTAATGTAACATATGAGATGAATCACACTTAAAATGCAGGATTCCCCCCCCCCATTTTGTCCATTACTGCTGAGAACAACAACAACAAAACCCCTCTTGTTTCTTGTCTGACCATGAGAGAGATCAGCAAGGAATTTTACATTTTTTAAGACTCTTTATTGTAGCTGTACAGTAACAATAGACAATGAGCCCATCTTCACTCAGGACCAGCTACTAGTCATCATACACAGTGAATTTATGCATTTAGCTCTTTGCAATGATTAGTAACTGAACATTCACAGTTACATTTGCACATGGTTATCTTGACCTACACTTCTGATGTCAAAACATCTGCCCCCAGGCTCATCTTTATGCATTCCTACCTTCTTGACAGAGATTTATTTTATACTTTCAACCCTTGTTGTTTGGTCATCGGGAAAAAATTATATTTTCATTACTTTGGATGCTGAGGCCACCCCATTAAATGTAAAATTGAATATCTGTTGACATGCGTGTCTTTTAGGTGCTACTCCATATACTGGATCCTTCATTCTTTTGCTTTCAGCTAATGTTAGCCATAACTTTGAGCAATGGATTTACCTACATCTCAGTCCTCCACATCTACACTTGGAAGTAAGTTTTGTTTGGTTCAGGTGGACTTTCACATGCATGTTTTATGGATGAGTGTTTGGAATAAATTATAAAGAAAAAACCTTCAGAAACAGATTTCACAAATGCACTTAGTGAGGACATATGACAGGAGAAAAAGAAAAGCTCCTGATATATGCCAGGTTAAGAGCTAAAGCATTTAACCATTAGAATGTATCCTGGTGTGGGCTTCTAATCAGATGCTCTCCTTCTTCACTTGGTTGTTTTAGAATTATAAATCTGCAGGGTTATACTGTATCTTTATTCAATGTCTTGGAGGCTCTGGTTACACAAGACCCTTAAGAATCAAGTGTCATTATTATGAAAGACACATTTTTCTTCATCCCAACCCCTACAATTTTGAAATTGGTCTACATGTGGATTGCCTGTCTCCCTTCACTTCTGAGCCATTCCTGCGAACTCATATAAAAAATATAAATCGCATGAGCATTATCTGCACTGAAACCAAAGAAACTTAATCCTAAATATAAAGTTTCAAGGGACCTACCAGTATGGAGTGCAATCATCCAGGCCACCAATTTGTGAAATGTGAGGTTTCTATCCAACTGCCGTCTGATGCGCACTGAGCAGCACTATTGAATCAAAAGAGGAAGTGCAAACAAATTTGTTATATCGAAAGTGCAATATATATTCAAGAACAGAACAGAGATCTATGATAGAGGATTATTTTTAATATGGTCAATGTTCTTTCTCTGTATACAAACACACACACACACCCATCCGCATACATATATCAATTAAAAATAATATATTTTATATGCTAGGCTTACTGAAACTGGCACAAATTAATGATGGTGTTCATTGTGGCTTTTAATTTCACATTATATGAAAGACTCACCCAGGCCCAAACATACCATCACACTGCAGTAAGATATGTTTTCACGCAAAATGATGCAGTGTACAATGGTGAATAGCAGAGAAGGAGACATCTCATTACATTATTGTGAAATTGGATTTTGTCCCTACCAAGTTTGTAAATCCATAAATAAATAACCAGGGATTTGAATGACAGGTAATTTGTTGATTCCTACATGGTACGGACTGAGGAAGAACCACAAGAGGATTTGTGTGTGCTTGAAAGTGTTCTCTGGTGTTGACTCAGTCAGTATTCCTGGTCCTATTCTAATTAAATACATGTCAGAAAAAGTAGAAGTTAAATTAGCTTCATACTGTAAAAGTATAGTAAAAGAAGTATGAAAGATTTCCCCCAACAATTTAAGACAGTTCTTGTCCAGAAAGGAAATAGCATGTTCTAGCTTTGATAGATTTGATATGTCAGTTTGTGCATAGAATCCTTTAAACCAGCTGTTTTGTGTTCTTGCTTTCCTAAACTAAAGGAAATCTTCTATGCAACTCTAGAAGCTAAACTGCATCCCTTTCAGTGCAAGGTGATGCTTGAAATGTGTAAGTTTATATATACTTACAGTATATACATAGCACATCACTTTCTCCTTGCTGGCAAGAATATCTGATAAGACACATGGGGTTGAATCCATGGTTGTCCTTCCATCTGAAGAAGACTTCTGATTCAGAGAAGCATATCAGCTGATGGAATGCAGGACAATAGAAACCTGCCTAGTTTATGCTGGCTTTATGGAATAAGATTTGACAATGAAGAGAAATCTATTTGCCAAATTAAGGATGCAGCAACAAGAGACCACTGGAGTGAGACAGATTGCCTGGCTCTGGGTTCTTTTCCACCTGTGAAAGCATGGCGTGAGTAACAATCCACTCAGAATGCTCCCACTGATAGATAGGAGGAGGCACTTTTGCTGATTCTTCTCTTTGCAGGCTCCAGTACCACTTTCCCCAGTATTATAGGGGTTCCTCCAACTCTCTGGAGTCAGATTTCATGGGAGACTGCAGGGAAAGAAGGGAATCAGGGAATTTGGGAGGAGGCACTCTCCCCTGACTGTCTGTCTTCAAGTCTTTGACCTGGGAATCCTCTGCTGCTTACCTTCCTACACAAGTCCCACATTTGGAGTGTGCCAAGCTAAAGATATTTGCACAATGTACAAAGCACAGTGTAACAGGCTGCCTAGTAAATTATTGAAATTAAAGTCATAATAATCTGGCTGTTATTTTGCACTAACAGTGGGAAATAATTTTGCTTCTTACCGCACTTGAACCTCTGAGAAACGAGAGCAGATTTCGGCAGACCGGAAGCAGAACCAACATACAGTTGAAATTCAGACATGCTGCAGGTGCCCGGGCCAGTGCCAGGTAAGGCTAAACAGAAGACAATGGGGCTGTAGTTAACCAGACAGCATTACCTGAAAGATGCCTTGGAACTGAAGCTGAAGACGGATGGATCCATTTCTCACATACAGGGTGTACCAGCATACAAATGCCACAGTGTGTGTGTGTGGGTGGGGTGTTTGCATGCATATATGAAAAATGGGAATTGTGCTGAATAGATATACAGAATACTCGATGCAAAAATGGCTTGGGCCAGTTCACACAAGAAGGTTTAACATAGTATAATGGAGTTTATTTATTTATTATTATTTATTACATGCATTTATATCCCATCCTATTGCTCATACTTATCTGGCTAATTGACTCTCACTACAATGGACAGAGCTTTGTCATGAGAATATACCAACTCTAATGGAGGCAGGAAAATGTCTGCATTATTATCACCTCAACTGGTTCGGTGTATCAATTTTAAGTGAGCTCACTGGTCAGTTCTACCATCTAGTACAGAAGATGGTTATCATTAATATCTGTGGAAAGAGGAAGGCCACAAAGAGTTGCCAATGTAGCATGGTGTGTGTGCCAGAGAGGGAGGGAGGGAGGGAGGGAGAAGAGACAGAGTTTACCCTCTAAGAATCTGGTTCCTTTTGATATTCATCTCATTGCTACTTCACTTTCTCATTGATTTCTCCATTCTTTCCCCTCAAACCCACCTTGTTTATTATTATTATTTATTTATTTATATTATTTTTTATTTATTTATATTTTGTTTATTATTATATGGCCGTATGCTGCTTCTGCCAAACATCTTTCTCTCCCTCTCCCTCTATCATCTTGAGATACTCTGAAATTATCCCTACACATATGTACAGTTCAGTTAAAAACAAAAGTTTTGTCTCATGTTCTGGAATAGGCAAGTTCACCTTATGGATTTTCTTCCATTCTCTGTATAGTTATCCCTTCTTCTGTCACACTGGGGAACTCAAAGGTGTTTTAATTGCACAGGCATACAGACAAGAAGTAGCTTTTACCCCTCACTCTTTGCTTATTTGCTGAGCAACTGTTTGAGAAGAGGGGACACAAGTCATTATTCCTTCTGTACCCAGCTGTATCTCATACCCATGTTGGCGCCACTTGTCCCTATCCCACATGCCTAGTCATTTCTTCCACCTCTTCCTTCCTCATCCCTGCTCCTACCATCCCTGCTGCAACTTTGTTTCATCTTCCTATGCAAATCAAGATGCATTAAGCTGAAGCTTGGGAAATGGAGAAAGCAATGTCCGAATTCAGAATTTGCCTTGGGCCTTAACCTGGAAGGCTTGCCAGATCATCCTGCTCCTTTGGCTTCTTAAGCTATCTCAGCTCTGGAACAGTAGTGGGCAACCTGTGTCCCTCCAGATGTTTCCAGGCTGCAACTCCTATCACATCTCACCACTGGCATTGCTGGGGCCGTAGTCCAACAACATCTGGAAGCCCACAAGTTGCCTATCCCTGCTCTAGGCCCAGCAGAATATGGAGGCCATTCCTGTGATTTTGTTTAGTAGGCCTTGTCATATTGCCACAATCATTTTATAATAATAAAGATCCTTCTAAGTGGATGACTAGACAGCTGATTCTTGTAACAATGGGAGAAGAAAAAGGGAAATGGAATCAGTGAAGGGAAGTAATCAAACAGGGACTTCTAAGATTGCTTAAAAGTGAGCAGAAAAGAACATACTGAGCAGTTTTATTTTGTAATAGTCACAATGAAACCCAGTTACAACATTTTAAGGAAAACATGTTTGTTAGGTAGGGGTCCTTCTGTTAGGGCAAGTGAAATTTGCTGAACTTGGGTGACAGGCACATAAATATCCATATGGACTCAGTTTTGCAGATTTTGCCCTTCTTTGGTCAGCATGTAACACTATTAAAGCTATTTCAGACAACAACTGCTAATGGAGAGTCTTAAAGAATAAAATTGGTTCTCCTTATGTACAAGAGAGAGCTAAATACCAGATCTAGGGCTATAAATCCAAGGATAACAGAAAGAAATTCAAATGAAAAGAAAATAGAACTCACTCGCAAAAGACTATGACGAGAATGAAAGATTTAGTTACTGAGTTATGGAGGAGGTTTAACTCTTTCAGCCCAGGTCTGAATTCCATATCAGGCAAGCTGCTGAGGACCACATTCCAGTGGGGTGGGGATGCGGGTGGAAGGCAAAAAGGGCAGGCCAAAATCCCAACACTACCACCATACTCTAGCTTAAACATCTTACTGTCAAGACCTCAGCAACAGGAGAGGTGTTGAAACCATTTTAGCATAGAGTAAAGCTGCACCATGAACCAGGGTGGCGAGGAAGGGCTGGGGCAAAGGGAAGGAAATGCACCTTCTAGGGAGGCTGAAAAGCCAGAGCTAGTTGCTGGGCCTGAGACTTGGCAGCCCTGCTTTGCAGCACACGAGGAGGACACATTCGATACTTACCCCAAGAAGTTTTCTTGTATAGTAGAATTGTCTCCCAAGGTCGTAAACTAAGTAGTACCAGCAGAAGAGGAAGACATTTAAGCCTAGCCATACTATCTGAAGGAAGAAATACAGGACATGAAATTGAGGGCTATACTTCGGGATTTACTTTGTTTTCTACTACAACCCCAAGGTCAGCTAATCAGAGTTAATACTCTTCAGGGACTGTAACAAAACTCTCAACATGGCTATAAAATTGTGCAAAGTCAAACACATCCAGTTAAAATGTGTATGTTTTAGGTTGAGGAAATGGAGCCTAAAAGATAAGCAACTAGCACAAGGCCAGTTGTGGCAGTAATTCTTGTGATCTATAGCAATTCACCCAGACCACTGCAGGTATTTCATGATTTATTGTCTGCCTGGCTCTGTTTTATGATGCTGTGGTAAAACCTTTGCTGAGAAATGAAGGGTTTATGGTAGTTTGCAACAAAATCAGAATAAGGGAGGCATATGGATTATACTAGTTCTTTGTACTGTGCTATTGATATTGAAAGACTGTGTCTTCTTCTTGGCTCTATGGATTTCTCTATATCTCTGTGAAATACAAATGACTGAACGGAGCTGATGAATGTGAGGCAACCATGCTGAGTTGGTGCCTAGAGGATATGGTAGATACTGAGATAAACAATCAGAAGGGCTATGGTCCTCATGAAGAAAAATATGAAAGAAATATGGGGCCGATGATCAACGGACTACTTGTGTTCACAGCCTCCTGAAACCATCTTAAAGTGACAATTTGATTGAGATTCAACAATGCACATTATGACCCATGGGGACTGGCACCCAAACTCAAATTTTAGTATAGGGGTAGGGATTTCTAGTTTGCTTTTTATGAGGCATCGATCGCTTCCCAGCTGGGACAATGGCCATCCCACTTGAAAGCCTTGCAGATGAACCAAGACAGTGAGAGGAAGGCAGGCGGGGGCCAGTTTGTTGCAGAATGGAAGAACAGAAAATAAGCTGCGCCTTTTGCCTGTCTCAAGTCTGACAAGGGCTAGAGACACACTCCCATCTAAAAAATATGGAAGCAGAGAATCTCATGTTCTGATAAATCCATCTGCCTTCCCCTCACCAGCTATCACAGCAATTTTACAATGGAAAGGAGTGCAACTTTTTGTGAAAACTATATTTTATCCATTCTTTTTAAACTCTAGTTGTTTGGACTGTCCAATAATATAATTATCCGTTTCAAGTGTTCAGCTTGTTTATTAACCAGATAAATGGAGTATTATATTATAATCTAAATGCATATTCTCTAAATAGAGTATACGATAGAGAAGAATAATACACATTCTCTGAGCAGTATGTAATGGAGATTCTGAAAGCCCATTTATTATTTTACTTTCTGTGAATCCAAGCCCTTGATGGCTGCTTGAATAACATCTTTGGGTTGTCTGTTGTGAATGCAGTATTTCATGAGTGATAAGAACTTGAGTAAGACATTCATATAAACCCGGGTTTCTGTGCCCAGCCTATAGTTCCCTCTCTATTCCAGTGGATTTTTCCCCAGTTGTTTAATTTTGATGGGACTGAACAGAATAAATCTAAAAATACGAAGTGGATGTCTCTATGTATACAAATACTAATTCACACTGGCCAAAAATTTATTATACACTTTTTAAAAGGCAGAGCTAACCCTCTCACTTTTGGTGAGCCTGCTTTCTCTCACATCTGTTTCTCCACTAATTGCTTATTGCACAGTCAAGCTTGGTAATTAATGAAACATTTTTAAAATATTAAAGACTTTCATGCTGAGACTTCATACATTTATCAAAGCATGTATTAAAACACTTCTGCAGTTTAAGAGTTTTCCATCAATCTAAACCAATGACAACCACTGAACATTCAACTTTAAAATGAATGGTTATTGTACTTACAATGACAAATATGGAGAGTCCCTCATTTTCCACCCAGTTTCCCATGTTGATGTCTGCTTGAATAGAAATGAACTGACACTGATCGTTATGAAGTAGGCCTTTTTTCACCCCAGTAGAAGGAAGTGAAAGCAGCAGGTTTGCAACAACAGGTTTCCCCCTTTCATTTCGCATGCAACCAGTTACCCACTTGTGCATTCAGCATGTTTTTACTATTACTCTTTTTTCCAGGGCCCTTCATACGAACAAAAGCTCCCAATCAACAGTTAAAGGAAGGAATTGTAGAAATGGGTTGTAGAAATGAGTCAGAGAACGTGTGTTATGGAGCAGCTGTAAACGTTTACAAAATAAATAACACTTTCATTTACAGCATTCATGCAAGGGATGCCAAAGAGACCACAGTTCACAGTTCACAACATGAACTAGGAGCATGTGGTGATTCTCGACTGCACCACAGACTGTCCACCTTTAGGAACTCATTGCCCTCAGCCCTTTTTCACACACAGACATAGCTCTACTTATTGCTAGCTATACACTCTGCTGTGCAATTGTGAATCATCCTAACATCATCTATTGTGTTTTTCTCTCTGACTAGCATATCTCTTGGGGGAACAGACTGAAACATCAATGAGGTGGGAAATACAACCCACACAGCAGAAACTAAGTTACCATCTAAAAATATCACTTCGTCTTAGAGTCTAAAATTGGGAAATATAAGAAGGTTATTTTAAATAGCATGATAACTCTCATGCCTTGCATTATTATATTGCTATTGTTATTATTACTCTCATCATCTATTAGTATTGGATTTAAAATTGATAAGCCATGTTGCACAAAAATAAAAATTATGACTATTTTTTAAGCAATTTTGGAGAGTTAACCATCTTCAAAGTTTCTCCAATGAAATATGTTCTAATAGTTTACCACTTCACGAAGACAGATGCCTTCAGATTAAATTGACTGAGATGGAGTGTCAAAGAAATCCACTTCAGCGGGCTGTGCTAAGCGTTGTGAGGCTCAGGTCAGGTGTGCAGGAGAGCGAGCAAGGAGCACCACTGCTCACTTATGTCCACGTGCAACTTGGCCTGAGCAGTTGCTCCTTCCTCCTAGTCCTGGCTTGACCACATCATGCCCGACATTCATAAACCCCTTATTGGGCAAGTACCTGACTCTCGGTTTCTCCACTGGATTGTTTTGAGGGTGGATCTAATGACGTATGATATGACTAGTGACTACTGACCAAGTTATTTCAGTCACAAATAGAAGGCTGTGAGTGCTAAATTGCTCAAACTATACTTCTTCAGGAAGCATGATGTTTCAAAAAGAGCTTGATTCTCGTGTAGTGATACTTCCAGAAAAATTATGACCCAGTCTATGAGCTTTTTTCATGTGTTAGTCATTCACTACTCATGGTTGTTTTTGTTTCTGTGTTTAACCAACACTTTCAGTGAGTTCTTGTTTTAAAAGGAAGCAATTAATTCCAACTGTGAAAGAAACCACATTTTCCTCTTGTGTATTTGCACCGTTGTCTATCACAGTGCCACCTAGAGGTTATGCAATGGAAAACCAGGAAAGGAAATATTTCTCAATTTTGCAACCAAGCAGAAACTAGGTAACAGCTGATTAAGGGCCTCATGTAGAAAATCACCCTTCTACTATTCAATATCAACCATTGAATTAAATGGGGCTCAGTCACCAAGTAAGTGGACATTTGCACAGCAGTCTGAATAGAATATTAAATAGAACATCAGCAGATAAGTGGCATCATTAGAAGCCATTAGGAAAGAAGATTGTTATTTTTAAAACATGTGCGCAAGTCAGTTTGGTTTGACAGTGGGGTGCCAGAATTAACTTTCAGCCATGAACTTAATTGAATGGTCTTAAGTAAGCCTGCAGTGTCTCAGATCCATTATCTTATCTGTTTAAGGGAATAATGGTAATATGCCCTGCCTACACAGAACATTTCAGCATATATGAAAAAGATACCTAATGCTTTCAAAAGAATATTAATAACTACATGTCTAGAAACTTGCTGAAATTTAACAACACACAGGTTGGATGTGTATCATTCAAGGTTTTTATCTCTTAATAATCTCCCTAAAAAGTAGGGTGCCTGTAATTAATTCAGCCCCCTTTTTCATTTACTTCCTTTCCACTTAAACTACAAGAAGGAAACACAGTTCAGGTTACCCTAATCTGTAACCTGGCTAGGAGAAAAAGCAAGCTAAAACTAAGGTTTTTATGAATTTATTTGTAGGAGAGCAACTGACTAGAGGAGGAAGAAAAGAAATAGCAGAGATTGCCATGTGTTTCAACATGAGGAAGGAGTGCCCCTTTGTGGACAGCAGGGGGTTTGTACACATTTTCAAATACTGGCATTGGAAATTACTTTAAAGTGCAACTTCCAACAATGCACCGGAGTATTTGGAATACCAGAGGTCAATCTGACATACAGCTATTTGAAATACCTGGGAGGTTTGCAAGGCTGTTGTATTAGAACTGTTTCTGGAACACCACATGTGCAAATACATTTGTTTCTTAAACTTCTGGCATCTTAAAAGATACTGGAAGGAAAAGATAATATCTGGAACAGACCCAGGGAGTCAAGTTTGAAATAAAAAATGAACTGACTAAGGAAACAGTACGATTTTCAGACTGGAAGGTGTGAGGGAAAGCATGGAGAGGACTACTTTGAATATCTTGACAAAAGGCACATTTTTTGTTTCCAGGCACAGAGTGCAAATCTGGGAGTGCTGGCCCACAATGCCTTGTAGTAATGCAGTAAAGTGATCTGACAGAGCCTACCAGCTGTCCATAAAGAAGGAAAGGAAGGGGGTTTTGCACAGCTGCACTGACAATTGGGAGCAGGCATGTACCAAGACAGGGAAATCCGCCTCATTCGAGGGGGATGGATTTCCTGCTTGTTTCCATTCTGATGGGCAGAAGCAGGCTATCAGGCATCTCCTTGCAGGGTTCCCTCTTTAAGATGGACCACCATTTGCTTGCATTTTTAACAGCATGGACAAATACAAGCCAAAAAACTAACTGGCTCTAGTGAGGTTTGGCAGAATTGGAGAATTTCCATAAAATGGATTTATGAACATTGTGATTTGTGCAAATCTCCTGATTTTGCACAAATCATTCTAGTTTAGAATACTTGGGGTACTGATTTGTGCACATTTCATTGCTGGTTTAAAAACGTGTGAACTGTGCTCCATTCAGAAAAGGAAATCCAGGAGTTAGTTCACCTTGCAACAAAGTGAGTTGGTGCCAGCACTAGTGTTAGGTTTCAGGTTGTTTCAGATTAGGGTTGGGAAAACCTGAGCCCCTGGACAAGTCTTGTAACCTGGAACTAGCATGGAATGGGCAGAAAGTATGTGGGGTCTGCAAGAATAGCCTTTGTTCGTATCAGCTGGGTGTAATGGTTGGGGGTTAAGCTGCAGGGTCCAGTGCGCTGGAAATAGCTTTGACTGGGCAGAAAGAGTGAGCAACTCACACGAACACCTTGCGCACTGCCTTTGTGCATGTTAACTATTACTTTGCCATTGACTTTATTTGTGCAAATGTCTTTAGCAAAATAATGGCTGTCTTAGCCTATGGAGAAAAAAGTCTAACTCATCAGATCAAAAGCTGGGAAAAATTGTCAAGCTCTGTTTCAGTGCATCGCTGGTCCACAGAAAAGGCTTTCCTTCTCAGAATATCACCCTCCATGTGATGTGCAGGTGGTGAAATGCTGATGGAGGCCTAGCATGCTCCCCCTTTACATGCACTTTCTTTACTCACTTTTGGAACAATCCTATAGCTTGTTTGTCCCATGCTTATCTGCCTGTCTTGTAGTGTTCTTTAAATGACCTCAGATAGTGTAGGGTCTGTAGCAAGCCTGTTCCTGTTGTTCCAGCGTCCAGTGTGCTGATCCTTATTTCCCAGCTGTAAGCCCTGCTCTTTTGCAATGAGTATATTCAGCGGATCTTGTGACAGAATTGCAGTGATTCCCTTAGGCCTCCCCACAATGCCTTGACTCTGATCCCACGCACTGTATGCAGATTTATGGAGACTAGTGGTGTTCCCAGCCCAACCAAGGGAATGCAGCAAACAGGGCTGTGGTAGCCACAGTACTACCTCAGCATGCTTTGGGTTTAATTTGTTATGCATTAATATTAGAGAGCCTCCTAAGGCAAAGGGAGTTGGCAACGAGTTTGAGGTAGTAGTAACTAAATAATAAGAACTTTTTTCCTGTTAAACTTTAGTTAGATGTGGTTATGTGTGTTTATTCAGCTCAAGGGAATATTTACTTGGAGATATAATCTGCTAAGGAGAGGCTATTTCAACAGAAGCTGCTGTTGTAAAGAAGCTAAAGTTTTTCTTAGGTTGTGAAATTATTACATTTAAATTCCAGCAAAGCTATTATTGTTCACCTAGTTAAGCTACACTGGGATTCGGAAGCTGCCAAAGAGTGTGTTTCTTTTGGGCAGTTATGTTGTGAGCAGGTCAATTCCCTCTTTCCTTCTCTTTCATCAGATTCAAAATGAAACCTTAGAAGCGCAGTTCTTTTATTGACACTTAACTTGCTACAGAACAGGATAAATCAAAGGGGCATTCTGCTTGGAATGCAGGAGAAGCATCTGCCCCTGTGAATACTTGAATCCAAACTGAAACTTCCTCCCCTCAGTAAAGCTTTTGCCTGCACCATCAGGCTGGCTCTTGTGGCTTTTGTACTAGATGGTGGGAATGCTAAAAACCCTGTAACTGGTCTGCTCACTTCACCTGTCTTTGCGTGACCTGGGCAAGGATCTCTTCTAGCATCTGCTCCCCCTCCAACTCTGAAAAACTGCTCTGCCGCCCTTTCTGAGGCAGGCTGGCTCTCATGCTTTGCCCAAGAAACTTGCAAGGTAACCTTGAAATGGCCAAGTCCTCCACCCACTCCTCATAATCAGATGATACTATCTGAGTGGACTGCAATATGTGAGAGATTGGCCCCCTCTCTACAAGTTAACTACTTGGCTCAAGTTGTTTATTTTAGCATGCATGAATTTAACTGCTGGTGTGCTGAGAAGACAGTCTTAAAATTTACATCACTCTCCATGGCAATGGCAGTGACTAAATAAAGCCCCGGGTCTTTAACTTTTGTACTTTATAACTTCAGATTTCTGTTACTGATGTGTTGCCTGAACCCTAAGAAGCCTAGATAAGGGCTTGATTCTGGTTTGTATGACAAGTGCCAACTAGTCTGTTGGTTCAGATGAGAGGACAAATTACAGTTAATCAAAAAGCAATTACTGAGTGTGTAGGGAAGAGGGCTGGAGAAGACACTAATGCTGGGAACAATTGACAGCAAAAGAAGAAGGGAACGGCAGAGAATGAGGTGACTCATGGATGGAGTCACTGAAGCAGTCCATGTGAGCTTAAGTGGACTCCGGAGGCCTGGAAGAGTGTTGTCCATGGTGTCATGATGGGTCAGGCATGGCTTCATGACTAACATAGCATAACATAGGAAAGAGGGCACACACACAAGCTGGTTCCTGTGGGAAAAAAGATGCCTTGCCTTATCCAGCAGGACTTTTTAAAGTCTGAGATGTCTCTCAGCACCGGATTGAAATGTCAATTCAGACAGCACACTAAGAATAAAGTAACACAAGAGGAAGAAAAAGTATTCCACTGGCTCAGTACATCTGACTGGACTAAGTTCATCAGTTTGGTTGCTGATATCTCATGTTTGTGAGACTTAATGTTCATACATGATCTTGCTTACACTGAAATTGTAGTTTAAAAGGGGAAAGCTCATTTGCATTACAAATCTCTCCCCTCCACTTTTGCATTCATCTGAACAACCACCCAGATATTAATTTAAATAACAGCAGAGGTGTGAATTTCATTTAAGTAGTGCCTAGGGAAGCACTGATAATTGTCTTTGAGATGTAGCCTCAGTTCAGGCATTTCATAACCTCTATAACTTTATGACCAAAATAGAGCAAAATTGAACTGAATGTAGGTGTGAGTTGTAGCTGCTTTGCACTTATATTCCACCTTTTTTTTCCTTTTGCAAGAAATCCAAAACAGCTTCCATAGTACTATTCCATTTTATTCTCACAACAATCCTGTGTGTTGGGCTAGGCTTAACTAGTCTGAAGTTACCCAGGGAACTTCATGTCCTAGTGGGGACTAGAACCCTGATCTACTGTGTTCCCAATCCAACACACTAATCACCACACCACACTGGTTCTGGTAGGGGTTAAACCTTTTACATGCAAGTTTCACTGGCAAATATATATGGCTAAGAGGGTCAGGCTGAATTGTCTTTTTTTGGGTTCTCTGCAAAATGTTGGGGTATGCAGCTTCTCATGGAATATACCCAATGAAATCCTTCCTCTCTGCATCTCTACCTGTGAATACAGCAGACAATTCTGGGTACAACTGTAGATACAATATTAAATTATTTTCATTATTTAATTTTTGTCCCATTTAATTATAAAGGCTTCTAAAGTGGTTTCTTAAGTCCAGTAGTATGACAGGACTTACCCTTAGGATTATATTATGTTGCTATTATTAAAGGAAGACAAGGGGATGCGGCCCCTACATCTTCTGGGCCTCCTCTTGTAGCCCACGGCTTCTTTCACTCACCACCACGGTTTTGGTGACCATTTACAGTTTTGTCGACCACATAGAGGTGAAATTTCTGACAAAATGTACCATTGTACCAACTCAAGGAAAGATTGTGTGACACACAGCCTCTGATGCCATGCTTCCAGTTGCCACCGCCTAGGATCTGCCATCCGAGGCAGCCACTTCGCTCTGCCTAAAGATGGGGCAAACTCTAGCCGTGGTGGATTACAAATGTACATGCAACATCTTCTCTCCAGAGACAAGTGACTTTATTCTGGGAATGAGTCAGTCTACCAGATATAAAACAATAATATCATTTCCGTTGGAACAATATTTTTAGGAAAAAAGTTGGCTACATTGCACAGATGAGATAACAGTATTGTACTTGATATAAAAAGATCAAAGGGCATACAGAATGGTCATGCTGAAGTACAAGGGTGCTTGCTTGCTGGTCTTGACTTCCGCATGGTTGTAACTGGGCAGGCAGACTTGGTTGAGGTGGGTCCCACCAGTCTGAAACAGTTTATGCATGTTTCAATGAGAGGTGGAGGCACAGCGGGATGGTTCCATCCTGCACCAGCTAAGCATGGCATGAATTTTTAGCTGCCTGGTGCAAACATTGGTCAGCACTGTGGTAGAGAAAGCAGATCTTTATTATGGTTAATTGTTTTCTCTAGAATTGTTTCAGTATATTAAGATGCATTACAATTCTTTATCTATCTTCCTAGTAATCCTAAGAGGTAGGTTAAAGTGTTGGGAATGGGTGTGGGAAACTAGTTCATATCCCCAGCCATCTGTAAAACTTGCTAGATGAGCAGTTTCTCTGATATACTGTGTAGAGTGACAGGAGGCCAAGGCTCCTAGGAGTAAACCCCACTGACCAGAGTAGCACTTACTTCTGAGTAAACATGTACAAGATTGCTCTGTAAATCACCACTGAGCAACTTGGAGGAAGAAGGAAATACAAAAGGTAGTAAGCGGCTAAAGATGACGACTTGTTCAAAGCCCATCTAATGGCCTTTCATAGATAACTGGACTTTGAATCATATTACCAAAACATGGCTTCCAACCCACCGTGGCACCATGACCCCTGCTTTAGGAATCTAACTTGTGATTTTCATGCTCTTCTCTTTTTCATTTTTGTTTGATTTGATGGATGTACTGATGTAAAATAGTAGGCATAGATCCTAAGACATGGCTAACACTCAATTTCAATGACTTTACACTTATTTAACTACTGCTAATAAATGGCATGTCCCCTGTACCCATCCACTAGAGCTTTCTTAACACTGTACAAAGCTGAAACACAATCACGGCAATCAAGTACAACAAAAAAAGCAAATCTAAAACCAAAGTCTTTGGGCTGCCTTTTGGGAAAAAGGGTAACGGCTTTAAAAGACTGTTGGGTAGGGTTGTGGTAAACACCTGAATTGAGCAACTACATTCTTGTTGCCCATTGCAGTCTGGCTTTAGAAACTGCTCCACTTCCCCAGTTCCAAACCAGACAACGAGGATGGGATTGTATCATACATAATACAGAAAACCTTGGTGCTGGGGGGGATGAGGGGTGGGGAAAGTCCAGGGCACATAGCACATTGATGCACAGTCTAACCCATGATGTGCTTCCCTGTTCCTTCCCTGTTCTGCTGATCTATGTAGTCCCTTTGCTGCTCATCAGGTTAGTTCCTTGTATGAAGTAAGGAGCTCCATAGGTTGCCATTTTGTCATCACATTGTCTTTTGTTTCATGACTTGGGGGAAGTTCTCTGGGACAAAGTTTGTGGCCCTTCCTTTCGTGCACAGTGAAATGCACTGTCTGGGAGGGAAGTCATCTGCATTAAACCGCCATTCCAAATTATCGTTAAATTTGCTGAACTTTGCAACAGCTTGTTAGGGCAACGTGCCTCCTATCATGATAAGCAGAGGGATAACTGGAGGGCCTGCGCTCTTGCAAATTGCTGGGTTGCTTAAACATACAACCATCTGTTCAGAAACATTGCTAGGTGCATGCCTAGCAAAGCATTCCCCCTTCATTAGCAAAATGAGCCAGAGTTCTTGAAGGGAGTGATCTGTGGCTTTGTGTAGCACCTCCTTCCCGTGTGGTGTCTTGCTCTAGGCATTGGAAGAAACACTGTGATGGGCATTTCCATTCTGGGATTCATAAGTGGCTTGTGTATCATTTTCAGTATCCTCTGGGGATTTCAAGTCTGCCTTTTCCACAGAGGTGCTAGATGTAAGAGGTTTGCAAATGTAGCAAAATAATTTGAAACACAGCACCAATCCTTCGGAAATATTGGATGAAAAAAGCTTTTTGCATGGGTGGCAAAACTGGTAGAACACAAGCATAAACAGGACAGCTATGCAATAGCCAATCAGCAGCTGCAAGAAGAGCATTGGGGCGCATACATATGTGTAGACATCTGTCTTGTATAGATACCACATCAGCAAGAGAAAAGCATTCTCCAGGAACCTCAGGATGTAATACAAAGCCAGTCTGCACCAGTTTTGGGATTTGTCAATTAAATCAGAATCGTTAAGCTTGAGCTGCACAGCTGACCAGCAAAACATATTGATACCAGCATACAGGAAAGTGAGAAGGCATAAGACAATGGTGGTGCCCACTTTGCTCAATGCCTTCTCTATATTTTCTGGCAAAGTACATTTGCTTTGCCAGAAGAGAATCCATGGGTGAAAGAAAAAAGCAAAGAAATTCACAAGCACTACAGGAAGGGTCCAGATCTGAAGGACTGAACTGAAGAGGACAAGGACAATCACTCTGGTTGCAATCTCAAAGCTTCTCCAGAGAAAGATGCAGAGGTAGGCAGCAGGTTTCACACTGACATCGTAATCATCATACTTGATCTTAATGGCCAGGATGTTGCAGCGCAGTGCTCCATAGACAATTGACAGGAGAGAAAGGACCATGAAGATACCTGAGAAAAGACAACATAGTCAGAGCACTCTGCAAGCAGCAATGTCCAGAGAGCATCAAACGGACAGTGTGCCTTGCATGAAAATAGCTCATGGGCACAAAACTCAGGCAGCTTGTGTTATCTAAAGTGCCACCCCAGAATGTTTCTTCCAAGCCCACTTGTCTAAACCTTTTTATCTAGACTTGCTGAGAAATAGGTTTAGGAACTCAAATGCAAGCAAGTCTTTTACTCTCCATTGCAGGCCTCTCCAAATCATCATGCTCAGAATGGGAGGGTGGCAAGATCAGCTGAGCCTACGACATCCCACCACTTCAGGACTTGCAGCAAGCCCATCAGCACCAGGAGAAACCCTGATGGGAGGGATGCTAAAGTATTCACAACTCAGCAGCCTAGCTGAAATCATTACAAGAATGCCAAGTGTTGACTCTCTGTAAGTCTGTAAGCATGTGCTTACAAAGCCTTCTTCAGACCTTTTGTTCAGGTTGCAAGCATCTAACTGGGCACCCAGGAACACTGAACTTTCACCTACCTGTGAGCAAGCAAACACCTGCATTGGTCTTGAGAATCTCTCAAAATCATCACCTGAATGCTGCTTAAGCTGGAAAAAGTCTATCACTGACTCCTGCCGGAGACATTTTTCAAGACTAAATATCTTGGCAGAAAAATATCTCCATGCTTCTTCCTGTTCTCCATTGCATTCCTCTGAGCTTATCCTCTGACTTTGGAATTTAACACATTGCGCTAAACAATCTTCTCTGAATGCAGTGTCAATAACAACTTCATACTATCAGCTAAAGCGTCTGCCCCAGTTCACTAAATCCTGGCAATTAGCTACACACATGAACCTGAAAGAATATATCAGGAGATCAGAAAAATCAGAGGACCCACAACTCTCAAACCAGCCTAATTTATGCTACTGAACTAAGAAAAAGCATAAGCCCTCCACCTTAGCAATTGTAATTCATTTTTATACATACAATTGTGCATGCGTATGAAGCATTTCTGTAACAATGAACAGCAATATGAATGGAAAGAAATATGAACTATGTTTATGTGATCAAAGACAAAGATCTGATCAAAGACAAACTGCGGTGGGGAGGAAAGTGAATGTTTACATATAGAAGTGAAAAGCAATATCTAAAGCACTTTTATCCTTGGTTTAGTTCTTACCTATTCATCTATAAAATGAAAAGTTGCCAGATTCCTGAGAATTTCCAGAATGGTCTCAGAAATGTGGTTTTGTCCATGAGTCCATGAGACCATGAGAAATGTGGTTTTGTCTCTACTACTAATTCTTACCCTTGAGTTTGTTCTTAAGAGCCAAGATAAATGTCCCCTTTTAACAGGCACTGAGCCCATTTAGGTTGTCTGGGAACTGCAGAGGTCAATGCCTTCTACAGTTCAAGTCACTGTGAGTAATGCCACGCTCCTTTCCTGGCCACAGGAGGGTCACTGCATTCCATGTGCAACTGATGGTCTCAGTGCAAACTGGTATCAGGTGATAAGTGGCTTTCTTAAGGCGGGTGAACATTTGCCCATGCCTGGTCCTGTGCCATGTCAGCGCTTTTTTCAGCATAGGGATGAAGAGCAAGCACCAAGTAGCACTCTCTGGAACAAACAAAGGAAACTATGCATTGTTACCCACTCAGTCTTCTGATCTCAGGTCTTCAAGAGCCTGTGCTTAGGTGCCACATACCACTGACCTACAGGAGGAGCTATCAGCGGGCTCAGGGTCAGCCCAGGATTTGCACATCTTTAAAAAATCTTCAGGAAAAGAATCCCCTCCAAAAATCCTCAATCCTGTGTGGATTGAATGTACTTACTACCCAGGAAATTCAGAAATGGAAAGGAATGTTGAAATGGAAAGCAACTGAACACTGGCTGGGAAAGAGAATGGAAGAGAAGAAAGGAGTGAAGAAGAGACACACAGATTTTTTTTTTTTAAGATAAAGAAAATATATCATTCCCTGAGTTGGTCCCTTCCTGGTTCACACAGTGTTATTTTCAATGTTCCTACTGTTGCAAGTACGATTTGACATAGAAAGGTGACTGGAAAATAAAACTTTTTTATGTAGCTGGGACTGGGAACCAGTTTATCCACTTCACATGAATCTGAAAGAATATATGTGCTTGTACAGAGTTTTTTTCCTGCCCTCCCAAAAAACCCTTTAAACCAATGGGGCCTCAGCCTGCTCAGTGGGCACTAAATGGTGGTTCTTGGGGTAGGAGGGTAAGGGAACACAAAAACCGGGAGGGGAGGTAGAACAGAATGGAGTGCCTACAACTCTGAGCAGGAGAACTTCACACTGCAACCTTTACTGCAATTCCCCAACTTGTGCGGACCAACTGTGACTACAACTCTCTGAATGCTCCTCCTTATATAGGCAAAACGGCACCATTCACACACCAAAGGAAGGTTATCAGCCCACCTGGAAATGTCTCAAGGTTGTAGACATGTAAAAACAATCTCATGGGAAAAACCTCTGTGGGGGGGGGGGGGGAGACACACCCCAAAAATAGCTCACTGAAAAGCAGGTACACTCAGGAGCTATGAAATGGTGACTGACTGTTAGGATGAGTTGGATTGGAGGAGGAATGGAAATGTGTACTCTTGGAGGGGTACGCTGCAATGCAAGCCTGCCCACCCTCCCACTTGTCGATCTGTAGCCAAGGAAGGGCAAAAGACGTGGTCCCCTGTACAAGCACAGGAAGCCACTTTGGTCCATGGTGGTGACGGCTACTGTTTGTGCTGAAACAGCTAAGGCCCCCTTGCAGGATTAAGCTGCTCTTCCTCTTAGGATGAGAATGAATGAGATGAGCACTGTACATCTCAGCTCACAGGCTGCACAGAGACTTTCCCAAAGGCAGGCAGTCTTTCCACTCTACCTCTCAGGCCCACCTATTTGTCATTCACCTAAAATGTGTTTCGTTCCATGACAAAAGTAGAGATTGCATACCCAGGCTTCCTGCACAGTCACCCATCCCGATACTGACCAGATCCAAACTGCTGCCTTCATCATGCTCTTTGAACCATCATCAGGGACCTAAGCACAAGTCCCCCACATGCCAAGCTACTGGGTTCAGATGACATACTAAGATTAGGTCTTTATTTTATTTGTACTTCATGAAAAATAACACTCAAGGTGGCTTAGTATCATAAATAAACCCCAATTTAAACAATAAAATAATGCATTAAATACAATAAAAACAGAATATCATACTAATTGATCACTTAGAAAGCAGTTGAAAGGGATAAGCTCAAGAATGCTGCAATTTTTCATGCTGGTGCATCCTTCAAAATGCAGCCAATCAACAACAATTAGGACAGCAAATAATTTTGGAAAATGTTCCAGGCAAATTGGTTGTCTTGTAGAGACAGAATCAGACATCCATTTTTCACAGTACTGGAAGTGCCCAGAAGTGAGTGATGGTACATGAGGAGTTCTTTTTTCTGAGCACCTAAATCAGGGCTAGGAAACTTGTAGTACTTCCTGACTCAGGTGTGCAACTCCAGTCATCCTTTCCATTGGCTACACTGCTTGATCATCCTTCACTCTTGTCTACGGCAGCTACAGCTGATGGAAATTGTAGGTGCAAACTTCCCTAAGTAACGTGGGAAGGAAGAATCACCCCCCACCCCAATACCAACAGGGCATGTGAGTTTCCAATTGAGTGGAGCTGCTGCATCTTCTCACAGGACATTTCTCCACTTTAACCTTACAATAGAAAAAGAGGAGGGAAGTGACTAAGTCAATTACACACACACACTATGTATTTGAACCATTGCATGCAACCCATTTATACTGCCCTGGGAAAAAGATCGATCAAGTAGCTCTGTTCTCCCATTTATTTCAATTTAGTCCTTAGCAACCACCCACTTGCCTGCAGCATTCGTTAAGTTCGGTTGATTAACCCCTTGGAAGGTCATCTTCACTGACATACTAGTGGCCCTTACCGTACACTGATGAGACTTTTGGATTTTTCCCTTCATTAAATCAATCACTGGACATGAGTTTGAAAGCACTGGTGTTAATTTAGAAACCCCAAGTAACCTGCTAATTGGATTCCATGCACGTATATCTTGCAGCCCCATATGCTGTCAGGCAACTCTGTTGAATGAACTTTCACATTGTGTGGCAAGAAGTTGCCCATGTATACAAATGTATACAATTGCTATTGTAAAAAAATGTACACAAATTCAGCTACATAATTGAAACCACTGAGTCTTAGCTGATGGTTATATTTGTGCAGTGACACAAGAGAAGCATTGTTAGTAGCAACTCATCAAATATTCCTGCAAGAGAATATTTTAAACATTCAGATCCATCCTGATAACACCTCCTGTTGCACCAGGAATGGGAGTGGAGGTGGCCCTCTGGCCACCAGACTTTCATGAATCCTGCCAGGAGGTGGAACTTGGCCTCTGAGGCACATTTCCAAAAGGAATCCCCACTGGTTTCCCATCTGTGATCAGAAAGAGTTGCAGGCCACATGGGTGGAAAGGCCCAGCTGGTGCCAGGGAGAGCTGCAACTTTAGCTATAGGACTTCTTTCCCCACTTGAAAAGATGCCATGTGTCTGCAGCTGGATGGCTTCATAATGCACAGCCAGATCCCGACTGACAAATTGGGTGGGTAATCTACCCAGTACATCCTCCAGGAAGCAAATGACATGGGGGTGGACATACTCCCTACTAGCACTCAGCCTGTGGAGTGCAAGGTGAGAGGTTACCTGTCCCCCTATTGGGTTCCTCACTCCTGCATTAAAGGGAGGCTGGATTTCCTCTGAAGGGGAAAGAAAGTAATTCAATTCATGACTACATTGGGGTGTGGGTTAAAATAATCCAGTGTTTGCCAGAATTCACTCACAGTCCTGTTTCCTTAGGATGACCCTGAGAGTCTCATCAAGCCTATACAATTCAGCAGCACCCTTCCTCTCTCAGGCCCAGATTCTCATTGGGGGTGTGTGTGGAACTAAAAAGAGCCGCTTGCTTCAATGTTTTCCTTGTCACTCCTTTGCTAATTTTGGGTTTGGGTACTCTCCTGAATTTTGGATTACAGTCTGTCCTTTTTGATAACTTGCTCCCCATCTCTCAGTTACTCCCAATGCATCTATGGCTAATCTCCTATCCATTAATTTCCAGTAATGAACCAACATGGGGTTACAGCCTTCTCTGGAGGCAGGGAAGAGGAGACTGATCCTATGAAGAAGCAGCAGGGCCAAACTTGTGCCTGATCCTCCTGTAGAGGAGATTTTTCTGGAATGCATCCTGGCCTGATAACCAGGGACAGCCCCAAATATTTTGGTTCCTGCATCAGGATGGCAAATGGTGTCCCTGCTTGAAGAGAAGGTGCCTAGTCCTGCAGGCTGTCCAAGTTATTTTGGCACCTGTTACAGAAATCCCACAAGCACCTTACCCTGGAAGAAGAAAAATACAGTAATTATAAATAAGGGGTGCAAGCCAGCCAGGATGTCTGCATCCCTCCAAACTGGAGGATTATGGGCATCCTACACAGGGCAGAAAAGGTGCAACGGTGAAGGCTGCCTTCACATTCCTCTTGCTGTGCAAAGCATTTAGACAACTGGTTTTGGCTAAGAGGGACACCTCTCAGGCTCTGCCAGGATATGCTCCTCTCTTCCTCACCCCAAAACTCCCCAGCCACATTTGATAGGCTTCTAAGAAGAAAATTTAGCTGCTTCTTTCCTCTGCTCTCCACTGAAAAACCGAAATAGTAAAAAATAAACATACTTCTAGTTGCCGTGATCTCCTGCTGCAAGACACATATGTACAGCTGAAGAGTCAATTGTGGTGCGGAGCCTAAGAAAGCCTGGATCACTGATGCCCGGCTAAATGCAGAGCGGTGGGTGAAGAGCTTGCCCTCTGCCTGGCCCACTTCCTTCTCAACCTCTTCTGAATGTCCATCTTTGGGCATCTGCCTCTTCTTGGTGATGCTGACATAAGGCTCTTCCACTCTGCCTGCATGAAAGTAAATGCAAAAGACTTCCACACACCTGAAGGGGGGAAACAAAAACCAAAGAAGCTGTCAAGTTCTGCTAGAAGCTCAGAATGGTTTTAAATGTTGTCTCTGATTACATAGTGGTTAACTTTTCTAAATGCAGCTAAGATAACACTCAGTGATGGGGGACCCCCTATGCATTGTGCGAGGCCAGGCCTAGGCATACTCCCAGTTCTTATTTTCTTCTTATCTTTTGCACTGTAGAAGGACCACATAGGACTACTGTTCATCATATATTTCCTATATAGCCAATAGGAAGCCAGGCATGTTTACTCTCCCACGGCATATATAAGGTCTCCATATTATCTCAGCAATCCTAAAAGATATTCTTAGAAGGTATTATTGAGCTGCACACCTGTGGCAGGTGATGGTAGCTAGACTCAAACATCTGGAAGCCACAGTTTCTCCATCCCTGATGAAAGAGAGCCTTAGGAGGCTTCAGTCAGGAACGGCTGCAAAAACAGGTAACCCTTTTCCACTTCAAATTGCTTTTTCACCATCTTTTTTTGCTAGCTGGTGCAAGCTTACACCATTATAAATGACTTCAAAGTCTGCATTGTTTTTGCTGCAACAGACTTAGACAACCACTCCTCTAGAAGTTCTTTAATTGTGAAAGGAAAATCAGCTGTGATGTGGATGGGGAATTTGACCCTTATTATGCCCATATGGCAGATACAGGAGGAATGGGTTGAGCTGAGAGAGAATCGCTTGCCTAAGGTTATCATCTGATTTCATTAGGGCTGGTGGGAGTTGTATGCCAGTTGCCCACCCCTGGGCTTAGTGGGTATTCTAAGCAAGCCTGTGTATGCATTTTAGGGTTAGTGCCCAAAAAAATAAAGGTCTGTATTCAAGATTTAGTTGCATTTAGCATAGACATAATCAATAGAACTTAACTCAGACAAACTTAACTCTGTAGATTGCAATAGCTGAGTATGGCTAAAATCGGATCCAACCTATGGGTGCAGTCTTGGTCTTGAATGGCAGATCCAGCTGTCTCCCTCCATGTTTCTCCTCAAGTTGTTGAGAAACAGCATTTATATTTGTAGTGTATATGCCACACATCTGGTAAAGGTACTTTCAGTCCTAGGGCTTCCCTATACAAGTCATTGATACAAGCCATTGATTATGCACCTGTGATCCCTAACACATGAAAATTTAGGAGGCCTTCCCACAATTTTTCTCCAGAGCTTCTTCTGAGTTTTTCAGCTGTTTGTGCAGGTTTTCTTAGAACAAGGACAACATTAAATTTTAAATCACAACAAAACAGAACAAAAGTATCCTGAAAAGACTAGCTATTAACTATACAACAGTTGTGCTGCAGTGCTACCTTGTGGTTGGTTAATGGAATATACAGAAACACAAACAACATAAGCCCCTAGGAAAAGTCACCACAGATGCATTTTGACTCCTGAGTGAAAATGGAAGAGCCTCCGTACAGCAGCAAGTTAAACTCCTCATGTAGAGAAGTCCCTGTATTCATCATTACACATGGACACCCGTGAGCTCATGTTTTGTGGATACCAAGATGGACAAGCAACAACAGGTCCAGCAGAACCTGTCCAGGAAGAACAGGACATATTCTTGGTGCTGTGATGGAAAAGGCCCCTTCTTTCACTCCCCTCCAACTGAGATTGTCTCAGAGAATGCTCCCCAGAAGCTGGGCAAACTTCTCAAGGGAGCCTGTATGGGCAATTAAAGCCCAGGATGTGCTCAACCATGACTGTTCAGGGCTGGGGTGGCCAACTTGTGGCCCTCCAGATGTTTTGGCCTACACCTCCCATCATCGCTGGCCAGCACAGGCAGTGGTGAGGGACCATTGCAATTGCAGGTCAGGCACTGGGAAGGTCACAAATTGCCTACTCCTGGTTTAGGGCTTTAAGGACTAACAATGTCAACACTGTTAATTGGCCCAGATAACAAACTGGCAGTCCGTGAAGTTTCAGTGAAACTGGCCATTCAGCTAGTCTTCATTTTCCATCATGCAGCACCATTTCAGACTCTGATGAAGCCAGTTTCAACACTGCAAAGGTTCAGAACACTCTTTTTAAGAAATCAGTCCCAAGTACCTCAAAGGCTGTCACCAAGAGGAAGGAAAAGACTTCTCACTCATTCCTGAGTGTAGGACATGGAACAAAGAAAAACTACAGCTCACCTGATTCAGGCTAGACACCAGGAAAAGCTTCCTGACTGTCAGAGTGAGATGAAGTGGAACGATTTGCCAAGAGAGGTTGTGGGCTCTCCCATACTAGAGACATCCAAGGCAAAACTGGACAGTCATCTGAATGGGATGGTATGACTTGGTGTCCTGCACCAGCAGGGGTTGGACCTGATGGCCTTCTTGGCCCCTTCTGACCCTATTGTTCTATCAGTCTATGAAAATTTTTCCCTCTTAATGTTGCCTGACATTTTGCTAGATTTTTGCTTAAATTGCTCCCTGTCTGATAAGATGTTGCAATGTATTTACCTCAGAGTTCTAAAAATCTATGAGCCTTGAAAGTAAGGAATTGCAAGACCTGTCCTTGGTAACATTTCCTCTGCAATTGTAAATTATTTGGTTGGATGATTTGAAAAATAAAAATCAAAGAGATGCCTACAGCATTAGCAATATTATGGTAACAAAAACAATAGAGTGCCTCAGCAAGTCTTCAACAGCTTCTAGATGCAAATAAAAGAATTATGTTAAACAAATATGTGTAATTGGGGCAACCCACAAGAAACTCACAGCACAATACTGTATCTTTGCTCAGAAGTGAGATCTAATGTATTTGGCGAGAGTTACCCTCAGGTAAATGGGTACATAGTACTATCACTTCACTTTTCATCCTCTCACTTTAAAATGCAATCTTGTTTATTGGTTCAGATATTTTGTTCTAACCCCAGAAGTGAATAATAACGGAGGTACAGAGATACATTATTTTCTCCAGATCCGCTCTCACGATGTTCCTCCTTACAGACAAGCATTACAGCTGAGAACGTGTGGCCCATCTCCAGATGTGTGCCCTCCACATAAATAATGGTGAGGAATGATGGGAGATGCAGTCCAACAACATCCGGAGAGTCACATGTTCCCTGTCCCTGGTTTACAAAAACACACCCTTCAGATGGCCCTGCCTTTTTCCAAAGGCTGGCACGCTCCTTCACCACGGTTAAGGTTCACATGCAAAACTGCAACTGTGCTGAGAACCCACATCACGGAGGACATTCCTAGCAGAAATTTAGCTGCGTACTGGACCATATGCAAAGAAGGAGAGACAAAGGATTTCTAGCATCTAAAAAGTGAACGCGTCCTGCAGCGCTTTGCTTTTGTACCCCAGCAGCTACGCTCTTTCCCTTCCTCAATCAGTTCCTCCCTGAGCCACGCGGATCCATCGGCAGCAGTTCACTGGCCCACGAGCCCAGCGTCGCCGACACTGACTGGCAGGGTCTCTCCGATAGTTTGGCCAGGAGTCCCCCCTCCCCCTCCCTGCCTGGCGATGGCGGGAATCGAACCTGGGCACGAGCGGGGGCTCCCCCAGCCCCCCCCCCGCCTTCCGCGAGGCGACCGAGCCCTCGCGCTCTGCTGCGGCGGGGCGCTTCCGGCCCGGGGGGGGGGGGGTTTTGGTTTGAAAAGGGGGGGCCCCCCCCCCCCCCCCGCCCGCGAGCCCTTGGCCCGGCTGAGGGCTGCAGCGCCGCGGCCGCCGCCCCACCCACCTGACAATGGGTCCCAGCTGCAGGATGTGCAGCAGCAGCACGAGCGGCCTGTCCCTGCTGAGGTCGCGGTGGATGAAGACGAGGCTGAACTGGACCAGGACGCACGGCAGGAGGGCGAAGAGCAGCGTCAGCGACTGCCAGATGCGGTCCCCCGCCGAGCGGTAGGTGCTGCTCAGGTACAGGGCGGTCACCGTCTCGGCCACGAAGAGGAACAGCGAGATGAGGACGGAGCCCGGGAATTTCATGGCCCCTGCGTGCCGGCTGCCGCCAGAAGGCCAGCCGCCGGCTGCTCAGCGGGCCGCGAGGCGCGAGCGGGACGGCTGCCCCGGCGCGGCGAGCCGCGGCCGCCAGACGCCCATCTCTGCTCGCCCCAGCGCCGCGGTCTTGGGCGGGCGGCGCCTGCCAGGGATGCCCGCTAGGGGGCAGGCCTGGGAACGATGCGGCGCGGGCCGCCCAATTGCACGCGACGCCGCGTCGGGGCGCGGCGCTCGAAGGGGTTCGCCGCTTGCTGCGGCTGGGCTTAGTGGGTGGTGGGCCCTGGGGGCGCGGGGGCCCCTTGCGGGCCTCCAGCCTGCGGGAGGTCGTGGCAGCTGGCCGAACGCCCTTAGACCCAGGTGTATTAGGACGCGCTGCTGGCCTGTGCGGGAGCAGAGGTCCACTCGTCCAGAAGACTTACGATATTCCGGGGGCTGAGCCTAGCGTTAGTGCAGCCCAGCTGCACCCCATGTAAAGCCGATACTGGCAAAACGACCAGTGCGTTAGCTGTTGTGCCACCTTGACCTGGCCGCCCCCTTGCCTGCCTCAAGGCCTCATGGGCTTGACAGGCAGGCATCCAGCAGGCGTCAGTCGCCTATGCTTTCCTGGTGGAAAAAGCCTGCACTTGCTGAATTTTTCTGCATGCTCACAGAGGTCCCAGAAACCTCGACAGGAGGGTCTGCTGTTTGCACCATTAGGCTCTGAGCATGAGTGCAGTGCATGCTTTCCTTCTCTCTAATCTGGTGTTCTTGCATGTGTGAAGCTGCCATCAGAAATCAAACACATTAATGTTAGCTTGACATTTTAAAAGCATGTTTTCCACTCATGCTAATTACATGAAACAGTTGAACAATGATCCCCTAAACATTTTACTTCTTGTAAAGGAAGGGGCATTGATCCCTTTGTGTCATCCCTTCATTTCACCCCCAACAGAATGATCAGAATTATGTCTGTTGATTCTTCATAGCTATTTAAAATGTTTCACACTCCTCTTAGTCATGTGTAGTTTAGTGCTTAAGTAATACAGACAAGAAGTATGATGGGAAATTTTGAGGCAATCCCTATCACATTATCATCATCATTTTAACACTTTTGAATGAGATTCTTGTCAGTTTTCAGATACTGAAAATTTTTATACCAGGGATTGCCATAAAAATGCCATCAAATTGCACAGTGGTATTTCCCTTTTCAACATGAGTATCAGAATAAATTTAGGTTACTATTTCATGTGCCACAGAACTCACACCTGTGTGTAGAACTTATTCTAGATTTAGGATGTTGAGCAAATAATGTAATTTAAATCAGTGTGGTGTAGTGGTTAAGAGCATAGGACTGGGACTCAGGCAATCTGGGTTCTAGTCCCTGCTGAGCCATGGAGCCAACTGGGTGACTTTGGACCAGTCACAGACTGTCAGCCCAATCTACTTCACAGGGTTGTTGTTGTGGGGATAAGATGGAGGAGGAGATGTTAGCTGCCTTGAGCCCTTCGTAGGAAAAAGGCAGGATATAAATCAAAAAATAAATAAATCTAAGGCTGTTCCTATGCAGACTCTCTCAGGAGTTATGTCCATGAGAACATACTTAGAATAAATATGCAATCATAAAGTTGGAAGGAATCTCCAAGACCAACCCCCTGCCACTACTGAGCCTTGCTTGGCATGTAGGTTATTCCATGGAGCATATACCTATTCAGAGTGAAGGGTGTAAGTGACTGAGGGTCAATCTGAGAGTCACTGTTCTGGTTGAGAAACTCCAGGTTTATATGCACCCCCTCACTTCTTCACTTCTGGTTCAACCAAGAGAGCTAGGTCAGAAGCTTTCACTAAGCTCAGTTTATTATGTACACACTGAGTCTTAACTGTGGTCTACTTAGAGAGTAGCTTCTGAGAGTGGCTTATTTTCATATACCACAGTTTAGGGTTCACACATTCAAACTGGAAACAGAAGCAAAATCATTTGCTTGCCTTCTCAAGGCTGTACCAAAGGGCAGGGATAGTGTGTGAGGCAGATGTTTATGCACATAATACTGCGCCTTAGTCTGGCATTATGTCTCACTATGCCATTGTTCAATAAATATAAAAAGGCCACGGCACATACAGTTATGCTTTATTGGAATTAAGGCAAGATACCACACTGGTTTTACATAAATAACATGGATAGAAGGGAAATTCTTCTGTCATTGCTAAGCTAGTATTTTGATCACAGCTTTAAAAAATCCTTATTTTATATGTCTCTAATTTACAATACAAAACTAGTACAATAATCACATTTGGAAACATCACAGTGCTTAAAACATTATAGAGGCAAGGGTTTTTAATTTAAATTAAGGTGCAATCCTGTAAGAGTAAATTCTGTTGATTCTAAAGAGACTATCCATTTGATGGGAGTGAGCAGATAGCAAAGCTGAGGATACCAAAGTTCCTTATTTGTGAATACCAAATGCAAAAACGAATGAACAGAGGTTACCATCAGAGGGTATGCAACAGCAACACAAAATAGTTCTTCCTGTACTTTGCTGACTCTTATATACATATTACTCTAAGCAAAACTTGTGTATACTGCTATCAAACTGGGGCTCTGACACCCTATGGACTAATGTCAGTAAGAGTTCTTCTGTCTTCAGAGAGATGTGGGGTAAGATTCTACATCCACTGCAGACCACAGCAACATTTCTATGCATAACATGCGATTCTGATTCTCCAGAGTGTTCAGAAATCAAAGAATAGCAGTGTGTGTTTGCATTCAAGGAAGTGGTCTCTGGCCTTTCATCATTCAGCACTAAGCTGGGTTGGTGATTTGTTGATAATAGGAAGGCAAAGTCACTGGAGCTTCTTGCAGCAGACCCTACCAGAAACAGCCCCAAATGTGGAATTGAACTACTATATTCCTTTCTTTTCATCCAGCATAACAAGAAAGATTAAACATGAAACCTATTGTCTGAAATTAGTTTCCTTCTGCATAAAACTTAAGAATTTGAAAAAATATTTTCTGTTGTATTATATAGTCATAGTACAGAAAATATTTTTGGTCCAGCATTAGATAATATTGTTTGGAATACAGCTTTATAAAATATGTTTGACTAGCAAGCAGCGCATTGCCTTGCAAAATGAGTTTTAGTTCTATCACATGATTTCTTATATTACATCAGTGTAGTTGCATCTAATGGATGATCAAGTTCTATCAGAATTGGTATGTGAAAAACAGGGCCTATGTTAGACCCAGAAACTACCAACTCTTATCTAAAGAGCTGTTGTTATGTGTGTATGTTTACAATATTACAAAATATTACAAGATTAAGCACATGACAGCTAAAATAATACACTCTGACATACTACAATGAGAAATGTAATAAAGGTTGTCTTGAAATAATGTAGCTACATCTTGTCTATGGTGTGTAAACAGTCATACGAATAGAACATTTTATCATAAGGAAACTATAGAGTTAAGAGAAACATATAGATTAATAGCAGTAGATACAACTGTTAGCAAATTTAGTATGAACGCAAATTCTTCATCTATACAGTGATGATGATGACAGTCTTTTATGATTAATGTTTACATTTGTCAAGGCTATTTAGCGCATAAATGCAGTATTCAGGGTATAAATAGTCATGTAATGAATCAAAATCTGTGCTTAGTTGGAATATACCAACTCACGTCCCTTGAATGGTGTATTGTGTCACGGGCCCTGAGTATTGCTAGCTAATGGCTTCGCATTATGCATATTTTTCTCTTAGTATAGGATTTGGCTTGTTACTTTTTAAGCTACAGTCCCAAGCATACTGACCTTAGAGGGATATACTTCTAAGTAAACCTGCCAAAGATTGTGCTGTAAGGCAGCAATTCTGTGCCACTTACTTGGAAATACATCTCACTGAGCTCAGAGGAATTCGCTTCTGAGTAAACATGCAAAGGGCTGCACTATAAATGTATTGTCCTAAAGTATGTTACACCCTTGCATTCCTACTTGCACAATCATGTATCTGTGAAAGCTGGTCAGTATCATGGTTTCTGATAGTGGACTAACACAGGAAATGGTATGCCTCCTCATACACCCTTATTTGTTCCTGTATAGAAATATTCATGTTGAGATTCCAACAGATCGTGACTATGGTATTTTCCTTCCTCTGTGTCAGGAACCTGGGAAATACATGCACTGTCATAGACACTGTGGTAAGCCTGCTACTTGAATTCAGTATGTGTGAAGCATAATACTGCAAACTCCCTTTAATAAAGGACAGTTAAATGTATGAAAAGATTCCTAAGAATGATCTTGCATCCATCTTCAATTATATATTTTAAAACATGTATTTTTGGCCTCATTTACTTGACTACTTGTGATTGTCCCAAGAGATGTTCAGTGTTGTTGAACTGCACATATGTTCTGTGGATTCTTTTTAATTAATATTATTAATTAAATAATTAATTGATTAAAGCCTACTTTCTTCCTCTTGCAAGGAAGCCGAGGTGGCTTATAAAATTCTCTTCCTCTCCATTTTATCCTCACAACAACAACCCTGTGAGGTAGCTTAGGCTGAGAGGCAGTGGCTGGCCCAGTGAGCTTCATGGCCAAATAGGGACTAGAACCCAGATTTCCCAAGTCTCTCACCACTATTGTATGCTGTAGTGAATAATCTGAATTCAGTGCAGCATGGAGATGATCACTTGCCCAGGCAGAGAAATAAGAGCTCATACAGAGACTAGGAATACCGAAATAACTTCTTGTAAATGAATGGACAATTCCGCTCTTCAAGTTACATCGCACAAGCTCAAAATGTGGGGAGCTCAAAGGGTTTCAGAAGTTTATGCAGCTTCCACAAACTACTTGTGACATTCCAGGGTCAGGGAACATAAACAAGGCTAAGACCAAACTCGCAACATTGTTCAAGGCTATAGAAAAAGCTAAAATGTACTACTAAAATCCACTACTAAAGCAATAGCTCAGCTCTAAGAAAAAGATTAATAACAATAACCTAATGACTGTTCTTTGATATTTGTTCTTTACAATTCTGTTTGGTTGAAATATCTTAGTAATGCTTATAGCCCACTTAGGTTGAAATCTATTACACTAGTACACAAGACATATGCATCATAAATAGGCACACAATACATGGCAAAGATTAACAGTAGACTTTTTAAAGAAAGCATAACTGGAAAAATGCATTACTGAAATATCTGTTTAATTACACATATAAGCACCCTATCACATTTAAGGACTTAAATTGGGCTGCTGCAATGCTATACACTTTCTTAGGAGTCAGTCGCATTCAACATGGAAGGAATTCCAAATCAGCACGCACACACTTAAATTTGTAAGATGGAGATCTTCATCATTTGGGACCAGTGGACATGTCTGAAGCTTTGAGAAATGTGGGTGCTGCAACAGCATTTTCATTGGTGGGGCTTGCCCGTTTATAAAATGGCTGCATGGCAGGCATGTCTGGTTACAAAACATTAATTTCCCAAAAAGCAAACTGGCAAAACTAAATGAAAAGTAACTTGCTCAAAAACCCAGTTACAAGTCAGGGTGAGACTCCAATCTCTAAAACACAAAGCCACTCTTTGAACCTAAAAAAGATGGCACTGGTTCATCTTACAGAAAACTGGCCTCCCAGTTTAAAAAAAATGTTCCAAGGTGCATATTAAGATAGAAAGACATCTTATAACTTCCAGCATTTGTCAGACAGCTTGGCTGGCTAGAACATGCTGAAAGCTGCAGAACCCTTTGGTCTTAACATGTATAGGGTTGCACCCTTAATTTGGAAGAGAGGGGGAAATGCTACAACTATACCATGTTGGAGAGCCCAATTGTAAAAGAGCTTCCCCTTTGTAGATTTAGGTAGGTTTTGCATGTTATTAATACTTTGACATGGCATTATTTCAGAACACAGTTTGCAATAAGAAAAAACAATCTGCAAACAAATCTGCAATAAGGAAAACCAGTTTCCACATTGTTTAAGACACCGGGTGGCTGTATCTACAAAACAAAATCTGCAGTATTTTAGGAGATTCTGCAAGGATGGAAGGAAAGGGATAAAAAGAATTTCTTCCCACATGGAGAATGCAAGTCGGATAAATGATTTGGATATGTAATGTGCCTCAATGGAAACCAGTAGGGCTGCCTCTCCAGGAAGTGTGTTTTATGACTGGATTTATTACAACATGGGATAATGTTGTAATGTTCCCAATATTCTATTGGGAAATATTATCAAACCATTTACTGTGTTTTGTCAATAATGAGAAAGCCATTAGTGTAAACTTGGGCTACTCCTTTACACATACTTTTGTAAGTAAAGGTGAATTTTTAAGAAATAATGCTTCTCTTTTGTGTTGGGTATTTTTGTTCACAAGTTGGATGAAGACCATGAATTGTCAAAGCTAGATCATCTGCCCAAAGGGCTAAAGAATATATGTAGTTGCATGTGCATATCTATTATGATACGATTAAGGCTTTAAAAGGGGACTGGACACATTTGTGGAGGTGGAGGAGGCTGTCAATGGCCATGAGTCTTAATGGCTGTGTGATACCTCTGGTGACAAAGCTGGTATGCCTGCATACACCCGCCAATGAGGAACTTGGGCAGAAGGGGACTGTTTTACTCATACCTTGTTGAAGGGATAATGTAGGCAGCTGGTTGCCCCTAAAGGAAGAGAATGCTGGACTGGATCACCCCTGGGCTTGATCTCGCATGACTCTTCTTATGTGCTGAGTTTGCTTTTATTAGAACTGCTGGCAAAATTGCTCTTTTTGTTTTCACTGAGAGAGAATAGAGTTCCTTGAAAAAATTTAAGACTACTGAAACAGGGAGGTATTTCCCTGCACATGAGGCCCAGTGTCTTCAGAGCAAGGAGTTCTACAGAAGGTGAAAGTAATGGCATTTGCTAATGGAACATGAAATCCTAAATTCTCCATGTGCTATTACTATACTTTAAGCTAAAACAACAAAGAATGTTGCAGACATTTAAGAATTATGGCATAAGCTTCTATGGACTAGTTCACAAAAGCTTATGACATAACACATTTGACAAATTTTTAAGTGTCACAAAACACTTTCTTGTTTTTGCAGCAACAGACTAACACAGGCCATGATTCAGGCTGTGATTCTGTATATATTTACCTGGAGGTATGTACCAAGGAACTCTGTGAGGCTTACTTCTAGATAAACATGCATAGGATTATGGTAGCTATCTTGCAGAACAGCCAGGGTTTATAATACTCTGCCTTGTCATAACAGCTCTGTGAGGTAGGCCATTCTTGTTATTATCAGGTAACATTAGGTAACTTCAAGTGAAGGACTGCATTTGCTTCAAGTCAGAGAGTGAAATAATGGATAAAATGGAATCTTTCTAAAAATGACCTCCATTCATGTTCACTATTCCAAACACTGGATCACACTGGCCTCTGCTATACACCAAAGCCTAAGAGGACAGCAAAGTCAACTGTCTGTGCATCTTGCAGTTTGCCTTTGCTTCTTTGGGTATGCAAACATGTCTAAATATTCTAACTATGTGGGCAAGATTGCATGGAAAGAGAGGATCAGTCAAAAGAAAACACACAAGAGTGGACCTGCCCACATGAACACATTTCCAAGTGTTCATGGCCATTTCCTATCACATGTGTGGAGCTCCTAGAGAGCAGAATGGAAACTCATGTCTGCATGAGGCTTTATTATGTTGGAACCCTTCAATTTAACTCATATCACCATCTTAAATTTACAGAGTATATGCATTATATACAGAGCATGTACATTATGTATATGCATTATATGTAATTTTCTGATATGTTATGAGGACATGGCATTAAATATATCTCTCAATAGACTCTTGAGCAAAGTTAGCAGTCATGGGATAAGGAAACCCTTCTCTTATGAACTGTTAACTAGTTAAGCAACACAAAGCAGAGAGTAGGGTTGCAAAGGAGGGATGTAAAAAGGTACATGGATGTCTCCAAACTGGGTTAATGGGCATTAAAATGGTACGTTGTGGCACATAATCCACGTTTCACAAATGTACTGATGAGTCCCAGTCACAGATGACTGACTAAGAAAGAGATTTTAGGGTTGTGCTAATTAGTTCAATGAAAATGTTATATAAGTATTCAATTACTGTGACAAGGCAAATTTCTTGTTGCGTATGGATAGAATAGGATAAAAAGAACTGCCAATATCATTATACTCTTATATGAATCTAATATGTGACCATACTTGAAAACTATGTAATTCTGGTCACTGTATAGTTCTGATGAAGAATAGTATGGATTTGGAAAAGGTGCAGAAAAGGGCCACCAAAATGACCTTGCAACAGCTCTGCTATGAGGAAATATTACAACACATCACACAGGGAAAAGGCGAATAAACAGAGGCATGATAGAAGTGTATAAATTTAGGCATGCTTGGGAGAACTGGCTAGGGAGCCATTTCTCTTTCTTTCTCTCAAGATAATAGAACCAATGAAGCTGAACAGAGGGAGATTCAGGCCAAATAAAAGGAACTGCTTTTCAGACAGTGCATAGTGAAACTATGGAATATGTGGCCACAAGACGTGGTGATGGCCAATGATTTGGATGGCTTCAAATGGGGAATTAGACAAATTAATGGAGGATAAGTTTATCAACAGCTGCTAGTTCTGATAACAGAATCTTAGAATAGTAGTGTTGGAAGGGGCCCATAAGGACATGGAGTTCTCTTTAATGTCTCCAGTGTGGGAGAGCCCTGATGGCTGCATATTGTCTCCAGCAGCAGAGCTGATGTGCTTCTGTTTGCTAGTGGTTTTGGAGCATGGGTGGGAGGGTGCTAGTGCATTCATTCCCTGCTGTGGACTTCCCACAGGCATTTGCTCAGTCACTGTGTGAACAGAATACTGGCCTAGATGGGTCCTTCGCTTGATCTAGTATAGCTCCTCTTACATTCTTGATGTAATATGAAAAAGCAATTAGTTGCTTTAGACTACAGCTCCATAAGTTTGCTATTGGCTTCGACAGAAGCAGAACTGCACCCAAAGGGTATGGCTATTTTTTGTGCTGGCACAGCACTTATACTGAAAGGGACTGTATTGTCTTAACAGCTGCTCAGTGGGGATGATGAGACATAAACTTTGTTAAGCCCTGTGAAGAGTCCTTGATGTTTGGATATTGCAACGGAGAAGGATCATAACCACAGTGCTTTGACAAACCTGTAACTACAGTTTGTTTTACATTTTACGAGACATACACAACTGTCGTATCATCAAAACACTCTAAGGCTATTTTGAAATCAGAGTGGTGTGCTTTAACAAATTGACTTAAGTAGAAGGAAAGAGAGAAGAAGGAAGGAAAAGATCCAGTCAAGCTAAAGCAGTTTCCAGATGAGGCCACAAATCTTTGTTAGAATAATTATACAGTTCTTGGAGTTGCTTACAGGAAAAGCATTAACTTGTTAACCAGAAAAAGGCCTTTATCTTAGCACAAGTTCTCCTGCTAGCTATTAGGATCCCTGTATTTAATAAGCTTTATTGTTTTATACTACTGTGCACAGCCTTGGTGGCTTTTTAGAAAGTAAGACAGTGCTTGTTTTTAAAGTGTATATACAGGTCTTTACCATTTGATTTTAGCAATAAAATCATTACTGTTGTGTTAGAGACTGCAATAAATATTATGTATTGATAGTAGCTTTTTATCACTGTCACTGTGTTGAGATGCTTATTTTATTATCTTACATAATGCAGGAAACATAACTGATTTTCCACACTCCCAATGCTCCACTTACTGAGCTGGTTCTTGTGTGCATGTGTTTTGTATTCTTCTTTGCAAGATTAGTTTTATAAAGAGCTCAGGAAGATGCCTTTATTCTTCACTTGGTTCACAGGTCAAACTCACTTCTTGTTTACATTGTACTTTACATGTTATAGTGTTGAGAATGATATGTATCACAAATCAAATAATGGTACCCATATTTCATTATACTAGGTTCCCCAAAATTAAGGCTGCAATACAATAAGTGCTTATTAGGAAGCAAGTTCCACTGAAATCAGTGGCTTACCTCTGAAGAAGCATGCAGTCATGTTAAATATTTCCTACAGGGGAGGATTCAAAAGAAGGCAAACCAGCATGGTGACATTTCTCAGGTATTCTTTGGCATTTACTCCTGTGTATTGTGCACCTGGAAATACTTTAATATTTGCCAATCCATTATTAGAAGTTTGAGAACTCTGCCTTATTGAGCCCTGAAGACAAGCAGAACTATCAGTAGGGGGTAAGGAAGATATTTTGCTTTGTGTAAATTGCTTGGATCTTTTCTGGGGAAGTCAAGGAAATAATGATGATTAATCTCCATCTCACACCTTGAGAACCAGGATGCTTTGTTTCTGTCAGTGTTAAATATATGCATGCATAGCAATACATACAGACAGAATAAATATAGAACAATAAATACCTACAAATTTGACATTCCAAATTTGTATTGCCTGCCTCCCCACCAAAGTTTAGCAGGGTGATTGTGCTTTTTAGCTAGTGATGGCAATCCTATGCATGTTTATACAGGAAAAAGTCCAACTTTCAGCATTCTCCAGCTAGGGTACAAACATGTACAGGACGGTGTATTAATTCAGTTATTTTTTTGTTCTCCACTTGCACATTCCTAAAATTCAAATATCCATGTTGCCACTTCAACAAGCTGCTTATTATTATGAAACAGACATGTAAATTTTTCTTCACTCATATGAATTCTTTTTTTCTTTTCAGTTTTGAATAAATACAGAGCTTTGTTTAAAACTGTTAGTTACTGTTTGAAGCTACACTCTCCTTTTCCTAAGCCTCAGCATATATGTGTGCGTGTGGGTGTGCATGCGTGCACATCTGCACGCATGTGTCTGCATATATATATGGCTTTCACGTGCTTCTCTCTCTCCCACCCCAAGAATATATAAGGCTACCTCATTAGTGGTAACACTGCAATGGATGTTTTCTTTAGATATAGACTTCCTTTATACTGAACTGTCCTGGCATGGCATTGGAGCATGTTCCATTTCACACAAAGACACTGAAGAGGGGGAACTCAGCCTGGTTAGGTTGTAGCAAGTCAACCAGGAAACACATTGTCCCTGAGAAACCTTCAAACAGACTGTAAACATTTTCCAATGCCCTGGAACCAGCTTTAAATTCTTCAGTAAACAAGAACTCAGCAAACCTAAAAAATAAGCAAGATAGGAAAAACGCATTATTGGCTGGTTGCTTTTTCAAGGCAGCTAACATTTTTCTCAGAACAAAACATAATATATTCATATGTTTTATGGACGTATGCACTTACTAGTCCTACTCTATTGCCTTTGTATTAGATATCAGTGTCCCACTGGGATCAAATCCAGCCGAACCCTGCACTTTTTCATCTGTGCCACATCTGTTCCCTGCTCTGCCCTGATTGGCTCCAGACAGTCTACAGCCCTATCAGGAAAAGGGTGGTAATTGGGGGCCCAGCAGGTGCTGCAACAAATGCATGTCTGGACCAGGGTCTCTTCATGAACTTGCCATACTATCTGAACTTTTCTAGATCTGATTCTAGATTTTTCCTTCCGTTTATCTTCCTCTGCAGACATTTGTGCCACATGGTCCCATTTCTTTTTGGAACCTGTTTCTCTTATGCTAAACCTCATATCAAAATTATATCTTGCCTTGATGCCGTTTCCTGCTCCAGCTTTCACATACAACCTAGTTGGCTCCAGGCCTGTCAGTCTGACTTGCTTAACACTCTTTCTATTTTTAAGTTTCAATTTCCCCATCAGTGCAACAAATTGACTCTCGTATAAAGAATAAGAATAAACTATCCACATCATTGAAATTACAGAGAACTGAATTGTTTTCATTTCAAGAGTCCTCCCCTCCAATTGATTGCATTTGAATTGATGGATTGATGGACCATAGTTAAGAACGTAAGAGCAGGAAAAATGCTTAGGCTTATAAATAGCAATATTTTAATCTCATTGTGGACTATAAAAAGTGCAACATGCTTTTCCAAGATGCTCAGGTACAACTTTGGACAACAATTTCACAGAGGTGTAACATTTTGGAAGCAGTGATTACCTCCTACCATGTTTTAGCCCTATTATTCCTGGAAAGCACATGTGTTTCAATTTATTATGAGCCATAATATGGGCCAAATCAGACACACACTTATTAAACACACACTCATAAGCAGAATGTAGGGTAACTAACAATAAATGGACAGGGTGAAAGATAGGAGAAAGCCCTGTCCCAAGCCCAACACTCCACAATTTAAACATACTTCCCCACCCAGCTGACAGCTGGGTGATGGTGGTGGTGGTGTGGAGTCTTAAAGCACTAGGCTACTGCTTTAGTGGTAACTCGCTCACTCAACTTGCCCAGGTTTTATAGCAAGTCAGAGCAATGTGTTTTAAAAAAAACACAAGCATTGGATTTAGAATTCAGTGGAATTCTATGACAAGGTTTTGCGATGGCTAGAAGGAGGGGATGCAGTGGATGTGGTATACCTGGATTTCAGCAAGGCCTTTGACAAAGTGCCCATGATATCCTGGTGGAGAAACTGAGGAGTTTTGGGATACACCAAAGCACTGTCCGATGGATTAGGGCATGGTTGACTGACCGAAAGCAGAAGGTAACCATTAACGGGGAATCATCAGGATGGCAGCCAGTGACAAGTGGGGTCCCCCAGGGCTCTGTCCTTGGGCCGATCCTGTTTAATCTTTTCATTAATGACATGGAAGAAGGGGTGAACAGTCTGCTGATCAAATTCGCAGACGACACTAAAACTGGAGCAGTGGCCACAACTGAGGAGCAGGTACTCCAGATCCAAAAGGATCTGGACAGACTATGGAAGTGGGCAGGAGACAACAGGATGGCGTTCAATGTGGCTAAGTGCAAGGTCTTGCACTTGGGGCATAGGAATAGCTGTCATAAGTACAGGTTAGGTGACAAGTGGCTGGAGAGCAGCACTTGTGAAAGGGACCTCGGGGTACTGGTTGACTGCAGGCTAAACATGAGTCAGCAGTGTGATGCAGTGGTCAAGAGGGCAAATGCCACCCTTGGTTGCATAGCCAGAAATGTGGCTTCTAGATCAAGAGAGGTATTACTACCACTCTACACGACTCTAGTGCGCCCGCAACTGGAGTATTGTGTTCAGTTTTGGGCCCCTCATTACAGAAAGGATATAGCCAGGTTGGAGTCAGTGCAGCGTAGGGCTACAAGGTTGGTGGCCGGTTTGCAGAGGATGCTGGGTCTCTTCAGCCTGGAGAAGAGGAGACTCAGAGGGGATATGCTGGCGGCATACAGGTATGTAAGGGGATGTCACATGGAGATGGGTAGAGACCTGTTCTCCCCTGCAGAGGAAGGCAGAACGCGCTCCAACGGAGCAAAGCTCAGGGAGCCAAGGTTTCGTTTGGATGCCAGGAAGCACTTCCTGACAGTCAGGATCCCAAGGGTGTGGAATGGGCTTCCACGAGAGGTTGCTGAGGCCCCATCGGTGTGGGTATTCAAGGATAGGCTGGACGTCCACACGGTGGGCATGTCATGAGCAGAGCCGGCTGGTGCTGGAGGTCAGACTAGATGGCCCGGGAGGTCCCTTCTGACTCACTCTGTTTTCTATGTTTTCTGTGATTTGTTCCTAAGCAACCACAACCAATGTGTTGGATTTAAAAGGGTATTGCAATTTTATTTTTCAAAGTATCAGGACCAAGCTTTCAAATGTTGCTGTGAACCTGCCCAGAATGTGAGCTCTTTACTTTGAAATGGTGGGTTGTTCCCACAATGGTGGGACAGGTACCAAGATCACCTCTATATGCCTTCCAACCTTTAAACTGGTGCAGAGAGAAGGAATGTAAGAAGGTGCTCTTGACTGAGCTTACAGATAGCAACAAGATGTTAGAGTGGATGTGTTTTGTGATAAAACTGTTAATACCTACTTCCCAAAGCAAAACTTACATTGTGAAAGACAACTTTGGAGGCAGAAATTCTGAGATAAGAAATCAAGATGCAGTTAACACTCTGATTCCTCTTCCTCTGTCTATCTAGGTTCCCTTACCTAGACATTAGCTTGCTGGGATGAAAGAGTTCCAACAGCCTCATGGAGGAGCTGTTGCATTGCTGTGAGCCAGCAGTCTGATACCTGTAAAAGCTGTAAATGTCGTTTTTTGCCTGAAGTGGCCACTGATAAGAGTTAACATGTTTGGCAAAAGACTTAATATTTCTTAATGACCATGGATGTTTCTTTAATAGGCAATAAACCTTCAGAAGAAGAGATAACCCTGAATTGGAAGTGTTAAAGACCAACAACAGAGGCATAAAGAGGGGAGGGCACTAAGGAGGCTGAAAGCAGAGCACTGTAAAAAGTATGGTCTCTTTCTGGGAATCTGGTCTCTGGTAGACATTCTACTGCTCTGCTTGCTTCAACTTCTCTCCTGCTTGCATATTTGTAAATAAAGCAAATATAACAAAAACACTGTATTTTTAATACTCTGTTGTTCAAAGGAAATGAAAACCTGTAGCACTGTGCTTGGAACTCCATGCTGCTTGAAGCAGTGGAATGAACCTTCACGTGTCATTGAAATGTGTGTTACTTATTGCATTTAACATGCCTGGATTTTTAAAGGATAGAAATTGCTGCAATGGTGGGAAGTAGGGGCAGCAGGACCAAGGTGCATTGGTACCCCCTCCCCAGAATTGCTTTTTGCATTGAGAGGAAAAGAATAATTAGCAATAAGATCCACTACACTGAAAAGGTGTACCACAAACTGATTGCAGAGATGTTCTATGTTTTATAAAGGCATTAGTAAAGCTAAAAGATTCTGTTGCAGTCTGCCAGTACTAACCTTTGTGCTCGGTACATGTATTTGGAATTTCCCGTTAGCCTATAAAGGAGCAGGAACACATACGCACTTCCAGCCACACCATGACAAATTCCAGGTCCTTTCTTCAGTAGTCCCTTCTGCCAAGTTAGCTCTCCACAGCGGATGCAACTATCTAGATACTGGGGTTTCTTAGAAACCAAGTATGCTTTTGCAAACATGTATGCAATGCCTGGGGAAAGAGCAAGGAAATGTTATAAGAAATCAAAGAAATGAAATTTGGAAAAAATGCGATATAAATTCCACCCAGGTCAGGGTATAATGTGCAAATTTCTGTCAGTTAAAATATACCACTGCTGCTCATTAAAATGCCCCATACCATAACAAGAGAACTCAGGTATAATTCTATGCACATTTAGAGATGTCCCCCCCCCCAAAAAAAAAACCCAACACCCACACAACAACCCTACAATTCTCAGCATGCTCCCACCAGGCTTAGCACTCAAACTTCTCAGCTATTCCTACTGAATTTTTCTAGGCCAATTCCCTTTTCCATGCCAAACTAAAGACTCTTAAGCTCCTTTTATGCTTGCATTCTGAATAATATGCAAAGATTGAATTTTCAGATATTAAAGAATGGCTCACAGAGAAACTGGGCATGTGAAAATTTAGCAGAAGGCAAAGGCTAAACAAGGCTTTTAGTCTATCTTGTCCCCATTATTGCGAATCCATGTACAGGTAATATGCAGCAGTGTGCAATTCACCTGTGGGAATATGAGCCTGGCCTTAGGCAGCCTGACCTTCGGTAGCAGATTAAGTAACTGTTACTTAATGTATTACTGTTGTTGAGGGATTTTTTTAATGGAAAATGTCTTGTGCGTACAATTCTTGGGGAGTGTTATTCGCTGCACTGTTTCAAACTGCAAAATATCTTGGGCTAGCCCTGAATGCATGACAGGCAAATCTTCCATACTGATCTGCATCCCTACACACAGGGGTACAGGAACTGTGAGGTATCAACAGGCACTTGCAAAAGTGAATAACCCTTTTGATTCTTCCCAAACAGGTTTGAGGCCCAGCAGAATTATTCTGCATCAATTTCTGCCAGAGAGAGGACTTTCCAAGAGAAGCTTTGGTTTCTTCGTCTGCTATGCTTGTATCTTGCATATTTTTTTCCTTTTGCAAGGAACCTCTGGTGTCTCACACAAACAAGCAATGTCATGGTGCATTTGGGTTTGGCTGCCAAAGCAAAGGTACCTCCATTGCTTGTTCATCCAGTTATGTCAGTTATAATAAAAATACTTATGGTAAGGACATTATATTAACACTGTGATTGCATCTCATGCAAGTTCAGAATAAAAAAATAAATAAAATAAAAAGTTCAGACTAAAAATCTGCCCTGGTTTCCCAGAAAATGACATTGTGTGAAAATATGTTTTAATGACTGGTCTTGGGATCTCTTCACCAACCGGGAGCTCCATGACACCAATGTACAAGCTCATTCTCCCTCTCAATCATCTCTCCTAGTTCTGGGGGCCAGTTGCAATTCTGTTCTTGATCCATGAGGAAGTCAACGCTCTGCCACACTAGCTCCTGATCAGCAGGTGGGAGATATTCATAGTAGGAAAGCAGCATCTGAAGGATGGATGAAAGCCCATGGGCAGCTCCTGGGGACAACAGGAATAGTTGAGTCATGCTATGTCATGCAGTCTGAATTCAGGGAGGGACAAGCTGCTACTAAATTTTCTGGTTTTCTGTTTTGTTTTTTTCTGTAGGTAATAACTGCCATCACTATAGTAGCAGTGCGTAAGTGAATGACAAAAAAGGCTGTCTTAACTTGGCACCAAAAAGATGGTAAGTTTGGCACCGGATGGGTTGCACCAGAAAGGTTGTTCCAAAGAAGGGGGGGCACCACTGGAAAGGCCCATCTCCAATTGGCACCTTCCAAAGCTCTCTAGGGGTTGATACCCAGAAGAAAGCCCCAGAGGCTCACCATAGTGTCTGGGTAGACAGGGGTTGGGAGGTGCTCTGACAGCTATTGGGTTGCCAAGCCATGTAGGGCTTTATACATTAAGACCAGCACCCTGAATTGGGACTGTAAGTGTACAGGCATCCAGGGCAGACAGGCCAGAACTGGTCTTATGTGTTTGGACCTCTGGTTCCCAGTTATTAATCTGGCTGCCTCATTCTGCAGCTGTGGCTTCTGAACTGTCTTCAAGGGCAGCCCCACAAAGAGTGCATTCTATTCTGCAGAAATCCTGTAGGAGCTGTAGGTGCATACTACAGCCTTAAGCTTTGATTCCTGAACCATTAAATGTAATAGAAATATGATATTGATTTTGTGGACCTCCCAGGGAGCCTTTTGGCTGATGGGTGGTGTAGAAATATAATCTAATCAATCCATCCATCAATCAAGGAACATTCCTACTCACCAAGATATTCTGTTCCATAGTAAGAGTACATGAGAGGGACCGGTTTCCTCTTCCTCAGGGCATACTGTTTCCCAGATTCTAAAATCGCTTGACAAACTGATTTGATTTGTGCTGGAGTCAGCACCTAAAGGAAGGAAAGTTCCATCAGATAGGCATTTATAACAAATTCTAGCTCCCTCCTAAAGTACTTATTGGGGTCTCCAGTGTGATGCAGCCTCCATGAATATTGTTCTTGGTACCTGCCAGTCTCTCTGCCCCATTTGATTTTTATTTCTTAAGAGCGTATTGTTTTAACTGGCAGGCTGGCAGAAATGAAGTGCACCATCTTTTGATCTTGATGCTCAGATTCCATCTATGACTTGTACTGGTGTTTTATGAGCAGCCATGCCCCCAATTTTGCGAAAGGGACCATAATACCCTTTCAAAATCCCACCAAGCTACTAGATTTCACCAGGAATGAGCATCCTTATGACTGAATCCATTTAGTTAATTATGATAACTCTAACTTATCCTCCTAAAGTATTCTTTATACTTAAGTTGAATTATACCCCAAATACTTTAAGGCAGACAGGTATAGTTCTGTGTATTGCAGTTGTCCTTCAAACTCTTTAATGAAAACTACTTGGTAGACATGAAGTTGAAGATCCGGCATGTTGTTTCAAATTAACTTATGGCCCACTTGCTTACATGGACCTGTACCTTCACACCCAGTGTGCAGTTTTCACAACAGTAAAACTTTTAATCTCTTTTCTTATGGAACAGCATTCCTTTTCTAATTCTCTCAACAGTTAAAATGTTCATGAGCATCCTTTGATATTAGGATCATCAATGACTAGTCAAGAGTTTAGTCTAAAGGCTTGGTTTATCCATTCTCAGAAATAAATCAGAACAGAGTAAAATCTTATTCTTCGTATATTTATGACACCCTGAGCTTATACTATTCTAGTTGCAACAGATTCAGCCGTGTGTGCTAGATTTCTGAAAGCTAGTTTGTTTTTAAGCGACAGGATCAGGATATTGGTCACCCAAACAAAGATTAAGGAACACAATAATGGAATTGAAAGTAAACATTTAATTCCTAAAAAGGCTTGTGTTTTAGAAAGTCAACATTCCTGAATTCCTTTTATCTCCTAAGGAAGTATCAGTGGCAGTATTAACTTAAGGTTAAGACACTGCCATACCCCAGAATCAAAATCAACATAACCCTTTGACAGTGCAGTCCCACTGAGTTCCAGGAGACATACTCCCAAGTAACTGGTGATCATATAGCAGCCTAAAGCAGGGGTGGGCAATTAATTTCCCTATGGGGCCACATGAGAAACTTTGACAGTTGTTAAGGGCCGGACCAATACACTTACAGCTCTGCTCAATATGTATCTCTATAAAAACAGTAAATGAAACATTACAATGATACAATGAAAATGTGGAGCACAGAACAACACTATTTAATGAATATTCACAAAAACATTAACATTAACATTACATGAAAAGCAATAAATTCAATTCAATTTAGCAGATCCTTCAAAATAAAAGCAGTGCAGTTGTATTGCTTGCATCTATATTACGACGATATATATTTGCATTGACTTTTAATTTGCCAGTGACCTCATGCGGGCCAGTCAAGGTCAGCCATCGGGCCGGATGTGGCCCGTGGGCCGTACAATTCCCAGGTCTGGCCTAAAGGCTTGATCCTGTGCAAGCGCCATGACTGTTTTATGGCACAGATTAGGGTTTTATGGCACAGATTAGGCACTCGTATTGATACTGGGGGTTGGGGGGGGTCATGTCATTTTGAAGTGTCAGTGACTGAAGCTGGTGGAAGCTTAATCTCCAGTTCAAGGGATTTTAACCATCTTCATGATCTGCTCAGCAAAGTGCCAGATATCCTGAGAGTATGATAAGGGGTTTTGATGCCCAGTTGTGGCATCAGGAGAAGATAACGGAAGTGGAGTTGAGCCCAAACAGGAAGAGCTAGAGCAATAACCCTCTTGTGCTGATGAAGACTCATTAATCAGTGTCTGAATGTCTCAAGATTGAGCAACTCATAGATGTTGAGTAAGGGGGTTGTTTCAAGAGATGTCTGGGGAGACATGTAAATTTGTAGTAGTGGGGCCAGGAGGTAATGGAGTATCAGGAGGGACAAAGACCATGTGTGACAGGGCACATCTGGGGGCCTCCAGGTACAGGTGCTGCTGTTGGTACCAATAGTAGGTGGGCTCAATGTTACAGTAGTCATAGTAGCTCCTGGGTTGTGCACAATCTTCATAATGATATGAAGGGGCGATGATAGTGGGGATAGTAGCCACAGCTATCCCTAAGCAGGTTCAAATGGTGGTTTGAGAAGAATCCTGAGGATTTGGATGGAGGATATATGTTTGTGCCACTAAAGATATAAAACTACAAACAAGATCGTGCTTGCAAGCAGGGAATACAGAAAATTCTACCACAGATGCAAGAATTATGTGTTTCAAATGTACAGTTAAATAATGGCACAAAAATGGAAACTCTGAAGGAGTTATCAGCTCATTTGATAGATGTGGGTTTTATATCATTACACATAGCACAAATACATATTGAGTAAAGAATCCTCTTTGAATATTTAACATTCTTAAGTAGATGTCTAATGACATGTGATTCAGTTCATTAACCATTTCCTATATATTTCTTTATAGGATCTATATACAGCATTTAATTTTTTTCTGCCTCTGTAGATTTAGCTGAGAAAATACTTCCATAAAATAGCTTTACATCCCATGTATGTAGAATTTAGAATGAAAACATCATAAAGAATCTAGAAAAATGGGTCACTGGTTGGAGTGAGAGCAGGACCAACCAAAAGCAGACACAGTTGAGAACTTGCTGAGGGCCACATCCCCCTGGTATGACTCCTGCATTTGCTCCTTTTCTTCTCCACTGCAACCTGCTTGTCCACCTGCCTCCCACTCTGACCCAGACAATAGCGGTGGTCAGGATAAGCAGTACATGACACTGCCCACTTGCTCACTGCCTACTTATCAAAGAGGCAACCAGTGCCATGGATAATAAAGAAAGAAGATGGACAACAGCAATTAGTACTGGAGTTAGTGTGAAACTTGGGGAAGGCCCCAGAAGGGTGTCTTGTCCAGAAGCCTTCAAAAACCGATACTGACTGAAAGACTTCTTTGGATTTGCATTTCCACTGAAACAAGGACCCACCCTGATTCCCCTCATCTTTTGCTGCAGCTGCCTTCCACATGCAATTTTATTTATTTAAAATATTTCTATGCTGCCCCCATCACAACAAAGCCTTGGGGCGGCTCACAAAAAATACAAAAAAAAAAAAAAAAATTCCAGTAGGAACCCTTCAGGAGCCATTTATTTGGTACTCAAGAAGGTGAGAGGCAGTAGGAAAGTCCTATCAGATGAGTGCAGTTTTACTCCCAGTCCACTGGATTCAGTCTATTAAAAAATAAACCCCCCTTACAATACCACAGAACCAAGTTCCATAAAATACTCAATATATTATGTGGACGTACAGCTGGAAGCATCCTTCACAGCCAAAATAATCTTCCATGTACTTCTTGGAAGATTATAATCTCAGTGATAGCCAAAAGTATTTTAATTACTGAATTATTATAACAACATATTTCATGTCTGATTGTACCCCTCAATAGTTAGATTCACATAGAGCTTTTGATTAGTGTACTGCAATGTTATAATAATAATAATAATAATAATAATAATAATAATAATAATAATAAAATAATCTTCATAGGGAATATTGATCTATGATACATGACAACTGAGTTACTGTTTTCCTTCTCTTAGTCACACTCTAGTGTGACCAAGAAATATGACCCAGGATACTAGTCCAAATATGAATGGTCTTTATTCTCAGAGGGTCCCATTTGGGTTCAAATTTGGTTACCATTAGGGAGACAAAACCTCTTCTTTTTCACCCAAGATATTGGAGACATCCACTGAATGATGTCTTGGCTTGTTGCTGCTGCTGCTGCTGCTACTACTTCTTTAAAATGTCTTTTAAATATGTGCAAAGCATGATGATGCTGGATGAAGAATTAACAGTATTAGAATTATATATATTTAGCTTATTTGTGATGCTCTAGGACATCAACAGCAAACATTTATTTTATATCACTTAACTGGTCAGAAGGAAGAACTGAAGGAGCTTCTGTAGCAACAGCACAATGTGCAAAAATATTATATGATGAAGAAGCTGGTTTGTATTCAACAGGCTACTTATCCAGCATGTAAAAGAACCAGAACAAGTCCAATAGGATTCTAGCAATATACTGCATTGCAGCACATCAGAGACTGAATCTTAAAAACCATCAAGTCATATCATTCCAAGTGTCACTTAGCATATTTGCATGCAACCTCGTCTTTCAATCAGCATTACGGTGATCTAGAGTGATCTTAGTTGATACCAAGATTGATATGTTCCAACGATAGTTCAACTTAGTCTGGGTTCAACACTCTGAAACCTGGACATAGACTTTAAATGCATGCTATACTTTATGAAGACCCTGGAATTGTAGGGATGGATGGGCATTCTAGAGAATTCCTGAAAGTGGATCAACTAGGAGAAAATGTGTCTCGTTGATCTTCCTCCAGTACCATACACTTGACTTGCAGAAAATAGATGTGGCATATGCTGATAATGAGAATGTGTTAAGTAGAGGAATTTCAATCTCTGAATGGCATAATGATGGATATCTGTCTCCTGAGAAATATAAGAAGTTGATTGGAACTCCTTCATGTAAGCTTGACATTGTTGGGAGGGATGGGAAGGGCATGGTAAAACATAGAAAGTTGGTGAAATGAAGTCTGGGAAGTAACTGTGACAATCGAAGATAAAGTCAGGGAACATACACACATACAACATCCATGCACACCAGGTTTGTCAGCAAAAATTTATGTTACCTTGCACCCTTTGTGGAAATCTATCACATACAAATGTAATTATGAACTTTACTTATCTATATTCCTGTATGGCAATAATTTCTAATACTGATTAATATATATCTATAGATATCTAAATCCCCATCCAGATTGAATTACAATTATAATAATGGAAAATCAAGATTCTGTGCTGTGCAGACTGCCTTAATGGAGAGAAGAGGCTTACCCTGAACCCATCAACAGGAACAGAGATGGGGCAAGGAAACCTGTGTGCTCACTCTTGTCCTCCCTCCTATGTTGTGGTAAGCAACATTTAGGATGCCTGGATGGGTTTCATGTTTTTAGGATTGATAAACTGTTTGAATAAATGAGTAGGTATAAGGATCAGCCTATATACCAACTTGGATATCTTATATACTGTTTTTCAGGCATGCAGTTTCCCAAAGTGGTGATCAAAATGTTGAGAGAGGAATGGTACCATATGAAATAATATATGGATATACAATATAACAGGTACAATGCAATATGCATTCAATATAAACAATATAACAGAAAAGGGCTGTGGCAAATGAAACACCCTGAAAATCCTGGGTCGATAAAATAAATAAGTCTTCATCAGGTACTGAAAAGGTAATACAGACACTGCCAGGAGAATGAGGGTCAAACTAAATGTTATTTTAAAGAAGTAACCAGCAGCCATGTATTTTTCCTTACTAAGAGGCCAGCAAAGAGTGTCCCACAGCAGGTATGGGGGCTAGGGGCTTTATAGCTTCCTGTGCTCCCATGCTAGGATTGTGATCCAGACTGGATTCCCCACACTTACTTTTAAGTAAGAGGGGAAAGCCAGAGCTGCAAATTTACAAGTTAAAAGTAGGCACCACAACAGCAAAGGCCCTACATTAATTCACACACACAACCAGATCCTTGCTAGAGATGGTCCAGGAACCCACAGAAAGGTCTTGGAAGAACACAGGAAATTTCCTTCTGTGGAATGGAACCACTGGTCCATTTATCCTAGCAATGTTGGCATTGACTGCTAGTGCCTTTGCTGTGCTGCCATGGTCCCTTCTTTAATATGTAGATAGGTGTGGAAAGAGGTGGTCCTTGATGCATTCTAGCTCTAAGCTGTTTAGGACTATGACAGTCAAAACCAATGCCTTGAACTGATCCCAGATATGGTAAAGAAATCAGGGGATATGTTAACATCTAAAGGCATATTTCACTAGTGGAGAAAACTGCTAACCAAACTGTATATCCAGAAAGGCTATGTTTAAGCACAGCAAGTCATTTAAAATGTTCACCCAAAAAGTTATAAAAAAATTGAGTTGGTCATTTTCACCCACTGTCAGCACTGTTAAAATTCCACTGGTGCTAACAAGCAAGCACAACAGGAAGAGGATGGTGCATTGGCAAAGGGCCATTTTTATTTTGCCTGCTGGTTTACAATTTGTGCTGCATAAACAGCCTGACAAATAAAAAACATCAGCTCAGACTACAGAAGAATGCTGATCGGGAAAAGAAAGGAAGATCAAATGAAGGTGATTAAGTTTACTAAAACAGTATTTTTTTCCCTATGCCGTTACTCCTTAGTGAGCTGTAAACACTTTGACCTACTAGCCTCTATGTCAGATCAGTGCTCATCTCTTGTGCTCTCTTCCCACCCCCCACCCTTCACACACACATGCACACATGCACAAATAAAGGACATCAAAAGAAACTGCTGTGATGTAAAGAGACAATTGTCATTGCCTGAAACTAAGCCCAGGACTCCAAGTACAACTCAAGTCACATTTTGAATTCAGACATCAACTATAGCCTGATATTGCCCATGTTCCAAGGACAGGGGGAGGGAGAGAAAATGCTGAAAGGAGGCTGGAATCAGAGTGCAAGGAAGCAACACATTTCTCCCATTTCAAATGCAGAAGAATGGAGGAGGACGGTAAACTCTCCTTATGAAACATTTAGCATTTGAGTCTTTGATACAGGCAAGGTTAAAGCCATGTTAGTCTTCCTCCATCTCCTTCTCAGCTGTCACTGGATATAAAATGAGAATTCCTGGGGAGAGAAAGGCTGCTTTGTCACAAAGTATGATTCAGGTCACTATTTTTAAAAATCCCAGTATTAAAAAAAAAAAAAAAGGTTTTCTCACAGAGATAAGACCATCCAGAGACACACTAGAAGCCAAAACATGAAGTCCTTTTGAGAAAGCACTGTTATTTGATATTAGTTGTTTATTACATTATTAAAAGTTTGTAATAATAAATAATAAAATAACTACAGGAGGCTGAGGCTTTCTTACAATGTGTTTTTAACACCCTTCAAAGGCACTGCTAAGGCATAGTGGCAAGGTGCAAATCTTTTATGCTACACATCAAGCTATTCTCAGGTACAGAGAAAGCACATGGTAGCAAAAGATGCAAAATAAATGGTAGTTCAGGAAATCTTTGTATAAGGAAACTCCAGGAAGAAGTTCAAAGAGGAAAGTGATCTAACACAAATAGTTAGCTTCCTAAACACATGTCTACTAGTAAGCACAGAGCATGCAGTGGTGGGGTGGCACTTGCAGGAGAGGATCAATGGAAAGGGAATGGCAAACTCAGTGATGCTCCAGGAACAGGTGGGACACCAGCACCAGACATAAAACCTTCCATTTGTTGTCTGGATATTTCCAGACATAAAGTCTTTCATTGATGCAACACCGCTTCTGACCAGTTCCAGCTGTGCAAACTCTCCTGCTGTATTAGCAACCTTGTTCTGAAACCAGTTCATAACCCTGCTGGACATTTCCTTCTGCTTTACCATAGATAGAGAAACCAAACTTTGCAACCACCATACTGGGTGAAACATAATATCCAGACACACTGAAGTTCCTCATGGATTATTTAATCCATGGTGAGCCATGGAGCCCACCGATCTGATGCTACAAATCCAATTCCTGCTTGAGGGTTGTTGTGTTGTGTAAACCTAGTGAGAGTGGGTCAGACAAGGGTTAAAGAGCTCTTGCCAAATCCTCAAACAGACCATGTGTTCACGGGGTTCATACGGCATGGCAACTTCCAAAATCAGGGTCCCTATTCAAATTGGTGGTTACATGCCTCTCAGCCTCACCATAGGTTAAATAATGGATAGTGGACCATCGCACTGTGTGACCAGCCTCCAATAACTTTGTGACCACAACAAGTCTGGTGTGGTGTTTCTCAGTCATCGGTCCCCCTGCCCTATGCCGCCTTCTAAAGGCGATGCCCTGGTCACGTGATTACAGTGGACTGATTACATGGGTTGTTTGAAGGCTGTTTCCCTCTCGCTCCTGGGTTCATTTCACTCAGGCTGCAGCCAGGTGGGTGCGTAGGCTATAGTGCACAGGACACACCGTGACTTAAATAAGCCACCATTGTTTAATGGATGGTAATCATGCATACTGTCTAGTGTAACGGAATGGGGGAGAGGACAGTTGATCAAACATAGTTTTTTCTTCCAGTTTTTTTGCATTTCAACCATTGCTCTCTGTTCCATTCTACAGGATTTCGACACTGTGGCTGTTCACATGCAACACTGAGCCACTGCACATTTTCCTCCAGCACTTTGTGGAGTGTGGCAGATGCCAATCTATATATGCAGGCAGTGGTAGTGCACTTCTAGATTGCCATGACATGCCACTGTGGGTTATCTGAGGGTGTAAACATAGTTTGTCTACCCCTTCAAAATAATCCATAGCTTATTTTAGGGTTATAGGAGGGTTCTTTACCCACTCAAACAACACATCTTGTGGGTTTGAGCAGCTCAGCATATCATATCGAGCCCAGGCACCTCCAAGCACTCAACACGTGACAGTCCCCATGGCTAAATTAAGACACAGTGGGCTGTCATGTTGTGTGAATGAAGTCAATGTGACCTTCAACACTGCAAAACTATTATGCTGCTTGCCACATAGTTCTGCAAGATGTCAGGCTGCGTGAGTAATTATCACATTACAAATCATCTTTGGCACCCTGTTCCTAAATATGTTATGTGAAAGCAAGTTCCACTGAAACCAACAGAATTTGTTTCTAATTACTGTATTCGGACTGAAGAATTACATTTACTATTTTAAAAAGCAACTGGAGATGGTGTGCACTGTTTTCTGTACAATTCACACACCTCTGGTAAAAATCCTCAAGTGAAACCTCCAGCTTGTCCCCTATTCATGTCAGTTAATAATCTTACAATTGGTAATGAAAACATGACAAAAGCTAAGACTTCAGACATCCTTCCAAGAGATAAGAAATTTACCAAAAGAACTTTGAACAAGTACTACCCCATTAAATGCCCAAAGGTCAGTAGCATAACATACCTGTTGGTCTGCAAAAGGTGGACTATCAAGTCAACAGGATGTGCAATCAGAGATGTGGAATGAAACAGCACTGGAAAGCAACAAGCCAATTCTGTGGTAAACTCCCAATTTCACCCTGCAGAAGGTGGTACACAAGTAGCTTAAAGGAAGAAAAAGGCAAACCCCAATGACAAATTGTCTGGCTGCCTAGCTTTCTTCTTCAGCACACATGCTATTATCTGTACCTGGAAGGGGACACTTACAAGAGAGTCTATTCAGTTTCAATTTGCAGGTCTGTTGCCCCGTTAGCCTAACATGCTGGAAGAGTGTGGAAAAACAGAATGTGAAAATAGACTGTAAATGGAAAGGAGGAACACTGAGGGGACACCAAATTGGTCTGGACAAACAAAGCTGAAAGAGAATGACAATTAGGAGGGAAAATGTGGCAGTATGTGGAAAGAAGAATGAGCATTGTAAGCAAGCGTAAGAAGGACAGGATAGGAATAAAAAAGAACCAGAAAGAGTGCTGCCCCAGATTGCGTAGAAAGGTAGAAGAACATAATCCTGTGCTTTCAGCAGAACAGCAGCTGGAAAATTAAATGAAAACGTGTTTCAGAAAGCTAAGTTAAGCAAAAAGAAACTTGCTTAGCTTGGCAACAGTTGGACTTGGCATCTCAGAAGAGCCTCCCATCCAGTATTTGCATGCCTTATTTAGTCTTTCCTTTTATTATTTAATAGATTTATTTACCATTTAACATATTTAAAAATATCTCTAAGCTTCCACACAGTCACCAAGATTCCCACAAATATACAGCTGAAAGATCCTCATTCCACTGAAACCTACCATGTGGACTGAACTAGTTTAGTCCAAATAAGTAGAGATACAAGTCATTTTGTTACAAAACATCCACTGATTTCCACTGGGGAAGTAAGCAAATTTTTCTCACTGAAACCACCAGGAACTAAATTAATTAAATTTAGGTTAAATAGGTCCCAATTTAAGATGCTACAAATGATTAAAAGATAGTCACTTCTAGCTACTTTAAACATGGATACTTTAAAAATGGTTATATGTATAAATCTATGTCTCTAGATTAGGGGTGGGGAATGACCAAACTTCCAATTGTTATTTGACTGTAAATCCCTTTAGCCTTAGCCAGAATAGCCAATAGTGAGGAATGCTGGAAGCTGTAGTCCAACATTTGGAGAGTCATACATTCCTTGTCTGTGATCTATATACTGCAGTAACCTAATATCATAAAGTTGGTGAATATTAACATTTATCAGTAATGACTAATTTTCATAAGATTTTAGGATACAAGGAGAAAACATTGGGATGGGTGAAAGGAATGCAGTTGTGCTCCTGCAGTTATTCTACAAAAGTGCAAAGAACCAATTAGGCAAGCCTGAACCCATATGCAAAGCAGGAAAACTGAGTTGATTTTCCAGCCATTAAAATATTTGCCTACTTGTAATCAAAATATATTTGCGGGAGCCTGAGATGTTGAAAGCCCTGACACACACTCTCCCAAAGTATAGTTCCATAAAGTGGAGGCTGAACTTTTAGAGTGTGTACAAGTGTGCCTGTGTCTCCACTTTTCTTGTCTGCAATGTGAGCAACACAGCAAGAGCTCCGCCATCGTTCACTGAGATAGGTTGCTGTAACAATGTTAACAGCAGAATCAGTACTTCAGTAAAATATGAATTCCCCACTACTGCCAAACAAACAGGATCAAGGCTGAATAGGCATGATTAATGCCGTCTTGCTGAAAGGGTTTTGATGTAAGTTAATCAGGCCTGAATGAAAAATCAACACGCAGGGAACTAAAACAGGAGAAATTATTGCAAGGCAAATCTGAAATGCTGCTTATGTGAAAAGTTTATGTGAAATTGCTGCTATTGTAACCTGGTAGAATGAAACAGAGCTCAACTGGTCCTATGAGCCTTATAGGGCACAGTGCAAACATTTATGTAGAAATAATGATTTATTGTTTCTTTAGAACACTTCTCTTTATCTCCAGGGTGATGGATCACCCTTTTATTAGTAGGAAGACCAGTTTCACAGTCCCACTGGATGCAGAACTTGAAACCAGTGGACAACATGTTGTGCACTGACCAAACAGGAAACTGAAATATTTGGAACTGATTCAGTCCCCTCATACTTTTTCTTGGCAAAAATTATTCTGAATAGATTTTATTCTGCATCCATAGATGTGTGTTCCCTGCCACCAGCAGTCTTGCAGTTGAAAAGCACACTGGATAATTCTCCTTAAGTATGCATGCTATAATTTGTGGCATGATAATGCAAATCTACAGTGCTTGGAAAAAAAATAAAAAGTTTGAGAGAAGAAATCAAACAGCCAAATGCCTCCCTTAGCTAGGAGGTATATTTAAATTTCAGCCTTGAGTAAATTATTTGTATTGTTGTTGGTCATCCAACAACACTGTTGACATTTAGTTAATCTTATTCACAATGCATTATATCTTGCAAAATATAATCACACATTCCTATTCTGAATTCATACATTGATGCTAATTTGTTGAAATAAGAAAATACTCTTCCAGCCTTATGCAAAGAAATATTTTAAGCTAAGAAATACCAAGTATTTTGGGCCTGTCCAGACAAAACAACTGCAAAGCAGATGCTGCTTTACAACCCCTTAAAGTCTGTCCTTATGTCTATTCTGCCAACACTATGATTGGACCAAATACTATCAATATACTATTGATACACATTTAACTTTATATCAATGCAATACATGCCTTCTCTTGTCAACAGAATCCTCCTACTACTGTTTGCATAAGCCAGACAGGTCGGCCTCTAAACAAGACAGTGAGCTGACACAAATAGGGCATTAAAAATGGCAACATTCAGCAACTGGTGAGAAAGTATTGCAGTGAGCCGCTGACCATAAAATCTCCAAGCTTCAAGCAAAAGATTTCAAGAAAGGCTCAGGAATAAAGCTGCTCAGTTAGAATTCAGTAATAAATTTGATCCTGCAGAACTAGATTAAGAAGTAGCTTCTCCTCGTCCTTCTTTCTTTCTGTCTTTTGGCCACAGCTATGAGCTCCCTGCTAGCCTGAACCATGACCCCCACACAGATTAGAGCTTGTATTCATATGTGCTGTACCTCCAGGATGGGGAAGAAGCAATAGTTTTAGATAGAAAAGGGGAGACACAGCTATAAAATAATCTATAGTTCTCTCATAGTGCATGAATTTAACCACCCAGCCACAGGGACAGAAAAGCAGCTTATGATGGGCCCTTTTTATCTCTTAGGATCCTAATCTCTGACATCCACAAACCCTTGTCATGCATCAGACGATCCTGCCCATGCTGAAAAGGCTGTATGAAGATCAGTGGAACAGTGCAGAAATCTGAGATATAAGCCCCCAAGTTCAATCCCTGGCTGCAGACATATGGGAGAAAGAGCTGGGAAATAATGCGTATGTCTATTAGAGGCAATGAACCACTGTTGTGTAAGGGCCATCAGTATTCTCATTCAAGGTGCTTCTTCCTAAATTGGGCTTCCTGGGTGCCTTTCATCTCATATAGACCCCTTTGCCCCACCCAGACATGCCTTCTCTGTATTTCTTTTGCTGATTGCTTACCAGACCTTTTAAATCATTTCCTGCATCATATAGCTGGGTGGCTTGATTTATCACACTACTGGGGAGCAAGAGGATAGTGAGCTGTGCTGAAGCCCACCCACTTATTCTACTCCTGCATCAGCAGCTAGAGATGTTGTGGGGATGTATGGATTCTCAGCTGTGCCAGTGCTGGCTCCCCCTTCTGCTGAACTTTCCACGGGCATGTCCCATCCTGAAGAGAGCAGAGGCCAAGGGCTGCTCCTTCTTCATCTGCTAATCCTCTCTAAAATAGAGATCTAGCTTTTATTCAACAGTAGCAGTAGTAGTGTGAGTTCTGAAGCAACATGGAAGTCTAAGGGGGGGTTGCCTTTGGTCCTGGAAAGGCACCTGTGTCTAAAAAAGTTGCATGACAAAGGAACGGTGGGTGTTTCTGTCTGCTCCACCACATCTCCCCTTTGCTGTTGCTGCACTGAGTATGCTACAGTCTATCATATACTCTGAAAAGGCATAGGAAACCAACTAGAACAGAGGGCCAGCTCTCTCCCCTCTACTGTAAGTCATTGCTGTTTTTGCAGGCCTCACTTGTGATCTGCATGACACTGGGGGTAGGAAAGGCTCCTGCCTCTGCACTGTTGAATGTCTGTGAGGAGACAAAATAAACAAAGAGGCATTGTTATTAATAGCTGCTGTCATAGGTAATCCCAGTGACTAGAGGTCCATTAGGAGTTGGGGAACAGTCAAGAAAGAGGAGTGCCAGCTAGTGCTCTTGTGTTCTGCACATCTCAGCAGAATTCCACACACTCACTGGTATCCTGCTGACAACCACCCTAGAAGATTCACTGGGAGAATGAAGGTGTATGTGCCCCCCTTTGTCTTCAGCACTGCATAGTGGGAACTCACCTCCATTTGGGAATTTGGGGCCAAGAGGGGGTATTGTTCCTACCTGTTGTATAATGGAGAGTTGTTAAACCCTTACCCCTAACTGCAGTGGAGAAAGGCAGAAGTGATACATTGCCATGGGTGTATTGAAAGACTTGAAGAAGGATCAGTGGAGAATGTGCAGGAACCTTCCTTTGAAGCATTTGCCTCTAGAGAGCCTTCTTGCTTGTTTATATGGAAATGTGGTGGTTTATCCTCTTATTTCCAATCGTAGTGGTACAGTTTGGATCCTGGTGGGTGTTTGTGTCTGAGAGCTGCTAATAATCTGACTTTCCAATATATGCTGCCAGCCTACTGCTTGTGTAAGTGTTCCCTTTCACAAGAAGTCTCACTTGTGTGCACAGGACAATGTAGCACACTGGTTCCTCATGTTGCAGAAATGTGCATGATTAGGAATTCTGGGAGGTGTAGTTCGAAACTTCTGGAGAGTGCCAGGTCAGGAAGGCTATTTTACTGTATGATATAAAGTGCATCTTCATTTTTTTCTCCATCTAGAATCTAGATTGTGAGTCACTTAGGAAAGAACTTCCTTTTTGTGAGGGTTTGTAAATAACTTTTTATAAAAGGATCTTATAACTCTTACAAGGCACATAAAGAATGGCAGCAATACTGACAGGAAGATAGTGGAGTTCTAATAAAATTTATGCATTAATTTATATTTATTTCTGGCCTATTCCCAATGTTGGGTCTCTAGGTAGCTTTAATACTCAGCACATTTGATTATTACAAAAATTTCACAAATCATTTTTCAAACCCATGTGGTAGGAAAGAGAAAGTGGAGCTGAGAGACAGTGACTTGCATATAGCCAATTCTCAGACTTCATGGTGAATTATGAACCTGGTTCATAGCTCCCACTCCTAGCTGCCTCACTTCCCTTGCACACATTCATGCTGATGCATACTTTGCACTTATCCTTTTGAAATGCAGTGCCACTTCTGAAGAAACCTGCAGCAAAGACAGACCAATAACCTTCTGTTTGCCCTGAAATGCAAGCAATCGTTTGAGTGCTCAGATTAGAGTACTCAAAACCAACCCTTCAGGTGAAAGCTTCAGTTGTTTCAAAGAACACTTGAAAAGCATGATTTCTTCCACTGCCTGCTATCCTATCCCCAAGAACTCATCTTGTAGGTTAAAAGGGTAGCAAGTAGAAGAAACAATTCCTTTACAAGATGAGACGGATTCCTGGCTGTTTGTAAAGTGAAGACACCAGCAGCATGGTGAACTATAACCCCGAATGATCCCTGGTAGAAAAAGACTGCCAACATCACCATACCGGTAGCATCTTTGCTTAACAATTGGGGCAAACTGGTTCAAGAGTTCACTTCCATCAGCTGTTATATCCTCCCTGACTACTAAGATATGTTTGCTTATGGGGGAACAGGCAGCAGGCAGCAGGGGGCATGTGTGCAAAGGAAAGGAAAGACAAGAGAGCTCAGAATCAAGGTGGGCTTCACCTTCTCACAGGGAATTCAAACAGGGGTACTTACATGGTCAAGCACCAGTGCTCAGATTCTCGCAACATAAAGCATTCTGAGGGAAGGGTGGAACGGCTTCCTCTCTCAGAATGGAGGCTTTCCATATTTCCCTATGCAGCAAATTACTGAAGACCACCTAGGAAAGGAGAATGCATTGCAAAAGCTAGTCTCAATGAATGGTTTGGGGCTTCAGAGTAAATGTCTTATATTCCTGAATCAAAGACAAATGCTTTACTTTTGGTTGGTAAATTTGTGAGAACTACTGCAGTCAGTAGAGGTTAAAGTATTACCATTTCAAAGTTTCTTAATGATGTTCACAGCACAAAGTCCACAGACTACCAGTTTCAGAATGTTAAAGCACCTTTTACATCCCATTTCCTAACTCTTCATCTCAGCACCATACTGAAAGACTGACTATGCACCAACCCTAAAAGGTAAGCTCATCAATCTTGCTCTGCATCACAAGAGAACAGCTTGAAGGAACAGGAATACAGATTTCCATGCTGTTTCTTTTCTGCAGCTGGAGAGTACTTTAAATTCAGCACTCCTTCTGAGCCATATGTCTGCTACAGAGGCACCATTGTAAATGTCACATTGTCAAAGATATGCTGATGTAGTAGTGGTATCAGGACATTTTAAAGAACAGAGTAGAGAAGATTAAGTACTAGAGCCCATAAAATATCTTCTATTAAAGAATGTGAAATTGTTATGTCATTATAAAACCGTATTACCACCTAAAAAAGGCTTTTACAGTACTTCGGTACTTTTATAGAAGGATTGGGTGGTAGTATTTGTTGCATAAGTTAAAATCTTATGCCCCCTGAAATTGGCATGGCAAATATTTAAATATATTAAAGACTATTTGTTCCTATACAGGCCTGCGGGTCAGAAACTTGAATGCCTTTTGAAGGTTTGATCCACCTGAGGCTTTGTAAGGTCCTTTGCACCTCATAAAATACTGAAGATGAAGCTTAGCCCCTGCATCATAGTGCTGCAATGATGAAAGAAGCTGTACCTGGTGGAATGTTCTCTGTGCAACTCTTAAATATACAGGGACTCTCTGTGGGTCTGAATCTACAAACCCAAGTACTGCCTAATTCTCCTGTGTTTGCATAGACATGTGCTTCTGTTCACACAGGAACGTAAGAAGAGTCCCACCGGTCAATACCAAATTATTATTTTTCCCACTATGGCCAACCAGATGCCTCTAGGAAGCCTATCACCAGGGCACTGAGGAGAATAGCTATATCTCCTTGTTGCTCTATAACAACTTGTATTCTGAATCTAAACTGCCTGTGTAGAAGTTCTATATAACCATTCAAGCTAATAGCTAAGGATAGATTTATTGCCTATGGATTTGATTCCCTTTTAAAAGCATCTAGTAGTTGCCCATACTACTTCTGATGGAATGAAAGAATTCTGTCAGTGAATTAAATATTCTGTTCTGTCAGGTGTTAGGCTATTGCAGTAATGGTTTCTGGTCTTTCTTGCCTATTTTATGGAATGATTTATTGTTGCCTTTTAACTAGTTATTTCTAATCAGATTTGACAGTTACACTGCAAAAATGTAGTCTAGACATTTTTAAAACTGGTTTTGGTGACACTATCAATGTGAATGGAGCTTTGCTGAATACAGAAGCACCGGTTCCTGCCCCAGCAAACTGACCATCTAAAATATGAAGCAACAGAGGATGGAGAGGGAAGGGAAGTCAAATAGGAAATACTGTGTAATTGTTTATATGAATTTAGGTCAGCCTTCTACAATGTAGCACTCTCCAAATGTGTTAGGCTGCAACTCCCATCATCACAACCAGCAATAGTTCAACACATCTGAAGGAAAACATGCAACATCTGGAACCGACTAGCTTAGAAAAGGGGCAAGTAAGGGGAGACATGGCAGAGGTGCACAAAATTGCGCATAGTGCAGAGAAAGTGCTCAGGGAGAAAGTTTTCTCTCTTTCTCATAATACAGTACTAGAACCTAGGATTATCCCATGAATTCAGGATAGTACTTCTTCACACACTGAATTGCTCAACTATGAAATTCACTTCCATGAGATGAAGTGATGGCCACCAATAGGCATAGCTTTACAAGGGGGTTAGACAAATTCACGGAGAAGGCTATCGATGTCTACAGGAAAGCATCATAGCTACGGTTGGAAAGGGATATGTGAGTGAATAGATATAAGATGTGGGGACAAGGCCATGGAGGGCTCTGAAGGTAGGAGCAGGGAGTTTGTGCTGCCTCTGGGAGTGGTCCAGAAGCCAGTATAGGGATTTAATAATGGCCGTAGATAAGATGACAGATGACTGAATGGCACTGACAGCAGAATACGAACAGATGCAGTAGGATCAGAGGAGTACGGTTCGGTTCTCTGATGTATGACCACAGAAGAGAAGACTGCAGCAGCCAAGGAGAATGACCTTCACTATTTTCCAAGCGGGAGCTACTTTGGCTTTAGCCACTTCCACTAAGGTCACTTGGGGGCCCTTCTTGGAGCTGCTGGGAACTCTCCTCTTCCCCATGCATCAGTCAAGTGGCAATACTGTGTCCCAGGCAGCTGGGGGGTGGGCGCATTTGTGCTTCTCCTCCCCACCCACTCCATGCTATTTAAGCAAGGCCTCATCTCTCAGTCACTAAGCATCAGAAGAGAAAATTCTGAAAAGCTGATTTTGTCCTTGGATAGGGATGAATCTGTTTCCCATCTCTGAGAGGAGTCTGCTCTGGCGCTGCAAACTCTTCTACTGCAGGCCCACATTGCTTGCTTTCTCTCACTCATGCATTCACTTTCTCCATCTCCAGCACCTGTGCAGTATTACCAGTGTAGGTACAGACCCAATGTTACTCTCTGCCTCCTGGGCTCTCCTCCCACTCCTGCATCTAACGCCTTCACTTTTTTCTTTGCCTCTTCTCTTTGCCAGTAACCCAGATCACAGCAGCCAGCTCATCATTAAAGCTAACAAGGCAAAGCTAGACAGCTCCTGCTGGGTGAGAGCAGTTAAAAAGCAAAGGGGGAGATGAAAGAGAGGCGGCGAACCACACTTAGCTGACTTGGTGCTGCCACTGGCACTCAGACTTGTAAGGAAAAACACCGGTCTAGGTGAAAGATGGCGAGGGTATGGGCCAAAGTTTTTATCAAGCTAAAAGGACAAAGAAGAAGTATCCCATTTTTAAAGCAAGCAGGGGTGGGCAGCCTGCAGCCTTCAGATATTTTGGCCTGTTACTTCCAGCTTCCTTTAACATTAGTTATAAAAGCTAGGGCTGATGGGAGTTGTAGAACAAAACATATGGAAGGTCCCAATTTGTCGTAAAGGGAGAAATGTCATGACTTGGTGATTGGATTGAACATGGAAACAAAAGCAAAATGGAAGAATGAATAAACTATTTAGTATTTCCCACAAAAGCCCTCATAACACTCCTCTACAGCTGTTGCACATACTGCTTTGACAAGCCCTGATATCTGTACAAATGGTGGTACAGATATCACTATGACTTCCTCATTTATTTCATAATGCACCATTCAGAAACTCATTACTGAAGTGTTCTTTTGCTATCAAGATACAAAAAAGTGTCCACAGCTTCTTGTTAGCATCCTTCAGTTATCTTTGAGCGTATGGATGCAAAGTATAGAATGCAAGATTCCAAACTATGGAAAACTTTCCAAAACCATACATAAGCAAGGATTATGCACAGGAGAGCATGTCCCCAATCATTTTGCAATCAGTGGTGAAAAAGAACCCAGCCAAGAAATCCAAATCTGAAGGAATGCTTTCTACACACACATTAAGGGAAAATACTATGTACCCATCATTTCTGAAATGGCACAGTTCTTGGAGAACCAGTTAATCTGAGCCTGGTACTAAAATTTACTTTGCATATTGATATAAAATGTGATAGCATTTCATATATATTTCAGTAACCTATGCAGCAATCCTTTAAGATTGGTCAGTTCACTGTCCTAGTACTATAGGTGGAGAGGCTGAGAGGCAGGGCTCATGTCAGGCCATGAACTAAGCTCATGACTAAGGTGAGATCTGCACTAGAGGCTGTCTGGATTGGAACACACTCCCTAGCTTCTATGTTACACCTCTCCTTTAGCAACTCAAGGGCAAAATGTCTCTGTATATGTGATTCAATAATGTATGCTGCCAACAAAACATAATTAACTTCCTGCTGTTTAATAAGGTGGCTTGAAAATCTTCTATGGAAAATGTTGCAATTGTAGGACAAGAACAGAGTCACAGATGTTAAAATGCTATTTTTACCACTACAGAGCTCTTCTGCTGATTAAATCAGAGTCATTCTATGGGTGCAATTCCCTGGGGGAATAAAGGCCCATTGTGACATATGGGTTGTCTAATTTAGTTGAGTTCCCAAATTTGTCATGCACTCTCTTCTCAGAAGGAAGAATCAGGTCCCCTGCAGACCACATCAGTATACCTATGTAGAAGAAACTATCACTGGCATCCATTAAACTTATTTACAAAGTAATGCATGTATTTATCAGGGAGATAAGGTGGGGGGGGGGAAGTATCAAGAAGCAATTAACTGATCTGTTTTCCCTTTGTTGTAAAAACTGAACTTGTCAGTCATTTTTTGCTCAATTAATATGGTCAAGCATGCCAAAAAGATAACAAATAATAAGCTGCTCAGTTCCCAATAAGAGAGTGACTATGTTAATTGAGACTGGTACAGTAAAAGACAATTATTTTGTAAATGATTATTTATAAATAATGCTTTCACGTACATCAATATGAATTGGAAAATCACTATACTATTTATTTTGTTTCATAGCAACCTACCTATAGCTCTTCCTTTGTTTTGACATGGTTTGATGTAAATTTATATGGACTTAATTTGAATAAGGAGTCAAAATGTAGAGAAAGGTGTGATTTCACATGCACTTCAATCCTAATCACATCTATGTGGCTCTAAATCAAACAAATTTCCATGGACATCTCTGAGTTTCTTTCTCAACCTTACACGGCTGGGTCAATTTCATTTAGAAGTCTTCATATTAAAAGCTGAATATCTAGAGATGTTCTTATTTTGCTCATCCCCAAATCTGTATAAAATAAAGTCTAAGGATATGGAGCAAAATAGAGTAAGAATATTATGAATTATGATAGCTTTCATTGAAAAGACTTAATCTTAATGATTAGCATGCAACAGTAAAACCATGACTCCACAAAACTGTTACAAATTACACGTTATTCATCTCCTATTATTCTTCAGCCAAAACTATAACCTCACCCTGCATTGATCTAGACTTGAGTCTATAACAAAAAGTGCAAGTGTGCACTGAATACAAGCCTAGGATTCATTCTCCTCCTCTTTGAATACTTTGAGAAAGGCCTTTCTATCTTAGAAGCACTTCTTTAGAGGATGTTTTCATTGAAGTTCCTGTGTAAACCCCAAGCTCTAGATTTGTAGATAAGATGGCCATATCTAGGTTCCTACACATACTTACCAGACATAAGAAGTCTCTGTGAAATGAATTGAATCTATTTCCAAATAATAAAGTTTAGGGCTGAGATAAGACAATGCCTTAACAAATGTTTGTCTTGCCATTTTGATTACCAAAAAGGTGCTTTTCTCATCACACACAACTACCCACATTCAAAGACTGTCATTTAATTAACAGCAACATCCTTTATTTTAGAAAAGCACTGTTCGAATGCCAAAAGAAAAAAAAGTCATTTATTTAACTCATACCTAGAGGACTTCAGTACAAGAAGCCATTGCACACTGGCCAGAAAACTTCAGTTATTGGACAGTTTAAAAGTGAAGTATTGGGAAAGATCCTATACCTATGAAATGTTAGGCATTCCCAATATAAACTCCCTTCCTTGAAAATGGGCTTCCTCATATACTGCAATATACTGAAGCATGTCCAGCACAACTGAAGACCCCCTGATTTCTCCTGATTGCAGCCCTCTGTCCCTTACTCCATATGAAAGAATGGGCTTGATATATTAATTCACCTATATGGAACAAGGTTTTGAGTAGGAAAGCCCTTGAATGTGAAGATCACAGTTTGTTCCCTGTCCAGGGTGCTGTTGTCCTTGTGTAAAGAAACCAATTTACCCACCGTCTGTATTCAAGATACTGGGATATTCTCCAGGGGAAGCATGATGGTTTTAGCCCTAAGTACACCAAAATATCCACTCTTCAGTATCTCCAGTAAGAGAGAAAAGCTTTGTTCAGGCATTCATCCTTGTAGAAATGAGAAAAGGAGTAGGCAAGCAGAATGGCATTCACTTGTCCTGCCTAAACCTGTGAACTAAATCTGCAGAGTGTATAACTTAAACATATGTAGGGCCTATTCACATGCCTTTTATAGACATTCTAACAGTGCATTGGGATGGGGAAAATGTTGAAGAAGCATTTCAACCTGCAAGCATTTTTTGAACATCAGAAGTGATTGCATGTGCACAGGACTTGGTTCTGATGTTCAAACAGAATTCATGATGCACATATTCATTCTATACCGTTAGAGCACCTATAATGGACTACAGTTTGGATAAGCATGGAGATCAGGGATGGATCCTGCAGGAAATTCTAGTTTCCCCTCTTTCATATATGCAATTCTAAACATAAAGGCATGAGGTATAAGTGATTTGGGTGAATAGGAGATTAAATGTCATGCCTAGAATCTGGCAGGCAGGAGAAAAGAAGGCCACTGCAAGAGAAGTGGGTGAGTCTGTATGGAGACAGGCAGATCACCCGCTTGGTTTCCAGCCAAGCCCTTCCATGCTTCAACAGAAGTCAACCAAGAATCTTGAAACACTTTGAAGGCCAAGCTTTCATGAACTAGAAGAGCAATGGCCAGAAGGCAGATCTCCAGAAGTTCTGTACATCAACTCCCTGCAAGCCTGGCCACTGGCCATCCTAGCAGCCACTCAGGGTCTTGCAGGCCATAGCACTGGAGGTCTACCTTTTGCCCACCTCTGAACTAGAGTTCACTTCACCAGAACGCCTGAAATGGATTCCACCAAAGCTCGAGCTGTTCTTTAAAATCTTCCACACATCACAAGATAATGCTGGTGTGGCTGCACCACTCTACCGCTACCCCGCTGGAAGTTTGTGAGGAGAGAAAGGCTGTTAGAGAGGGTGGGGGAAAGGGGGGGAGGGGAGCACCAGGTCAAGGCAAAGGGTGGGGCGGGAAGGCGCGGGCCGTGGCAGGGAGTTCGAGGCGCGGCTACCTCCAAGCCCAGCTTCTGCTTCAGCACCAAGGCGGCGCACAGGTAGCCGGCGCGGCCCACGAAGAGCTCGTCGGAGCCGCACTCGAGGAAGGTGATGGGGACGCACAGCTCGCACAGCTCGCGGAACTTGCCCAGCAGCCTGGCCCAGTCCGCCCGCCCGAGCGCGTGGTAGACGAGCGTGGCGACCGCGTACACGCCCGCGCCGCCCAGCAGGAAGGCGGCGCGCGTGTCGGCGTCGCCCTCGCCCCAGTCCTCCTCGTAGCGCACGCAGGCGTCCACCAGCTGCTTGGCGGCGCGCAGGTACGAGTCCCGCGCCTGGGCGAAGTGCGGGCACTGCGCGACGTGGTACAGCATGTAGGCCACGCCGGCCACGCCGCCGTACAGCCCGCCCTGGCAGCAGCCCAGGCCGCTCGCCGCCTCGCCGCCGCCCAGCACGGGCACCTCCTTGACGATGCGGTCGATGGTGGCCGTCACCAAGGGCGTCACCGCCTCCTTGCACTGCCCGGCCAGCAGGCTGCCCTTGTAGTCGTCGAAGCGGTTGGCGAAGCAGCGCTTGCTCTCCATGCTCGGCGCGGCCCTGCGACGGACGAGCCTCCGCCGGCACCGCACGCTCGGCGAGAGATGCTCCGAGGGCGACAACGAGGAGGTGGAGCAGGAGGTGGAGCAGCGGCTGCTTGCTCTGCGGTTGGACACTGCCGGAGTGACTCGAGAGCGGAGCGGAGCGGGCCCCCTGGAGGAGGCGCGCCAGCAGCCGGCTCCTCTGCTGCCTGCTGACGGCGGAACGAGAAGCCCCCGGACAAGGCAAGGCACTGTTAGGTCATGCGGCTCTGCTCCGAAACCCCGAAGCTGCCTGGTTCAGCCCGCCAGAGCGCTTGGCGTTCTCCCCTGCTTCGGCCGTGGTTGAAATGTCTGCAAAAGACAGCAGTCCGCTCGCCGCTGCTGCGGATGCTTCTGCGGTGTGAAGCCGCCGCTCTCCCCTCAGTTATTTGGAGCAGCCGCAGCAGCTGTGAAGCTGGCGAGAATGCAACCTGTGCTGGGAACACGCCGCCTCCTTTTCCTCCTTTTCCCCCCTCATCCTCCTCCCAACTGTCCTTTTCTGCTCCTTGAAAACCGTGTGTCAAGGGCGCAGGGGAGAAAGTAATTCCTTAAAATCTGGAACGCAGCTCGTTTTAAAAGCTGGCTACTCAATTGTCCCTCGCCACGCCTCCAACTCTCTCCCATGAGTGTGCGGGGTTTGTTATAGCAGATGAATACAGATTTTTTACAAGGGCTTTATGACTATCAACCTGAATATCAGTGTGGGAGTGGAAGAAAGGGATTAATTTTTAGGAAGAGGACATACCTAACCAGTATTAGATGGCGAGGCATATATTTGAATGGCTCTCAAAATGTGTTGCTGTGGTTGTGAGTTTTAACAGAATGTTTTGAGAAGTTTTAAAATGCACTAATAAAAATTTTGCTGAAGGTTATAACAAACAAAGCTCTTCGGAATCCCACCAGTTGTGCTTCCTTGCATCTCCAGCGTTGTTACCCATACCTGTAACTCTTGGTGGCCTTCATCTGAGTGGTCCATTCATTTTTTGCTACCTGAAGTGTATTTCCTCTGCAGATAAGCCACAGAAGCCAACACCTTTGGTATGCATCCTGGCAATGACCTTGCTGCTGTTATAGAGAGCAGTAAAGCCTGCGAAGATTTTTATGGCTGTAACCACCCTTACCACCCAGTGTTTACAATGATGCATTCATTTTATATAACTTTTAGGAAATGTCAAAGACCAATTCTACTATTTATATTTTCTTTCTTGAATTACAGTTTTAAAAACACAATCAATATAGGTACAAATATAAAACATTTGTCCTTAAACCCACTGAAGGCCATTTTATTATAAATATTTAACAAGTATTATCTGACTCTTTGCTGAGCTAGCTGGCTTGTGCATTTTCCAGGGTTCACAGTGATGTGCAGATGTTATAGATATAGTTATAGATATGGTAAGTGCTCTGTGTTAAAACCCATGGTGTACCAAAGTTCTTTAAGAACTATTTACAGAAAGTCTTAAGTTTCACTGCAATAAAGGTAGAATGCATGACATTGCACTCAAGACCAGCAAAGGCTTAAAGGATGTCCTGTAAAAATGAGATGATAGTCCCAAGTTCAGACCCTGACATCTCCTTTTAAACCAATCAGGTAGCAGAGGAGGATGAGAATGGATATTTGCATACATCTTAAATATAATAAAATCTCTAAGAAGGTGGGAAGAGCTCTTCCTGTGACGCTGGACAGCCTCTGCCTGTCAGACTAGGCTAGAACTGGAGAACACATGGTCCCCAGATGTTGTTAGACTGCAATTCTCATCAGCTGTCGTGAGGTTGTAACTCACGTCTCCAATTAACTCACACAGCAGCCAGCAGTGAAACTAAAGACTTTTATTGCTATTCACTACAAGATTTACAATGTGACTGATAAGCTCTAATAACTAGCCCCTTTGCAGTCCAGTTGCTGCTCCTTCTCTGAGCTACCTCAGGAGACCACGTGGTATCAGACCTTTCTGTCTCGTCTTTCCGCTCATGGGTGGGACAGACCTCTGTCCTGTCATCATAATTGTAATTTTTGTCTTAAAGATCTCCTGACTTTAGCATTCATCAGACTTTCCGTTGAATCCTCCTGTTCTCCTGAACTCTGCTCAGCAGTTTCAGAGTCAGGAGCTGGGGGGCGACTTCTTCAGGCAGCTCAGAGCTGGAATCAGGGGAAGCTGCTCTTGCAGAAGCCTCCCCGTCAGTCTGCGGGGAGGTTGTTCTCTCAGAGGCTATGGGATCAGGCTGTAGAGAGGCTCCTTGCTCAGCAGTCTCAGACCCAGGCTGCAGAGGGGCCATCTGGGCACTGGGCCTTAAATATAAGTCCCCTTGTTCCAATGCCCGACTCTCACTTTTAGCTCCTGCCTCCTCCTCACGAGTAGATGTCTCTGTCGCGTCATCAGGCACGACACCAGCCCTAGCCAGCAAAGTCAATGGTGAAGGATGATGTGAGTTACGGTCCAATAACATAAATAAAATGGCACGTTCCCCAGCCGTGGAGTACATAATCAGAGCTAGATGGACAACCAGTCTGATTTGGCATGTGGCACCTTCCAGTGTTTCCTTGTATTGTTCACTCTGTCTAGTACAGCGCGTATATTTGTAGAGCTACAGGACTTGTATAGCTATTGCTATGGGCACCTTGGACATCGAAATGGTTTGCAATTCTCAAGTATTTTCAAATCTGAAAACTCTGCCTTAGTCCTGAGCTGCTGTTATTGCTCATGATTTATTGTACTTATACCCCACCTTTCCTCACAAAGATCCTAAGGCATCCTTAGTGAGTTTTTAAACCCCTGGCCAGCATTATCTTGTAGACTTATCAGATCCTAAACCTCTGGTCCACAGGCATCTCTTAAAACTTTTCTGCCTGAGGCATTCGTATTATGTGCTCACCCTTCCCTAGTCAGAGTTGTTTATGGGTTCTGTACGTGATGTCTAATCAGCACTTTCAGCAAGCTTTTTTTTAAAGCAGGAAACATGCAACATTTAATTGTGAAAGCAAAAGAATCCTTTCCTATGAATTTGCTCTATTTTGCTATTCCACAGTACCATCTAGAGATCATGTAACAGAAATCAAATGCTGCTTGCATTGTGCTTGGATCTCAGTCTTGCCATGACATAGCAGATTAACATCCTCCTACAGAAAAGCTTTTATGGAGCAATCCTAAACTTGTTCACTCAGAAGTAAAACCTGTATTCAGTGGATTTTACTCCCTCATAATTGCATTTTTGATAGCAAACTTTGTAATATCTTTCCACTATACAAGTACTTCCATGCACTTGTACTTTGCAAAGTATTCATTCTTCACACCTCCATGACTAGCATCTTAATTGTCCTGTTGGCTGTCCTGTTAATAATTAAAAAATAACAAGGTTTGGTGCTACAGAATTAGAGTAACTGAAATTAGTAAGGGGGGGAGGGCATCTATTTGCTCACTGAGCAGCTAGTGGGTAACTCTTTAACAGAAATGCTTGTATGTAATCTGGTATGGATGACAAAATGCATCTCTGCTGTCTTTCTATCTATTAATGGAAACTATGATCAGAAAAGGATATTTCTTTAGCTAAAATTATGGTTTATTTTAATGCAGTTACCACTTATGCAATGTTTTAATACACATTCTGAACATGAATAATTCATTATGAACATTAATGGTATGTCAAGGTGCCTTATTGGATCAGCATTAGTTACTTACCTGGGGTTAAACCAGAGGTGCCGATACAAGGCAACAAGAGTTTTGTAAATTTCATAGTGTTCACCTGCTTCATTTTCAGAATGTATTAACTGAAACACAGTAAAATTACAAATTCCAACAAATAAAATTAAAAGTATGCCATGATGTGTGTGTGTGTGATTAGTACTGAGGGGAATTGTGTAAACGTGTGTGGGAAGGTTCATCTTAAAGCTTGTAAGAATTGGATTTGAAAAGCTGTTTTGAAAGCACAATGAATCAGTTGATACTGGAGACCTGCTTGAACTTGACTGTTTGCCTAAAAGCTCCATGTATGGTTGGGGATGTGGATGGGAAGCGTCCATTCAAAACTTTAAAGCTTTAAAGCAGACAAAATCAAGCAGACTGGCTTGGACCATGGACCATAAACCCAAGAGAATGATATAGAAGACTCTTCATTCTTTTGTATTATTCTAGGATTCATTATTCTCTTATTCAAAAGTTTCAGTCTAGATAGTCTAGACTCCAGATTAAAATTGATTTCTACCTACTCTTTTTTGTTTATCCTTTCCATTGAGTTTATATAATGTACTGCAGTTTCTAGACATCAGTCCTCCCCCTCCAACAACCTCAACAGTTGTGAATAACTATGAGCAAGTCTTCTACTTGACTAATCCTATCACAGTTTGTATATGCATTGAATGTCCACCTGCTCCTGCTAGATCAGATCTGACTTGTCTTGTGAATGGCCAAGGTGTCAACATTTCCTAAAAATGTTTGAAATAAATAGAAGAGAATGACCCTCCATCTTATAAATAATTCTTATTTTTACATTACATATAGCCCATTCCCTGTCATTTATTTATTACATTTCTAATCTGATCAACATTCCAAGCTGTCAGGGCAGTGCACAACAATTTAAAACCATAAAATACAGCATCATCAATGTAAAAAACTTTTTGCAAGGAACCCAAGGCAGCTTATGTGATCATCCATGTTATTCTCACAACAACCCTGTGAAGTAGATTAGGCCAAGACTCAGTGACTAACCCAGTGAGCTTCATGTCTGAGTGGGGACTAAAATATGGTTCTCCTAAGTCCTGGGCCAAGACTCAAACCATTATACTCCACTGGTTTTCAGTAGAAGTGCTAAGGTGCACGCTGGTGAAAAGTGCTCACTTGTGTTTAACATATCCGTACTATGGTTTAAGTCCAACACAGAATATTTAAATCCACTGAAAGAAATAAAGTTAAGCATGCCTAGTTCTGCAATGGATGTCAAAATTGGTTGCTTCAACTTCCGTTAATGCTCTGAGGTGAAGTTTTATGGGTCATTTATTTACCAAAGTTGCTAGTGGAGACAATTAAGGACAATCATCTGTTCTTTGTGAGCCTTTTATTTCCCTAAAAAAGATATTTAGACTCAAGAATTTCACTTGGCTGCATGTGACTCCATGAAAATCCCCCAGGGGAACTACTGTATATGCTTTCCTTTTGTTAGAGATGAAAGAGATAGCAAACAACAATAATAAAGTTTTGTTTCTGGACTTGTGCTTTATCTAAGTGCAATCAATTAAGGAATTTTAAATGGATGTGCTTCTTATGCTGGGCAGGTGAATTTGGAGTTCTATAAAAATTTGGACAGATTTTGATGGCAAAGCATGAGTTTTCAATTATCCTCAAATCTTATCCAATCCAAAGTGACTGGACAATAGTAGGCTCGGCCAATTTTTTTGACTTATACCTATGGCCAAAAAGAGGCAGGCAAAGTGGAAAGAACTCGATCAACACATTGGTAATTTGTTAAAGTTGTACCAACTTAGCAACTTGAAGGGCAAGCCATGCTACAAAAATGGGATGGGTATTCAGAGAAGGCAGGTACACCCAGAAACCTCAATATACCATGTGTTTTTGCTGATCCGTGGATATGGAAAAGGGAAAGAAAATTTCTGAACCTTTGAAAATCAGACGGCAATATAATACAGCTTACTTAGAGAAGAGCAGGCAGTCAGGGAATTGCTGTCTATTCTAAGTAGGACACAACCATGGATAGAAGCATATATTTTTAGTGATTGATTTCATCATCAGTTCTATTTTTCAGATCCTTGGGTAACCATGCTAGGTGAAAAAAAGAAAAAATGTAGAAGTCATGCCTAAATGAATAATTTTTGTTTCCCTCCCCTTGTGGAAGGTCAACATATTCAATTATCTTCTTTCATGATCTTTTTTATACTCCCATCTGAATTTATTTTTGTTCTTCATATGCTGTATGTGTATTCTCTTGACACATCAATCTGTATTGCAGCTTTTAATTAGGATTACATTTAGGCAACTTCCATAATCACACCCCCCAGCAACATTCAGATTTTGATCTCTATTTTTAAATAAGTCGGAAAATGTGGAAATATTTATGCGATAAATATTTATGTGAATTCTTTACTTGTTGCTTTTTTTCTTTTGTATAGACCTATAATGATAAACCTCTGACTAAAGTACAAAACAAGAGCATTGCAAAATACATGTGTGCTATCTGATTTATATAAACCTTTAAAAATTCCTTTTCTTTTTCATTACTTTTGGAGGGATTTAAAATTAATCAGAAATGAGAAACAAGTGCTATTTTTATTTCAAATGTTTACCTGGGTTTCCTTCTGTACACTTTCTGCCTTTGTCTTCTGGCCTCACAGCCAGCAATCCCTGGCATGAGGAAATGTCAGCCTTTTTAATTAACATGTTTTTAAACACAGTGTCCTTGAACGTTGCTATAGGAAAACATGATCTTAAAAGTGTGATTTTACAAAATGGCTATGGGAACACTAAATTGACATGATCACTTTAAGCAGGCTATTCTAGAATGGTGTCTTTTACAATCCTCCATATCAAATATGGATTCATGTTGAGGGAAAGTGTGTGACATTTGGGGTGCCAGTCTAAGCTAGATTAGATAGAAAAGTCCTAAGGTACCCAGCTTTCTCCAGCCAGCTATGTTGGCTAGAGTATGCTGGAAGATTTAGGCCCCTTCTCTGTCTAAACTTGCCTCGGGCGAAGACTTTCAGTGACCTACTTTGATTTTTTCTCCCCAACTCCCCAGCTTGCCTATTCTTCCCAAATTGGCAGTGAAACAAGTTCTATTTAAAACACTGATATCTCAGAACAGATTTAGATAAATTCTATTCTCTCGAACCTAATTTGCAGTCAGGTGGCTTAATCTGACATTTGTGCTTTACTTCTGATGGACTCCCCATTGGGTGTTTTCCTCAGTCTCAAGTCAGTCAGCACTGAATCTCCCTGCAGGTGTTAGACATGCTTGGCATTCAGTGGCCCTATAAACCTTTTTAAATGTCCAATGGAGGTTTATTTATACCAGACAAAATGGACAAGTTAATACTCCTGTGCCAAAGGCTAAAAATGCAACAAGATTACACCAGTTATTAGAAACTAGTTGAATTGAGGGGATGGAAATTAGAATAAAGATGTCTTGGAGGGCTGAGAAGAAACTATACATAGTTGTTTACACGAGGAAATTCTAAAACAAATGCACGAAAAACAGCAGTACTTGAATCAAAGTAGAAGTAGCTGTGGGGCTCCAGTAGCAGAATATATGCTAACAGCCATCTTAAGTCTCTGACTGCCAATTGTGTATCATTCATGTTCAATAGGGAAGTTCTAGGAAAGTGAAGGGGAGCCAAAGTTTGTAAAAATATTAAAAGATCTACATATAAAATGTTGCAAAGATGGGTGCTCAAAAAGTCTGAGCATGCCTAAGCAGGCAGGGAAAGCAGACTGATTCCAGGATGGAATGATGATGATGATGATGATGATGATGATGATGATGATGATTCATAGTAGAGAGACATGTGTTTAGATATGGTACATTAACCCCCTTAGTTGAGTCCTAGGTGGGACGAAAACGGTGCCTAAATGGACCATATCCACCAATGTCATTATTCCTCACAGGCTAAAACTCTTTCCTGTTTTTTCAGGGTGGTGGAAATGATCCATAGAAGGTGCACATGGACCTCCTAGGCCAGTCCTAGTAAGGGATATCCACTTCATTAATTCCCATATGATATAACCTTTTCCAATTGGTTCAGGACATACATGTTCCTAAAGGGACTGGGAATTTTTGCCACAGAAAGGGTTTTTTCCCCTGATTACCACTCACTGATCTCTAATGGCATGGACATCCAGAGAGACAGTAAACTGTTGGTAACTTTCTGCGTCTTAATACCTGATTTATTTATGTATTGCTACATTTACATCTTTTTTCTTCCAATAAGCCCAAGGCAGTGTATACAACCCTCCTCCTTTCTATTGCAACCTCACAATAACCATGTGAAGTAGGTTAGGGTGAATCTCAATGCCTGGCCCAGAGTCATCCAGTGAGCTTCACAGTTAAATGGCAACTGAACCCAGTTCTGAACCCAGAATTCCAGTTCAATATTTCAATATATTGCTCATTCCACAATGATCATGCAATTTGATATGTTAATAACCTCCCTCCCCTTGTTCTAAACATACATAGCCTAATGATCCATTGAATGCCCAGTGTTACAAAAAAGATTGGGTATGAATGGACTTGCTCCCTACCCACACCTTTCTACAGCTGACAAGAGGAAGTGTGCTGGAACATAACAGCTCTAAAGGTTACTACCATATCAGAGTTATGCACATTCTCCTCAACATCTATCTGTGTCTTAGGTTATCTGAAGTACTTATCTGAATGGATGCCAAGGCCACTTCCAAATCAAGTTTTGTTCCCAATCATCTGTCACTCTTGTACTTAGTATTCCACCGTTCCCATTTTGTTGTTTGAAGTCAAATACCATGTATAGAAAGTGCCAGGACTGGGAACAGATTAATCTGTTATGATTATAGTTTGTGTTACTGCACTCATTTGGCATTCAAATAAAATACAAAATATGACTCTGCAATACATTTTGTGACAGCAGTGAGTGCTATTATTAGCCTGGCATTTCAATTTTGCAAAATACAGAAGTGCATAAATAGACGGTATAATGAACTTTTGGCAGAGCTCATTAAGTCTACTTTCTGTTTTGTTTTTGCATCCAATTTTGCTATGGGAATTCTTCACCTCTGCCTCAGTCACAGCACATGAAATAAGCTCCATCACAGCAGTACCTGAAACTGTGACAGAGTTGGCAGAATCTGGGCCTCAGACTGCAATAAAAATAAGTATTGCACATTTTCATTTTCTAAGTGTTCTGCACTGATTCTTAATACCTTCAAAGTCAGAGGGTAAAATAAAAATAACTCGCACAGAGTCATGAATTATGTAAGAAAACATCCAGCTCTTCATTACTCCAGCAAAGTGTTCACATACTGTGACTTAGGGCTCTGGATGTGTTGCTAAAAGGAATCAATGCTCTGCAGAAAGATACTCATCAGTATAGCACTTACATCTTACTCATGCTCTAGTTTAGTATTCCCAGATTTTTAATATCTGCAATTTCATACACACTTACCTGGGAGTAAATCTCTATCTGGGAGTTTGCTTCAGAGTGGACCTGTGTAAAACTGAGCTGCTAATTTCATCTTGCTGAATTAAAACTGGTGGGAAACTTCACTTACACCCAACATGATAAGCCACACCAAAGATTGAGTATGGGTTAAACTGCGGGTTGCTGTTGAAATCTTGTCTGAACCTGATCCAGATAACAAATCATGGTGAGCAGTCATGGGTTCTCTTTATCGGTTGTTTATGGTTAACAAGTCATGGCTTGTTAGTACAACTGGCTTCAGACAACACTATAACCCATGTTTCAACAAGAAACCATAGTTTAACAACATCCCACACTTAACCCATGCTTACCCCTTGATTGCAGATTGCCATGTTGTCTGAATCCAGATCTTCTCTTGCTTTCATGTTGTTATTAAGAACAGACTGCCAGTCCAATGTTAGGAGTTGAGAAACTCCGCAATCATTCTATTTTAAGGAAAAGGCTTTGACTTGGACAACTTGACCCACCTAATTCACCCTGCCATGCTTCACTATCAGTCTGTTAATTGTTGTTTTGGATTAGAGAAGTAGTCTATCTTAGCAGCTTGATATATTGAGTCACACAGATAACTTAGAAATAGAGAATGATGCTTTGATTGATCAGAAACATTATTTCCCCCACAATCCATTAAACCTTAGTACAGAAACAGAAAAGGCACATTGTTAGACTTGCGAATTGGCTTCCATTGAAATGTTTGATGAAGGGAGGAAACCACCAAAAACTCAGAGATAAAAAGAGATCCCAGTATTCTAGGTGGGTTCTCTTTTTATAGCTGATTACATCTCCAGCTTCTATGCCCATTACCATATGTGGAAATTCTAATGTCTTAAGCTCACTGATTGGTTACACTTGGGTTGTTTAGCTTCTTCAGGGACCTTTCCTCAAAACCAGGACACTGTTTCCTTGCCTACATGTCTGCTGTCACATCTTGTTTACTGAAACCTGTAAATTTCCTGTTTTGTTCTTTTTGGTCACTTGTGCCTACCCTATGAGAAACCCGCCCCCTCTCGCTCCCATACTGGTAAAATTTCTCATTGCATACTCAAACTGAATGCACACTGGCAGACGAGGCTAAAAAATACATTAGTTTAGCAAACTTTTTCAGAGCTATTCCTCTTCAGTGGGCCTTATGTAATCTTGGGGTTGATGCGCATTTTTTGCATTTACAAACCTCTGTGTTTCTTTTTCGTAAATATTGATGGTAAAAGAAAAGCTAAATCTTTGTGCCAAACTATTTTGGCCCCATTTTTGTCCAGCACAGTGCATCTTTCATGTACATGTCATGTCTCTATAACAGATTTTAGCAGTTTGGTGTACCTTGTCTGTGTGTGTGTGTGTGTGTGTTTTCAGACATAAGTTTACCTGCAAATGTGAACAAAGACAACACAGGGAGCAGTCCCAGTTATATAAGGCCAACTGGAAAGTTCTTCAGTGAAGCTATTTTGCTCCAAGTGATGCTTTGTGGGAGAGGAAAAAGGTTCCTGACCCAGTTTACTTTCCCCCTGCATCTCATTTTAATTTATTCTCTGCAGCCTCAAATTCCTTCTCTTGCAAAACATGCTTCTGCCCAATCACAGCTATACTCAAATCCAATATTTCTCCACTGGTTTCTATGGATAGCTTTTACTCCTGCCCCAAGAAAGATAAAAACATAATTTAACTGAAGCTGCAAATTCCCTTCTCAGACTGAGATGAGTTACTCAAGTATATTTTCATATTGTTATGGTCAGGTCTTGTCCCAAATTTCTTCCTCTGGGGAAATAACATGGTCGTCTATCAGGAGCAAGGCCTTTTCCGTGGTGTCTCTGTGGTATGACTTACCTATTTTATACGGCTGGGACAGATTATTTTGTGGCATAGTGCACTACTAAATTTGTTCAGTTGGTTCTTGGGGAAGGGAAGACATACCCAGCAGATGATAATATAAACTGCTGAGTTAGCTTAGCTTGTTGAATGATTCTTACCATACAATCATTTGTTGACTGTTAAATTATTACTTATTTTGCTATTATTATGCTTTATTTTTGTCAGGGTTAACTAGACTGAAGTGCCATCATGTGTGCTGCAGTGAAAACTGGCAGCTAAAAGGGCAATCTGAGACTGACAAGATAGCCATCCCAATCTTTTTGCATGGTGACTCTCAAAAGACAGGATGTATCCAGTTTAGCTAATCCTAATTGACAGCTTGTTAAGCAAGGCATCAATGTAAGAGGTTAGTACACTTGCTGACACCTTGTTAGGAAAAGGAAGCAATGATGCCAACTTGGTTCTACTGACACACAATTTGCTAAGACAAAGTAATAGCTTCTCAGACTAGTTGCATAGTTTTCAGCACAGTTTTCCAATGCAAATCCCTATCTAATGTAAATCAATTTCCTTGGCTTTTTTCCCCTTTGTAATTTTTGTGTAATAAGAGTCTTGAGCATATGTGATCTTCCTCAACATTCCTTTAACTTCCTAGGATTGTGATATGGTAGAAAAGTTAACTCTTTGAGGGAAGGGGCTCTGTTTGCCAAAGGACCCTCAAAATGGCTATGTGCACTGCTTTCTGACACACAATAACCTACACTCAAAGTATGGGTTGAATGTGGGTTGTCACTGAACCATGAATTATCACTGAAATGCAGGCCAAATGCTATCTGAACCTATCCAAGATAACAAATCATGGTGACAAGCCCAATTCATAACACAACAAAACATAGGTTCTTTTCATGGTTTGTGGGTGGAAAGAAGAGACTTCCCATCAAGAGCCATCCTGTCTGACCATAAGGTGAAGAAGAAAGGGGGACAGTGGTAACCATGCAGGGTTGCTTGGCATGCCATGTGAACACAGTCAACAACTCATCTTTGAGCACATATCCATAGTTTAATGGCAACCCATACTGGACCTCCAAGCGTGGGTAACTGCATTGTGTCATAGTGTCTTTAAACTGGTCAACAGACAAATTACTGAGACCCTTGGGCATGAGTTTGCCCTTATGCATCAACGGATATCTGGGCTCTGTTATTCATTCTATCATTTCCCTTAATTTTTCATTAATTAGTTTATAAATTAGTTTAATACACTGGTAGTTGATAGTATGTTGTGTGTCAGTACACAATAAACCATTTTTAGTTTTTGCCCAGAAGAGTGGCATAGAGTTCATGTGTCAGAGGCTGTGAAAAGCTCCTGCAGAGCAAATGAATATATAAGCTTAATTGACGCTCCTGAGTGCAGTTACTGCTGTGGATAGGAGAGCCTAGACATGTGCATTATTTATCTGATTGACAAATAGTCAAGTATGCATTTTCCTCCAGCGGCATTCAGGGCATTTACTAAAATCAGCATGAATTGTTTGCTTCTTCTATGGGAAAATATGCTATATATTACTTTGCAGATTATATATAGGCATGCATTTTTATTTTGTTGGTGACATAGAATTAGATAGTGGTATAATGATTGCCCTGTGTAAGCATTAAACTGAAAGAATGTAATCCCAGACAGTTTTATGCACTTTGTGTATGTGATGCTTTTGTTACTGATAACATGTTCACTTGAATAAGCAATGCTACTTCATTTTATTCATCAGCAAAATAAAGATCCCATCAGGGTATGAGACATGGGTAGCCGGAGTCACAGCAGAAACAGCAGGGCCAGGGCAAGAGGGCTCAAGGCAGAGCAGCACTTAATCACTGTTCAGAGCCTGCTGGCTGGGTCAGAGGTAGAAGCATAGTCAACAGAAGAAGCAGGCCAAAACCAGCCACTGGGGTGTGCATCAGAACAAGGCAAGGGCACGGTCATAAGCAAGCCAAAGGTGGAGACAGGGGAAGACAACAGAGCAGGGAGCAGGCACCTGGTACAGGGTAACCAGGTGGGCTTCAGAGCTATCCTGACCAGGATTCCAAAGACAAAGACCTTGAAGGCTCAGAGATGGAAGTTCTTAAAACCCAAGAAGAGGCAGTAGACTTTGAAGCACCCTCAAGGGTACTGCCCTCAGGTTCCCAGGCTGACCAACAGAGCAGGAATGTTTTGAAAGGGTTGGAAGAGGTCAAGGAAAGGGAGAAAGGAATGCCATTTTCTTGTGGGGTCCCTTCCCCCAGAATGAGGTGTTGGAAGGGATGAGCAGCCCAGTGAAAGGGCTTGTGCAGGTCTCACTGGCTCTTCACCAGCAGGACCACCCTGAGGGTGGAGTGCACAGGGTTACTGAAAGGGAAGGATTTGGGGGAGAAGTCCCCAGCTTGGGTTCAACATTTTGGACATGAGCAGACACTAATCTTCCAGCTCATTTGAGGTTTTAAAGTTGCTTTGTCTTGTAGCTGTGAAGTGTCAATAAATATCTGCATTGCAAAGAGACTGTCTGTGCTTTGGACCCTCTAGGCAAGAAGGGAAGGGCCGAGCTCAGGACAGCAAGGCAGCAAAGCAGGGCAAAGTGAGAACAGGCAGAAACTGGATCAGGTGAGCGTCAGGCATGATTCAGGAGCTGAAACACACAACAGCAAGCAAGCAAACCTGTGTTGCTGAAGCATGACAGCAAAGCAGAAGCTAAACCATGCCACAGCTAGCAGGAACACCCACAACACTGTTGAGGCAGTCACTGTGGGGGGAAGTTTGCTGTTACATTAGCTTTTTCCCTTGGTTTCCCAGCTGGTGCAAGACTGAAAGCTCCAGCAGAGCCTGGCTCCACCCCTGTCAATTACTATGCTAGCCATTCCAGTTTAGGCTGCTAGACAGATACCCATTAAATTAGCAGTTATGTACAGAAAGATCAAATTTATTACTATTACCTGGGATTACTATTACCTGGGTTGTTTCAAGTATTGCTGCATTAAGTTTTTCAAACCACATTTTGATTGCTGGTTAAAAAAAGTGTCACCCAAACTCAACTGAATCTCTCCTCTCCTGCCTCAGGTGTGCATTGGGGGACAGTGGTGAGATCAGGTGAGTAGTGCTACTCCTGTTTGGCAGCACTGCTGGGCTGATTTCCCTCCCTTTTGTCTGAGCATGGATCAGGTACGCTGCCTTCCTCCAGCAGTCCCGTCTGAAGCCTGATCAGCTTCCTCATCCCCTCTGCTGAGCTTCAGGGTATGAGCCCTGTTTGTGCAGCAGAGACTTCTTGGCAACCACAGTGAGCCACAACGAACTCAGCTCATTTTTGTAGGAGTGCTCCTCAGTCAGCCAACCCTCTCTTCACTGCCCCTCAGCTTCTCTTCAGCTCTATCCCACCCCCACTGAGTGGGATGGTGTAATAGCAGGAGGTTGAACCTGATAGCCTTCTTGGCCCCCTCCAAACCTACTGTTCTGTGATTCGATGTGTCAGGGTCTGGCCCTAAAGGGATTAAGCAGTGTTGCCCCCGGGCTCTCTCCCCTGAGAACATGAGGCATTGGTTGTGTGTTCATCATGCCCCTCTTGTGGTTGTTTATGGGTTCTTTAGGTGACTTCATGGCCTGCCATTTTTGCTTCTTTCAACAGCACTTGTCACTTTTCTTGGCATGGGAAAATGGGGCAATGTTTATCCTACGAATTTGCGCTAACCTGCTGTAGCACAGTGCTAACAGTTACGTAGCAGAAAATAATTGCTCCTCCTGTCCTGCTCAGATTGCAGTTCAGCCCAGTGAAAAATGGGAAGTAGATGCAGTAGATTAGTAGCCTCATGTAGAGAGCAGAAAGCCCCAATCTTCTGTGGTTCCTCTTCTGCTTTGCGGAGCATGCCTGCCTCATGGGCTCCTGGCTGCCACTGCCTGCCCCCACTGAATGCCCCAGACGTTCCTTGTATGTTCCAGTGATGCTGTGGCTACACTGTTCACTCCAATGAGCATTGTGGAACTGTGTGAATGCCATGGTTAGAACAGGAGTGGGCAATACGAGGCCTACAGCCCCCATTGTGCCCCTTAACTCCTGCTGCATCATCTTTGAATATGGTGGCAAAATGGTGCTCACAGCAGCTAAATTTGGCTCTTTAAGCACTCCTAAACTACTATGGAAAACGCCAAGGGACAACTTAACCCCCACCCTTTTGGAGGGGGAGAAGTACTTAATGAAGCACAGCCAGTGGGCAGGAAAGGAGAGGTTGCAGGGTGAAAATAGCCCCTGGATTCCCAGCAGTTCAGAAAAATACCTCATCAGCTGTGGTGGCACTGTTTTTATTTGAGATTTATGTGTGCATTTATTAAAAGTATTTATATCATGACCTTTGAGTCCAAGGGCACAGGCTTTACCATGCAAATGCTGGATTGGACCAAAGGCCTGCTGTGGATAGCAAGTGCCCGAGGAAAGCCTGCAAGCAGCACGTGTGTAGAGCACCCCCTCCTGCTCATGTTCTCAGCAATTGGCACTGACAAGCACACTATCTTTGACACCAGAGGACATCATGACTTTATAGTCTTGACGAGGCAATGAGGTAATGTAGTCACCAATGCGGCAAACAGGACGGTTGCCCTCCTGGGCAAAAACTGAAATCATGCATTCATGTTACAGCCAAAAGGGGTATGGACAAGATTGCCTAGGGACATGAGAGAATTTCCATCTCTAGAGGAAATGAAGATTCTTGCCTTCCTTTAGGGGAACTTACTCCTTCCAAGAGGACTGACCTCTTAATCCAAAACAGATCCTGCTATAGACCCAAGCAAGTCCATGCATGGAGATAGGGACAAATGACTTTGACAGAAACTATTTTAGACAGTGCCTCTATAATTTTAGTTACTGTACTTTACTCATTGCAAACCTTTCAGTAGGTCATCAGAGAAATGGTATAATACCCATGTAAAATGGTATCAGATTCTAGCCTTAAAGCAATTTAAAGCTTACCTGTCAGCCATATTGTTTTCTGTATGAATAAATAATGTTTTCTGTGACCCATATTATTTCTGTAACTTCTGTGCAAGCAAAAGTGGTGAACTTTGCTCGGATGTGTGTTAGAATTAACTGTATTATCACAAAATGCACAATGCCTCTTGTGATTATTTTAACTACTAGTAGGTAACACTTTTTAATATCTAATTGTGCTGTAATAAATGTCCAAGTTAGGGGAACAGCAACCTAGGTAAGGACCCCTAAAGCAACAGGGTTGCTTTGACCTTCAGCCAGCATTGATAGCTGGGAAGAGATCTGGCTGTTTGACTTCCAACCAAAAGAACAAAGAAGTGGTTTATTGCTAGGTAGACGTACTGACAAGCCAGCATTTACTGAGTTTGGGAATCAATGGCAATTCTCAGCTTGCATGTCTGATCTTCTCATTCTTCGGCTTTGCCAATTAGTGCACCTAAGCAGCTGATGTTGCTCCCCCCCCCCCCCCCCCAGTGTATGTGTGTGGTCATTCAACTAATACACTGGAATCTGTCTTTAAATTGGAGAGAGGATAGAAAATGAAGGCAAACTAAGAAGTTACCTTCTTAGTTTGCATTTGCACCCCTGTGTTTTAAAAACAGGTGCACAGATACAGTAAGAGTAAAGGGGGAGTTAACCCCTTCCCCTGCACCCCAGTTGAAATGACCCTCTCTAGCTGCTATTTACTGGAAGCAGGGAGCAATTAGCCATACGAACCTGGTGCTGCCATTAGTGCATTTCACCAGCGCACATAATTATCTCATGAAAAATTCATGAAGGCTTTTTGAATAAACAAGTCCATGTTCTTGAAAAGATCACAAGGAATGTGATTAGAGTGAATGCAATCCCACATTTCAAGTCTCTCTCTGCTATTAAGTGTACTGATGAGCCTAGTTTTGGAAAACAAGTTCCTTGTAGTGACTACAGTATAATTTGAAATGGGAATTTGATTTAAAGACAACTTCTGCAATCAAAGAATGACTGTGCAATAGTAACTGAGCAGTCGTACATAAATGCTGTAACTGGGAATCAGGAAACAGGGATTCTATTATTTGTCTCAATTAGTGAAAATGTCTGAATCTAAATGTCTATTTTCCTAAGAAATACAAGGGAGACATCTGGTGGTAGGATCAAATAATGCTACCGAAAAACTCCAGTACATTTACTTTGTGATTCAGTATGCGTCTACGGAACTCCCATTACGTTCAGTGACATATATTTTCAAGGAAACAGGCTTGGATTGAAGCCCTAAATTACCTGAACTTGCATGATTTTCTTCCCCTTCCTGCTTGCATCCAAATCAGGACCTGCCTGAAGATCTATAGATGGGCAGTAACTCAAACTGAGAAGGAGCCCTGAAGTCAGCTCATGCTGTGTAAAGAAATGGAAATGCTACTAGTTTCCTAAGTCATCTGGAAGCTGCTGCCCATCTGGAGTGGTAGCAACTCTACTAGCATGTGGTGCAGAATAGTCACTCTTTCTGCTCCCGCACTGTCCTAGGGCACAGGCACCAAGGGAATGTTTTCCCAACTGGGCATCTTCTAGATAGGGGAGTACAGTTCTGGTAATAGTCAGCCTGGGAGTGATGCGAGCTGTGGTCCAACACAAGTGGCACCTGGGCCATGCGAACATGGAAAGGCAAACAGGGATGGCAAACCAAAACTTTCAATGAACACAAACCAAAACTTTCAATGGACATCAGCCTACTAGGAACAGGAGTTGGGGGTGGGAGGAATAAAGCAGTGGGAATGCTATATTCCGGCCTGTAAAGTGGAACACATGAAGTTGGAATAGAGGTTGTTTCGGCTACTTCATCATCAGATTATACATTGTTTGAAACATTCATATTACTGGTATTAGACTATCGTAACTTACTATTTATGTATTACAGGGTAATGCAAGCAGGTAAGAAATGGATGCATTTCAACAGCCTCTTACCAGTTTCTCTGACACATTATGCATTTTATCAAAAATCTGTCAGAACAAGGATTAGCTTTCATCATTTTACTCTGGCCTAATTTATTTCCATTCAAATGTTAAAAAGGCATAATAAAAGACAATGGCAAGGAAGTTGTGGCTATTACATGGGCAGATAAAAAATGTCAGGCCCAAATAATTTCCATTAGTTCTAGCAAGCTGAATCAAGTTCATGTAATTGGTGTGAAACTTTTTTGAAAAAAAGATATACAAGATCATTAGTATTCAGTGAGTAATTTGAAGTGCTTTCTTATTTTGTGACATGTAACAATGGAGTGGCTCTATTTCTGTTTACTGCCCTGCACTCAGTTTCCATGACATTCACATTTTTCTTCAATGGCTATTTTGTGGATAGCTTTACTATGTACTAGTCTGTTTATGGGCACCGCATGAAGTGCTTGGTTATGACCAGTGAAGCTCGATGCACCTTGGGACCAGACTACTTGCAGTACTGCCTTCCCTTATCTGAGCTTGCCCACTGTCTAGGCTTTTCTCTCAGTACAGCGACCATCAGTGACACATCAGATGCGGGTGCAAGAGAGGACCTTCTCTGTGGCTGCTCTGGCAGAGAAGTCTTTTGTCCTTCCTCTGCAAAGATACTTTACTTCAAGCAGGCCTTTTAGTATGTTAGCTACCTGTTGCTTTTAATTGATAATGCCATTTCTTCTATTGGCTTTTTTAATGTATTTGTTTTTATGTTGTGTCTTAATTTTGTTTTAAATCTGGATTTTACATTCTGGCAGAAAGAAAGGGGTATCTTTATATGTTACAGGGATGCTTGGATACCACAGTCAGATACCTCTACTGTGTGCAATTCATTATTTCCTTGCACATATACACTTCCCTATCACATGCTCCAAGAAGTGGCAAGGAATTAACTTCCTGTGCACCCCTTTTTGACCAAATACAGCTAACCTGCTGGGTTTGTTCTCACTTTTCCTTTCTATGAGAAAATAAAAATTCTGAGGTTGTTACAAAAGAAACTGAGGTATATAAGATCAATTTTTGAACCCAATTAGTGTTATTTCCTGTGATCTTATTATGGCTAGAAAGGGCATTCCCTTTGAAGATCAAATGCATGACATAATAAGAGATATGTGCATAATAACTGACTACCTTCTTTGAAGGATGCTACACTTTTCAAAGTCTCTCATGATTTTTGATTCTGCTTGGAAATGTAATGATCAATTTTTAATAGCTATTGCTAATGTAATCTTGCTGTTTTGATCACAAACCAGCTGTAAACAGAGGTGGAAAGCTGTAGAAAGCTACTGAGTTCATTGTCACTGTGTTACAACATCAAAGGTCATGAAAAGTATCCAGTGAGAATTGATAACGTTTAAGTGTTTCCATGATTACTGAATTGTTTGGTGTTAGCCATACTTGGCATAATTCATACAAAAGTTTGAAGGCAATGCAGAATTTTTCATTTCTGATATATCCTTTGGCTAACAAATACTGAATGGTTAATTACACTGATACAGCCAGCCTTTGATATAGAGATGCATTTGTGCATTAATACATGTGTCTATCACTTTGGTGCAGAATAAAAACAGAATACTCCACACGTTCTTCATCCAACTATGAAAAAACAGAAGAATACATCAACCTGAATAATTCAGAGATCAAACTAGCAAAAGTTCTTCAGAGGCTTTTGACCAAAGAAAGAGAGTCCCCAGCAAGCCTCACTAGAATGTGAACTGTTTCAAGCTACTAGCAACCCACCCCAGACTTTTCTAGTCTTCATTTTATTCCGTGGGAGCACATTGCATGGTCTGCACATTACACATATTGTCACTATGCAAACATGAATCTGTGCACAAGAATTGAAATGTGGAAAGCAGCCAATGGGATACTTTATGTGAGAAGACAATAGCAAATGGTGTGAATGAAGGACACAGCTCCTCTGCGGCTACTGATGCAGCAGTCCTGATGAATTAAAAGCCATGACTCACACATCAGGAGCTTCTCTCATTCAAAAGGATATTATTTTTAGTAGTGACACACAGTCTACTCATTTATAGGAGAAAGCCAGCTCCCAAAGGTTTCCTTTCAACCTAGCTATTCTGACAGTGGCTACATATACACCACAGCAGACAAAGGGGGTGGGGTGGGGGAAACACTCGTTTTGAAAAGTTATTTCTATGGAATATGCTAATTAGTTGAAAACACATTCCTTCTACGTATTTTACCTGAAGATACATATGCATTGTCATATGTTGGCAGCCATTGCAAATGGCTTTAGCTGAAGGATATGAGAGACACCAGAATCTACTCCACTGGCTCAGCTAAGACAGGAGTGGGCGGAAAGTAGATCTCCAGATATTTGTGACTTCCATTTTCACAGAAACATAGAAACAGAGTGAGTCAGAAGGGATCTCCCAGGCCATCTGGTCTGACCCCCGTCTCTAGCCAGTTCCACTCATGACATGCCTACCATGTGCAACCAGATTTGAAGTCCCAAAGATCTGATGTCTGTCCTCCCGTTAGCCAAGAGACCAACAGTCCTTTTCTCCCCTTTCCTCTTGTATTATAAGAAAACATGAGAAACTTTAAGATGTGGTACCCACATTTGCTCATTTAACTTGTCCTTTCACATCTTTTTCCTTTTCATCATGTGGGCAGAGACTAGTTTTTAACTTTGTACAACCCCCAGGGAAAAAAATAGGTTCTTTACATGTTATAATGCACTTATATGATTTTACATAGCCTCAGATGAAGATACACCGCCTCAGATGAAGTGATGATACACATAGGACAAAGTTGCTTTCTGTACCTATTAATAAGAAAAGGAAGAAGACAAATTTATTTTCATTTAATTGGTTAAATACAAGCCACAAGAAACATTTATTACCGCATTGGTTCCTGCATAAAAGTACAAAAAGTAAGAAACTGTTTCTTTGTAAGGAGTGTTATGGTATTTTGTAAACATTACAATTGGAGTCACAACTCAGCAACTTCAGTCATATAATGACTGTTCTACTACAGAACATACATTCTCATAGCCAAAAGACTTAAGATATTTCTTTTTAGAAAGAGGGATTAATTTTTATATGAATTTACATGCTAGCCTTGGGAGCATCAATCCCTCTGCTTCCACCTGTGACTGTAAATGAAATAATCAAGAAATAATTAGGTACACAGCACAAAATTATATATACTCTATTAAGTCTGGATCTTATTAGTCGGGTGACTTTCTGGTCATCTCATCTGCTACTTTTATATTCATCTCAGCATCAACACAGCTGCCACTAAGTAAATGTTAAGGATGAACTGAAGGAACAAGTTAATTCAGAGGAAATGGATTCATCCACATTTTAGTTATTCTACCAGGAACACATACAACTTTTAAAATTTATATTTCTCTATAAACTGGAAATTCCGATTCACTGGTATTTACAACAGAACTTGAGCTATTGCAATCACCAACAGCATTGCCTAGGATTCAGACAACCCCTCATGGGACCCATGTTAGAATGTGCTGCTTGCAGCTTCCACTGTAGGCAGCTGAACGCTCCAGGGGGAATTTATTTATTCTGGACAATCCTGCATTCAAGAAAATGAGTCCTCCAACACTATACTTTGAAACTCGGGGTGCAATCCTATGCAGAAAAATGTCCTGTAGCTCCCAGCATTCCCCATCCAGGCATACAAGAAATTGTAAGACTTTGTGTCCAAAATGCATAGGATTGCACCTTTAAAAGCTTACATACCTGTATTAGTCATTATTCAGCCCATGAAAAAATAAAAGCCTGCCTTGAGCTTCAGGAAAACACACAATAAATATTTATACAAATACTGATGTTACTATTGCTAAGGCACTTGTAGAAGATGATTTTAATATTCACAATATGTGGGAACAACACCGGGTGGAAAATCTCCCCCCACAATGTTGCAGTCCACCCTGCATCTTGGAAAAACCACCTGGATTTGAACAGCCCTGGGATATGGACAATACTACATCTAATTCACACTGGCCATGGCAGATGTGCAGATGCCCTTTATAAATGGGGCAAAATACCATCACCAAATTGTGATTGTGGGACTGAAAGGCAAACTATCCAACATACAGTGACAGAGTGCCAAAATAATGCTTATGAAGGAGAATTTGCTGATTTCCTAGTTTTGACAAAAGAAGCAAAAAAATTATTTGTAATTTAGATAAACATTTATATTGTTTTGGGTCTTATATTTTTTGTCATATTTTTATACCTGTGTTTTTATTGAAGTGTGATGTGAATGTGCCATACGATAAATATTCAAATACTCCAGATATTTTGCTAGGTAAGATTCCTGCTACAAGGCATTCTATATGGTGTGAGTTGTAATGTCTATAATGGAAATTTGGAGGATGAGTGTCCAGCACAGTACAGTACTGTATCCCACGGTTTGTACCTGAAGTCTTTAGTATGATGGCACATGAGAGTGATGGGAAGCTTCAGCACAGACTTTTACATCCACATGGTAGTCGTTGGGAATACCCTGGAAGGGATGACCTGTCTTCTCCACACTTCCCATATGCTGTGGTACTTCAGATAAAGTCCACTGGTTATATATGTAAGTATGTCAACTGTAGAATGAACCTTCAGAGCAATAGTCCACTGTTGTCAGTCAAATGCATTTCATGATTGGAAAAATTAAGACATGCTATTTAACAATGCAACATCAAAGTGTGATTATTTTGCACTCTTGGAATTGAAATGTGCAGCTGTTCATTTTTTGGCTGTAAAATGAGTTTGACTGGAACTCATGAGAGATCCAGTGGGATCTGAATGGGAATGTTGAGGAATACGTTGTTTAGGAACTGCAGTTTTCTATTTTCAGAAGTTAGGATGTAAAAAATAAAGTGATACTTAAATTGGTATTCAATTGAAATGGATTTCATCCTTCCTGAACAGAGTACACCCCAACTGTGTTTCACATTCTCCTTTGAATTCATTAGATGTCCCCAATAGAGACTAATACATCAATACATTGACTTGCTTACAGGCTCATGGTCCTGAATAATTTGAGATTAATGAAAAGTTATTTTCCTGTATATTTCCTTGAAATGAAGTTTCTGGGAAAGTGACAGTAGGGCTTACCTTGCCTTTGCACCGCCAGTGTTGTTTCTGTTGTATCCCTAAATTCAATGGAGTGTAATGTGCAGTCTAACAAAAAACCAACAGAACGTTATTTTGAAAAGCTAGTAAAACAATGTAACCTAACATTAAATAGTACAAGTTTTGATAGTCCCCCATATTTTATTCTTCTTATACTGTCAGTATAGCACACTTGTCATAATAGTTTGTTCTGGGCAATAAAACTAGGCCAAACCTCTTTGTTCCATTGGCATGCATCAAGCACAGTCCAGAGGCACCAAAGTTTTAAAAATAGCTTTATTGAGCATCGCAAGATCCCCCAAACTGTTTTAAAATAGGATAATTTAAATGTAAACCATATATTTAAAATATTTAATACTGAAGTCAAATTGAGGTTATTTATACTCTGAATAATGAACAGATTTCCACAGGAGTCAAACAGTTATAAGCAAAATTATGGCATTTACATTCTTATTGGTCTTTAGTAATATAGAAGTATTTACAGCTTCACAAGATAATGTTATTGTTATATTCCATGTGCAGAATATATTTGATAGTAAACCAAAACTAATATACTCAAACATCTAGAACACCGAGAAGTATGGATCTGTATTTTTTAACCATTACAGGGCAATAATTCTGTTTAAAAATAGTTAATTATGAAAAAAAACTCTGTATAAATCACTATTAAATTCAATTAAATGTTTGATCAAATCAGAACAGCAAAGCACTGCAATAAAGCTAATGGGAAGTCTTACTTTCAATAGTTTGTAGAATTGGAAACACTGCAGTACAGGAAAACTATTTTTATAGAAGATGAGAAAAATCTGAGCTATTCTACAAAAGCAAAGTGCAGCTTCTCTTTTAGTTAAGTAAAAAATGTTGTATGTGTTCTTTGGTGGGCAGCACCAGAGGGGCCAACTACAGATTTCTCTCTGCCCCAACCCAAGTTGCTTTTTTTTTGAGGGGGGGGTCAGATGTGAGGCACTTTGGCAGAGGAATGAACAAATTCTCACTGTACATTGAGGCATTAAAATAGAAGGAGGAGTCATATTATGCACAGTTGTTTAGAAGAAAAGTGTGTGGCCTAAAAGACATCTGCTTACATCGTGCTGTGCATTTCCCTGTGCATTCATTTAGGGTAGGCAAGATGTTAAAATGGCATTTTAGCAACAGAAGTTTTAGGATTCTTTTCCACCAGAGAATACTAAATTACAGTCCATAGAAGCAAAGTTAAGTGCCCTGCCAGACAATACAAGTATTATGTTCTTTGTCGAAAACAGTTCAGTCCACCTCCTCCACCCAACTTAATGCATTGGCTTTTTTGCTTGTGCATATTTAACTCCTTGTAATGATTTCACTGGTTTACTACAGGGCAGGGTGGATGACCACAATTATACTAATAAATGCTTCCTTGTGGGAGACATGGGATGATAAATTAGGAGGCAAGACTGGCTGTAAATATTCTTATACCTGAAGTAGAAAGGTAGAATAATTTCCTTCCCAGCCCCAGGAGCTGCTGCTGCCAAAAAGTGAAGTGCCATGTTGGGCCCTGAAAAATGACTCTCATGGGACCCTCTTTGCCAGCAAGGACACTGCATAAAATTTGAACATAGTCCAAAGACTGCTTCTGGGTTCTGTACACATGATTACTAATATCAACTAGTTCAGGTTAATATTAGTACGGGAAAGGTGAAAGAAACAACACAAGGGGAATGTGAAAGAAACAAACAAGAACACACAGGGTGGAAATAAAGAAGGCACATATGCAAGGGAGAAAAATGGGTAGTGGAGAATGGATAGCAGTGTGCGTTAACAAGTGTCTGCAATCTAACATCACAATTTTTAATCTCACTTAATATGCTTGGAATAAAGACCACCACCCAGTTCTGATCGCAGCATGATCCATGCCCTCAAGAACTCAAGGACCCCCCCCCCCCCAAAAAACTGGCAGCTTAACTGAGTCAGACACAAAGACCAAAATCTGTTCTAAATTGCCACAGGTTCACTGAGCATCACAGGAAGAAGATATTCCACTGAATCAAAAGAACAAACATTTTCAGAGCTTCACAGTGCAATTTTATGCCACCTGGACAGCACCTACAGAACCACAGGAATTTTCTCAGTCCCAGCCCAACATCAGAAAACACCTTCAATATCAGAACTAGGGTTCTGTGGTCAGCATGCCCTTCTCCAAATTGTTGCTAGCACAGAACACCCCCCCCCCCCAGCAGCTTCTTCTTCTGAGGTCACTTAAGCATAGCATCTGGAATGGTAAAAGAGAACTGGACTGCTCAAAAATGGCTGAGAGATACTGGTATTAATAGAGAAAAGTATGCCCATGCCAATGATCTCCTTCCCCAGACCCCATGTTTCTCTCATTATGCATGACATTCTAAGGAGGAAGGTAAACTGCTATTACAAATTCAAGGATTAGCAATGAGGGTGGAGATTGCTCTGCATTCTTAATGGCTCAGGTTTATCAGCTGCCAACCCCAAAAGCAAACTGCTTTTTAAAACAGGAATAAGTATCACTAACCTCCATCATGCACCCTAAAAACAAACTTTGATATTAACTGTTGAACAAATTCACTTACAGGTTTCCTCTCTTACGCACAGGCCTCTTTGCTGATGTTAAAAACCAGCATGCATAAACACAGACAATAGCCATCTTTAACAGAAGCTCTTTGTTGAAGCAAAGAGCCCACACTAGTCAGAACTGAAAACTGCAACCCAGAACAGTAGGCTATTTTATAATCTGCAAAGCATGAAACAAGTATGAATTGGTACAAGTCACTGAGATACAGCCAAACACTGATTAGGTTCACTTCCATTTGTTATTGGGTAAGTAGTGCACTAGAGTTACTAAGCAGAAGAAAAACATTTAATCCAGAAAACCACTGGATCATTTTATATTCACTAATTTTATAAAAATAACCCACAGGAACCACTGTGCAACATGGCAGGTGAACAGAAATAAGCTGTGCAGAGACAACGACAACATTAATTTTGACTATCAGCATGTGTTTCCCGGTCCCAGTTTTAGAAAATCTATTTATTAATTTTCCCTAGAAGAAAAAAAGAATGTTTTCTTTTTTGGTTGAACATTCAGTGAATCATCACTCTACTGCATTTCTCACACTAAAGAGCACTATTAAAATATTTCAGCTTCACTTATGACAACTGGCTCTCTCTGGCAGAAAGATGGGTATCACCATTTGTGCCAGTTTATTTGCTTGTTCCGGTTCTGTGTGACTACTGATGAATGATAAGGGCAAAAAAGAGTTTTATTTGGGCCTCTCAAGAGAATTGTAATTACCCTGTTCCCTTTTTGGCATTAATCCTCTAATTTTGTCATTACTGAGTCTGTTAAATTTACTACAAAACTGCTTTCAGTAATAATATAAAAAAGAATACCAACTGACTTAATTGGCATCTCTGGAAGTACATACAACCACACTGATGATTGATTGTCTCCCAGAAAAGAAGACATTCCACAGGGCAGACCAAATTTGGGATAGAGGAAGAGGAAGTAGTGTAATACAGTAGAAATACTTGAAATATATAAATATCAAGCTGCAATAAAGTGCTAAAAAGTCCTAGGGTCTCCCCGACCCTTCTTAGGAAATGATTTAGTACTCTTCCTGCTTTATTTGATGGTCACAGGAGGTACTGGAATGCTATTCATGATGTCTTCATATTGAGGAGGTGGATCCAAGTGATTTTCCATTTCATTTCTTCTCATGCCATTTTCACCGGCAACTTCTTCATACGAAGGAGGTGGGTCACAGCCTGATAGCCTTATTGATATGGAGTCTGCATGCGCATCTGTGTAGCTCAGATATCCCGGAGAGTGTACACTGCCTTCAAACATCTCTTCTTGTGGGGACTGAAGAATGCTGAGTGGCTGAGGAAGGGAACTTCTACCGTCAGCAATGTTTCTCTCACCTGTTATTTCTCTGGTTCTGTTATGTGCATACATGGACCGTCTTCGCATTTTCTTTTTGAACAGGCATCTCCAAGTGACAAATATGATAAGAATGATAATTAAAAGGCCAATAATTAATGGAAATACAAGGTAAAATGGATACCAGTTATGTACTGTGCTACTTTCTCCATGGCGTCCATTTGTGTACTCTTTCCAAAACTCCATCTAAAAACAATGCAGAAGAAAAAAAACAGATTTTCTGAGAAATTATTATCTTCTGGTTCAAAGTTAAATGAAAGACTGACCTTGCTACAACATGAACAAATACATTTTCTGAGAGGCTTCTCTTGCCAATACATTTTGGTTAAAGCAGCACCAGATTCTTAATACTTCTGTGTTAACACATCTCTTAACTGTAGTCTCATTCCTTTCTCATACTTGCAGGCAAAATAGATGGGGAGAGACTATCTTAGCCTTATAGTAGTAAAATCACCCTCATACTTTGCATTTTCAGAATGGCAAAATTTGGAACAGCACTGCTTCCAAGTAATGAACATTTTGAACAGTACACTCGTTCTGCCTTTCAGCTTGGATATTCCCAAAGCACACCTCCTGACTTGAAATGAGAAGCTACAAGTTACAGACCCAACAACTTTGTCCCCTAACACCAGAACATAAATTTGAAAATTAGTAAAATCGTATGAGAAGGGGAAAAAAAACAAAAACCTCTATTTGCCCAATGCCATGTTTGGGTTTTTTTGGAAGTCAGTCTCTACTTCAATGGAATTCACTCACAAGTGTACACAAGGGTAGGATGGAAGAATGATTTCATCATCTACACATGAGATTAGATATGAGCCCTATTCATGTCTTGCTTGCATTTAAGGCACTCTCATGGTGAAGAAGGGGTACAGCTGTGTTTTTCACCTTGCTCTGACTTCGTATCACTGCATGAGCTCTTTCTGATGCTATTGTGTTAAGTAAAATTGCCTGCAAGGGAACCTCCTTCACTCAAGTAGCTGCTTACACAGAAGAACCTCATGCAGTTGGGACACCCGGCTGCAACTGCATGGAACTGCCATGCATGAGGGATTCCTTTACAAAAAAAAAATCCACTTGATCTGTGGATGAAGTCACCACAAAGATGTGAGGCTGTGGACAGAGGACAGCTCTCTCCAGCTTCAGCAAGGGGTTGAGCAACTTGTGAGGCAAGAGTTTCTAGTTATTCAGGTTCTCTTTTCTCTAGCTTACAATTTGCTACAGCTTTAAATTTGCTTCCTGATCAAAGATGAAGAAACATGAACATTTGTTCCATTAGGGTAAGATACTTGATATGTAAAAATTAGATAGAAATGCCCATTCACCACCATTTCAGGTAAAATATTAAGCATTTTACTATTTCATTCTGACATAAAATTTATTAATTATGCTATACCTTACAAGGCATGTTCCAACCATTCAAACCTAGCAACTTTGAGCCAAAAATGTGTTCATAGCCACAGGTTTGGAGAGTTCCACTTATGCACATAAATCAAATGTATATGCATGCAAGAGTCATCAAGTAGCAGTTAAAACAAGTTACTTCATGTAGGCCTGCTGGAAGCTAGCTCTTGACTGATTCAGCAGAAAGATGAGGAACAAGGATGAGACAGGTCAAAGACTCTCAAATTTATCCAAATATCACCTTCTTAGTAAACTTCTTTTTATCTATCATCATTCTTTAAGATGGCAACAAAATCAGTCATAATATGTTCATCATGCAATCTAAGGTAGTCCACTTTATGACATATTAACCTATGAAGCATCCTTTTCCATGTACTGTAGCTAACTCACCGTCTTCTCATCATTTTCAAAAGCTTCTCTTGCCTCTTCTTTATCACAACGTTCTTCAAAGCATTCACGTTCAATGTTTCCTTGCTTAAGCTCTTCCCAAAGTCCATTAGCCCGTGGATATCTTTTTAAGATAGAATTGGCTCTTGTCTCTGTGAGGAACACTGCAGAAAAAAAGAATGAGTTGAAGCATTTAGATTTTCAAGAGTCCAGGATAAATACAAATGGCAGAGGTGGGCAACTTCTAGCACAAAGTATTGGAAGGCCAGACTTCCCATTTTTCTTCATGGCTACAACTGGGATGGCTAGGGATGATGAAAATGGTAGGCCTAAACATACAAAATGCAAGAGGTGTCCACCTCTGTTCTAGGGCAGGGAGGTGCATACTTTTATTAAAACATAAATCTGTGTTTATTAACTGATTTGCCATCATTAAAATAACTTTGCTTTCCTTATCCATTAAGCAAGGGATTCAAGAAGGTAGCAATATTTAAAACAGTATGAAGACAGACTAACATAATCAACATAACATAACATACCAAACCTACACCTGTAAGTTCTGAATCCATGGAACAGCACAAATACAAACAATTCATGTCCATATAGTATGCACATGGATATGATTTGCTTCCTTGATTGAATGTAACCACAGAGGAAAAGAAAAGAAGATTTGTGGCACAAGAACAAATCAAACCCCATTTTATTCAATTATAATTAAATATGCCAGCTCATATGGAAATAGCCAAGATCCAGGGGGGAAAAAAAAGAAAATCATATTTTTTTCTCCTACAGGAAGGTCTCCTTTAGCATCAAGCATTCCAGATAGTAATAGGAGAAATTATGCCTGTCTAAACAGGTAAATAAAACATGTCAATGGCTTTCAGATCAATATATTTCATAAATTTCTTCACAGCCTCAATTGTTATTAACACACTGTTTTATCGTGTCAGGTCTAGGTTTGCATGCTTGCAATTTCTCTACCACACAATCATTTTAGCATTAAAATAACAACTTGACCCCTGTGAGGCTGCTAGAGAAGCTAATCAGTTGGTGTGGAGTAAGAGGGGAAACTTTTCATTGATAAAACTGGAAAAATGCATCTAAGGAAGAAAGAAGACACTCTTGCCAACACAGAAAAACCAAAACTATTGGTCCAGTATTACATATTTTCTGATCAAGTAGCAACTTCAATATACATGTACACTTACCACCATCCATGTTTAGTACTGCTTCCTAGAATTTCTGTAACAGTTCTGAAACAGTTGCCCTGTGAATGTAAAAAAAGGATCTTGGTCAAAAAGCATATAAAACTCATTAAGTTTTGTCAAGTTATATGCTAGTTCATTCTGAAAGGACAGTTAGACTCTTGTTATACCCTTGCACCTCATTTACTCATAGTGTTACTATGTTCTGTTGAAGATATGAAACTGTCCCAGAGAGATTTCCACACAGTGTGCTTAAGAGCACTAAGATAATCTCATGATTCCCATGCCTTTGGGCCTCTGCCATCTAAAGATAGTGACAAATGAGTTCCATCATCTGTATAACTGGCTACTACATAAAACAAATTTAGTATTTTTAAACTCCATAGATATTATTCATACCATATTAACAAACTGGCCATGAACATTTATGGAATACTTGTGTACCCTGTATAACTGATCATGCCCAGTCTGGTATTACAATGTAATCCATGATAAACACTCCAGGAGTTGTCCCTCCCTCAACAAACCACATTTCTGGTTTGCCCCTTTGTTCTTTAGCTCAGTAGGAGCCAATGCACTTGTGCTTGATCATTTATAACTATCCAGGTTTTAAACAACCCATGCATAGTTGCAACATGTGAACCAGGCCATGACGTATAATGGACTTGTTAACAAAAATAGTAAGTTTTTCTCAGAGCTAATTCCATCAATCATTCCCACATTGTTTTCAGGTATCAAAATGAACCGTGAGAACACCAAGCCATGAAGTTTTGCAATACAACTGGTTCTTTCTGGTGGACCTTTTATGCAACTCTCTGAGTTTACTTACTGTATGATGCCAGTTTTCATAGTATGTTGTATATTTAAAAGACTGGGCTGCTTTCCCTTGCCCTCCCACCATATTTCTGGGGAATGTGATGAAGTATTATGTGAAGTTTGCTGTGTTGGTTTGAGGGAGAATATTTCCCACTACCACTTAACGATTTGTGTGAAAGTACTGATGACAGGAGAGAGAAGAGTAATATAGAGATCAGTAATCTAACCTTGGGAGTGATTGTGTATATTTATGTCATACACCAGTGAGTTTGTTGCAAACCATACAAGGTAATATGTCAGATGAAGTTCTTTTGTGTTCAGCAGAGACTGCTGTTTGGCAGCTCTCTTAGCTTATTGCCAAGTAAAGGGTATGATGCATACCTGAACAAATGCAATGAGGCGTTTAACAAACAATATATTATACAATGGCTGAAATCCAAAAGTTCTCTGTACTAAAGTCCCACTGAAATTAATGGGACACAAAATAGATGCATATAACTTACTTCAGTGAGACTTAGGCAGAATTCTATCTCTATGAATTTTGACCAAAGAACAGAGTCTATCTTGAATATATTTCATACATGGTTTGTTTATTAAACAATTAGACTGAAGAGTAAACATGTTAGTAAAATTTGCCTAACAAGGACAAAAATGTTTAGAATGGACATTTTTCCAATCATGCTTGGAAAAGTCAAAGGTAGAAGAAAAGGAAGAGCAAATATAAGATGGATTGATTCTTTAAAGGAAGCCTCAGCCTTGAGCTTCTCAGACGGGAACATGGCTGTCATAGATAGTACATTTGGGAGGGCTTTAAATTCACAGGGTCACCAAAAGTTTGAGATGCACATAAAACAAGTTGAAATGCATTGTTGTGCACAGTGGTCCTCAATAAAGATCATTAAGCTTTTGGAGTTCTTTGAGTGTGTCAATAAACATATGGAAAGTGGTGATCTGTTGGACATTGTTTACCTGGATTTCCAAAAGGCTTTTGACAAAGTCCCTCACCCAAGGCTCCTGAGCACACTTAGCAGTCATGGAGTCAGCAGGGAGGTCCTCTTAAGGATCAGAAACCGGTTAAAGAACAGAAAGCAGAGAAAAGGAATACATGGTAAATTCTCCCAGTGGAGAGATGCCAACAGCTAGATCTCCTAGGAATCTTTTGTGGGACAATGTTTAACATTTATTCATAAATTATTTGGAATTAGAATTGAGCAGTGAAGTGGCTGATTTTGATAATGACACCAAATTCTTTCAAATGCTTAAAATGAAACAGGATTGACAGAAATTCCAAAACTATCTCTCAGTCTGGGAGAACTTACATTAAAATGACACATGCAGTTCAGCATAAGCAAGAATAAACTGATGCATGCTGGAGTAAAAAAAAAAAAAAGGGGGGGGGAGGAAATCCCAGGTACATGTATAAACTGATGGGCTCTGATGTAGTGGTGAATGGCCAGAGATGAAATCTTGGGGTTGGGATGGAACCGTCAAGCCCATTTGTGGCCACTGTGAAAATGGCAAACACCCTGCCATAAATTAGGAAGGGAGCTGCAAATAAAACTGCCAATATTATGCTCACCTTATGCACACTTTATGCAAAGCTATGGTGCAGTCACACTGAAAATACTGCACATAGTTCTGGTCATCACACCTAGGTGATACTGTAGTGTTGGAAAATGGGCAGAAAAGGGTAACTAAAATCATCAACAGCCTGGAACAACTGTCTTATGAGAAAAGGTTACAACATCTATGATTGTTCAGCTTAGGAAAAAGTTGAGTAGGGGAGACATGATACAAGCTTACAAAATCATGTGTGTGAAGAGAAAACCTACTGGCAGATACTTTTATGTTTTTTATGTTTTGTTAGATTGTTTTTTAACTACTGTAAACCCTTCTGAGAGCCATGTGGCTATTGTGACAGTCAACAAAAGCTTGAATAAATGAACAAACAAATAAATAAATCCCCCCCCCCCATTCTTGTAGTTGATTAGGGAGAGATTCAGGACAGATAATACATAAATACACTCTTGCTCAGGCCTTTTCTTATTCACTGAAGTAATAAATTAATTACACATAGGTTTGACATAAGCACTGTGGATTTCTACTTGCAGAAGATTACAAAGAGCCCTGGAGGAAAACAATTACATTACTTAAGCCACACCTGATTTATTGAACTAACTAGTGGGAAAAAATGAACAGTTCATTTTCATTTAAAAACAAGAAGACAAACAGGTTTTTACATGTTCTTTAGCCTACCTCTTGATTTCAAACATATTCTTATCTGGTCTCTGTCAGAACTGTTTGGGCAAATATTGGTTTCACCCATTTATCTATTTTGATGGTCATCTTTAATTTTTCCATACAATTTAGTTTATTTTGAACTTTATCTTTAATGTTACTTAAGATTTAAGTTCATGAATTCCATAAGCATTTATGGAATGTTGCTTAAGTAAGCTGCCTAGACCACAACAATCCTTTTGTAGTTTGCATCAGCATCTCATCAGTCTGTTTCTATTAAGAACTTCTTGTACGAAATTTAAAGCTACAAATGACCTTCAGAATGTCCATATCTGATTCACAGATTTTCCCACATTCATTGGTTTGTGCTGCGACTCAATTATATGTGGGCCTATGCCAGGGATAGACTACCTCTGGGGACTATAACTGCATTTGGCCATTTAAAAAACTGTCTGAGCAGCACCATAAATTGCCTTGGTAAAGGCAATTTGGTACTTGGTAAAGCAAGTAACTTGTCCAGAAGACAGTACTCACTGGAGTGCAAAGCAGTATAACCACAAATTCTAGTTCCTCTCTTTCCCAGCAATTTGCAGCATTTGCTTCCCACACTGACCTTGAAGACTTTAGTCCTTTCTGTTTTGATTCACAGATTTATTTTCAGTTACTCATCTAACAGAACAGTTTTTTCCACCGCATATTTGTAAAAAGATGACACAACAGGCAGTTTACTAAAGAAAAACACTTGCAAATATTGAATTTAAATTGACTGCTGCTCTATGATATAATTATGTGTCAATTGTCTCCATAATAGTTTCCCTCCATAATCAATTACTGCTTTCGTTCTTAGTATAATTCTAATCTGGGTGCATCTACTTGCATACTTCAGACTGTAATAACTACAGCTACTTGAGTGTTTAGGACAGGAAATTGTTTTTAGAATTTAAAATATTTTATAAAATTAACAAGATTATCCCCATCCTATTCTATGTCACCTTTAAAGAGGCTTTCCAGTAAATAACTATACTTTTGAGCAGTTGTGACAGCTTATCTTCATTTGATGTTTTGACTTGACATAGAAACATTCTATTGCCTGCATTTACACAGAAAAGTAAGCCAACGGTGTGGCTTACGAAACTATGATGTGCACAGTAGTTCAGCAGCGCATCGCACGTGACCATTCCCAAATCATTCCTTCTTTTATATGAATGGCTGCAACAAGTTAGAGTTCAGCATAGCTGCTGATTACTGGGCAGTAACAGTAAATGGCTAACAGTAAATGGCTTCAAAAGAAACCAGGAATGGAAGCTTTAAAGCTGGCTTCTAACCTTTGCTTGTTTGGCAGGAATTAACTACAGCCCTTAGTTCAGATTTAACAGGAGTTTATTCTTAACTGTGATTTGTTGGTTTCTTTACCAACTTGTGCAAAGGGAGGGGCGAATGGATGGCACATACCGGCACACTCATTGTGCACACTACTGTTTAATAAACCTGGACTGACAGGTAACCTTTATATGTGATTGTTACCATTAGATTTTGTGCCAATAACTTTAGTTCTCTAGAAAGGTAAGATTCTTTTTCCTCTGGCAAAAGAATTCATTCAGGACAATAATGCAAAATGCAAAAATAGCTAGCTCGGCGTAATGTTAAAGTTGTAGTCAGGAAGCAGACATTTCCTGCTCTAAGCTATCCACAGGGACTTTGTGTTCAACACCTACTGTCTGTCAAAAACAATCCCAGTATATCAGACAGTGTTGCATCTGACAAGGAGCAATGGTTAAAAACATGAGAAAATAATACAATCAAGCATAAAGTTGCTACTGTTGTTGTTGTTAGATTGTTTATATACCATGTTAAGTTTCTGAAACAATGTAGACCGAAATACTGGGAAACAGTTTAAACAACATTCTATTCATCCTAATTCTACAGAGCAGAAACCAATGAGATGGTCCTTCTAGAAACAAGCTTTTGTACGAAGTGCTGGATTTCCCTTGCAATAATGATGGAACCTTCCACTCGTAGAAAGGAATTGGTGGTGTGTGTAAGCACCTGTTGAATTCAGTCCAAGGTTTCCACTACAGTTCACTGGTTGGCCCCACTGGACAGATGGTAAGAACTAAAGATTGTTTCATTAGGCTACAGTAATAGCAAGCAAAAGTAATGGCTAGGGATGGTTAAAAAGGTCAGCTGCTCTATATGCCAGTGCTGCAGTGCTGCAAAGTAACTAGGACAGGGGGAGGGTACAAGCAAAGGAGAAGAGAAACTAGCCAGGATTTGAGAATACAAATCATGTTTTGGTCAATCATCTATTGGGCAACGGCTAGGGAAGGCAAGAAACCATGTAAATAAAACAATGGTTAGCATATTGGGTGGTGCAGAAATGAAGTGATAATATGTGAAAACCAAGACTATATCTAAACAGAAAGCTAAACTTTCTCCCTAGTACATGACTGGCTGTAGGTAGGTTCACAACCTATGGAACAAATGATTATCATTATCCTTTCTCTATTATGAATTCAAATGGAAAGCAGGTTTATGGGGGTGTATGACAGCAGGAACCTGAAGAGAACAAAATACCAGAACCTCTCCTCTCCAAACCCCAGAGACTTTATTCTCCTCTGCCCCACTTTTCTGAAGTTTTGCACTTGTCTTATATTATTGTCAATTTCAATACAGTCAGTCTAAATGTCACTTACTCAATGACGTATCTGCTTAAATCCTGGCTTTCAGAAATGATTTCGTGGGAGATTTAACAAAGCTTTATAGCTCTAGTTCAACTGAAGTTTATCCTACTTTAAAAGGCATTATTATGCCAGATTTGTATACTGCAACATACCTGGCTTACCTGTGTGAGCAAAAAGAGCCCTTAGACAAGATCTTCCCAAAACAGCTAACTGGAGATCTCTCAGATATGGTTGAAGTCCATTTTCTCTACAATGAACTCTGTATATGCTATAAAACTCAGAAATCTATTTAGCATGAGGCATTATGTTTGACCTACTGGCTGAAGCAATTAGAAAGAGGTGGTGATGGAGAGACACAAATCTCAAAATCCAGATGGGTAGCCAAGTTAATCTGTTGCCATAAAAGCAACAGAGTCTTGTGGTACCTTAAAGACTGACACATTTATTTTAGCACAAACTCCCATGGAATATAGTCCCCTTTATCACAGGCATCAAATCTCAAGATGAATCTGCAGAGACACACTGAAGTGTGGGGGTCACTGAAAGAGCGTGTCAATCCAGAAACACAGTTGCAGTGCAAGTACGATCAAATTCAGAATAAATACAGTGGTACCTTGGCTCACGAACTTAATCCATTCCAGGACTCTGGTCATGACCCAAACTGGACATGAGCCAAGTTAAATTTCCCCATAAGGTTCAATGTAAATAACCTTAATAATGGTGAATCTGTTCTGTAACCATTTTTTAAATTAGAAAAATATAAAGCAAAGTGACAACAACAAAGGTCGCAGCCATCTCCCCCTGCCACCCCGAGCACAAGTGCGGCCATCTCCCCCCCCCCCCAGCACAACCGAGATCGTGCCTGTCATCCCTGCACGTGCCTGTCATCCCTGTAGGCACCCATCATCCCGGCATGCGCCCGTCACCCTGTGTGCTCTGGGGTGGGGGGGAGAGAGATGGGCGTGATCACAGGCGTGCTGGGGGAAAAAGAGACAGGCACAAACGGCGTGCTGGGGGAGGGAGAGATGGGTGCGATCTCGGCCATCTCCCCCCCCCCGTCCCCCGCACAATTGCGGCCATTTCCCCACTAGGCCCTGTCTTTGGGTCCCAGCACAGTGTGGCTCCCAGCTGGGCTCCCAATGAGCTGCCTCTCCCCTGCCCAGCCTCCTCAGCACAGCAGCGCCTCTTTCACAGACCTCTGGAAATGCTAGCAAACCGGGCAGTTGAAAAACTCTGGTTTAGATTTCCTCCTTGATAATAAAACAGTTGGAAAGGATTCAGGAAACTTTACTGCTGCCCAAAAAAATTCAATGGGCTCAAAATATGAACTAAAGCATTACTCAGATTTCAGAGCTGAGTAATTCTACAGAAGCTAGACAGCTTGTGGGTGTATTTGGATATCTAATCTTCCAGTGTTAGCTTACCACAGTGCCATACAACCATGGGCAATCCTGTTGTTTGTAGCATGTGTGAAAAACTTCTAATTAAGTGCAGAATGGTAGCCAAGCTTAAGAGATCACTATAATTAAGTGATTTCCAGTATGATTTCATGCCCACTGCAGCATATTACCACTTGGTAAGTAACAACTATCCTCACAATATCGGAACTAATTTAGACCAGTTATGAAATATAATTATCAAAAAAGGATAAATCCCTCCAGCATATGAAGAACAGAAGACTTGGCTTTGCTCTGAAAGACTAAATTACTAAAGCATAGTTTCTCAAGGCTTCTCTTTAACCTTTCATTTAACATTTCTCTTTTCATTCTCTAGCTGCCAGGAAAAGTTTCAAATGAGATCCACATTTCTAAGGATCTGTTACTGCAATTCACAGCTCTTGCCATGCAGAAAAGTGAAAAGGTTTGGCCAGTTTTACTGATACTTTTCAGAACAAGATGTTAGGAGCAGCAAGTCTTTCTATAATAAATCTTCTATAAAGATAAAAGAGGTCCTATCTGTTGGGGATGACTTTTCAGGAAACCAGAGTTGTGTAGAAAGGGGAAATGAAGTAATCCAGAGGAATTTTTGGTTGGAAATCAGAATACATTGCAAATTATAGAAAAAGAAGTGTCTGTCCCACTCAAGGGCAGGGACAGCTGCTAGTCAAACAATTAGGATGGTTACTGAAAATGATTTAAGATCCTACATGTTTGCTGCACCAAACTGTCTTTTCTGCTGTCTGTTCTCTACTGTTGGGCACATTGTGGCTGGTAGATTTGTAAGTGAAGGAACCACTTTTCTAAAGTTCCGCTGGGAGGAGCTGGAATCAAAGACCCCCCCGCCCTCTTCCAGTTCCTCTCCCACTCTGTATTATGACACTTCCCTCCTGTTGCAATGGAATGAGAAGTATATATGCAACCTCCAAGGCTGGCACACATTTTCCCTAATGCTAGAAATGAAACTGGAACTCTTCTTCCAGTCCACCCCTGCAGTGCTCCCCTTTTGCCTTTCACAGCAGAGTTTCTGCAGAGGTAAGTGCCACAGTAGCTTCCATGGGGCTGAGATGTAATGATGCCACATTTCTCCCTCTCAGGTTGGACCTATCTCTGAGCCACTGGAAGGAGGTGATTCAAGACATCCTATGCCCCTGCAAGGCTCTTCCAGTGACAGTGGGTTGCATCTTTAAAAGCCAACTTTTTACTGCCTTGTATGCCTCTGCTTTCAGTAGTTTTGTTCTGATTTTGACTTGTTAGACACCTAGAGCTTTTTAAAAGTGGGGCATAATGATTTTAAATAACTAGACTCCAGCAGTAGGACAGAATCCTCATTTTGGACTTCAGTGCTGATTTAATCTGTATACCTGGAAGGTGGCATTGGTAAATTTATGATATGCCGATTACAAATTGTACATATTTCATAGAAGATATTCTCCAATTTCAACACAGTAGGGTTGTAAGTGAATGAATGCAACTTAAAATATAATTCTTACTTTTTTTACTTGCTAAATTGATTTTTTAAAAATGACTGGGCAAAATAAATTATTAAAATAGCCATCCAATGACACTTATCTTGGAAAATGAGAGATGGAAAGCATGGGCTTGGATTTTTTTCATATGTAGGATAAGTGTAAGGAGCATAATATACATACTATACTTAGTTTTTAATTTATTAAAGCATTTTAGCAAAATATGACATTAGATACCCCCTCTCTTTTATGCTCTTAGAATTGCAGGCTAATGGAAAGTTGGAGATTAAACTGGTGGAGAATGACTGCTGTGAACTGTATGAAGGTTGGGTTATTTCTTTTGTTGTTAAATGCTGTAATGTGTATATTTTTATTCATGGTGAAAATAGAATAATTTGGTATTTATGTTTTGTGGGTCATATTGAACATCTTTGTAACATGTATGCAATAGGTATTAATGGTGGGATAATGGGCTCTTTTGATCAACAACATCCAGTTCCCCCTAATTGCAAAGCTGATTTGATTTCCATATTTTTCTAAGAGTTTACTTGTCTGAAAGCCCAATGCTGTCTGCAAAGCAATTTTAGTGTCTGTTTGCTAAAAGGGAGGGGGAAGGAGGGAGGAAGAGACCATTTTCCAGAATTTGTTATCTCTACACGTAACTGAAGCAAAAACAAGGGCCAAAAACATAAACAGCATGTATTAAGCCATCTCTTTAAGCACAGAAAGTTTAAACTTCATAAGAAGTTATGATGCTTGAAAACAGAGTCTTAAAATTCATAAATACTTCTTTGCTGTTGTCTGAACTGTATGAGCACCCTGCTTAACAACTATTTATGTATATGTGCATTACCATGTATTTTAGCCTTATCATAAATATTCATTTTAGCCCCATTTCATGCTAAAGTACAGGCTCAGTGCACTTATATACATTTGAGGAATGAAGAGAAATAGGTGGACATGAGCTTCATAGTGAATAGTGATCTGTAGGTTGGACACTCACACAAATATGTCAAATCACATCATGCAGCCATCAAGTAACCCATCATGCTTGACGTCACTTATAGAAAACATTTTAAAAGCATGTATCATTTTGCACAGATATAGTCAGAAGAGATGTACAGAGTAATTGAAGGCAGCCTTTTAGCAAAGGACATTTTTTTCTGCAGCAAACTTTGAAGTACAATGCCTTCTCTATTGTTCCTAAGGCGGCGGGGTGGGGGGTGTTTTCTGACAAAGATAACAACAATACCGAAAGAATCAGAGGAAGTCAAGGCTCACGTCTGAAGAAACCAGAAAGTGTGGATAGTCACTTGGTAAAGTCAGCATGGATTGAATTGGAAGGAGAGTGAGCTATTTAACATTGTGAAAGGCAGGGAGATGGTGGAGGAGGATCAGGGACAGCACTGCTTAAGGTCACTTCGTTCAGAACAGCCATTTAACTGCTTGTGATTGGAAAACGTAGTATTATTATATTAAAGCAAGTAAGGCCTTTAAATCCCTACAATTCTTGATTCACGTGTCGACTCCCTCCCGAGAGCAAAGCCACAGCGTAAATCCCAGATACACTGTCCGCTTGGTGGCAACCACAGACATTGCCGTGCGCTTTTTGATCCCTCAACGGATCGGGTCGTTTCCCAAACTTCAGCCATCCAAGGCACCTTCCTAGAACTAAAAGCCACCCGAAATCCGCGGTCTCTCCCAGCAGAGTTACTGATCAGTACCGACAAGAACGGCCAGCCGCAAACACAACTCGCGGCACCCGAGCCGGGACCCAGTGTGCCCAGGCAGGACCGCTGCAGCGTCCCGGGACAGGACAGGGCGCTGCCCGAGGCTGGCAAAAGCGCTCGCTCGCTCGCGCGCGGCCCACCGCCTCGCACAGCGCCGCCCGCCGCTTCCCCGGACGCGACTCCGCCACGCAACTCTCCAAAGGAAACCGCAGCCCGCCCGGCTCGCTGAGCAGAGCCGTTCGGAGAAATGGCTTCGGAGGAGCGCGGGCTCGTGCGCCCGCTGCCCCCGGCATGCCCCCCCCCCGGCAGCCCTCCCCGAAGCCCACCACCCCCTACAACCACGCACCTCCCAGGCAGGCAGGCAGGCAGGCAGGCAGGCAGGCAGGCGCGCGCGGCAGCTGCGGGCTTCCAGCTCTCCCAGCCTCTTCGGCTGCAGCGGCTGAGACGCCCGGCCCTCGCGCAGGCGCGATCCGCCGCCCCACGCCCCCGGGATTCCTGGAGGCTGCGAACGAGCGGAAACCGGCGCACGGAGGGCGGGAGCGGGCGGGGTGCGCCCGGCCAGCCGTTCCGCCCGTGCATGCCTGGAGGGGCTTTGCCCGCTAATCCGGCGCCGCTCGCTTTGCCCTGTCGCATAACGGGCTGTGCACAGTTCCGAGTCATTCGAGGCAGGCACGTGCGTCTGCGGTGGATGTCGCAAGAAACATCGAGGAGCCCCACTCAGCGTCCTGGGCGAGGCGTACGGAGCTCTCGCTGTCCAGACTTCCCAGAGTGGTGTCGCCCTAAACGCCGCGTCCTGGGCAAAGGAAGGTTGTTGTCCATATTTGTAAAGTGTAAATTCGCCGAGAAAGATTTGCAGCGCAGTCCTATGCAGGTTTGCTCAGACACTCATTCCGGCTAGTTCAATTTGGCTTCCTTCAAAGTAGGTGTAGCTAGGATTTGGCAGCTTTATGCATTGTTGCATCTAGGTTTGGACCAGGCCGTTCTCGCCCCACATATATGCATCCCAAAACTCCCCTATAAGGCATGGAGAGTGGAAAGCAGAGGAGATGCTACAGGAATGGTTGGCAAGAAAGCAAGAGAAACTTATTTTCTCCCTATCAAGAGTCTCTGACCTCTACCCGCTATGGGAGCCCTCTCTCCTTATCAAGAATTGACCGGAAAGTATTTAACCTCACTTCTGGGCAGTGTCAACAATTCAGAATTAGATTAAACTGAAGTGCTGCTGTTCAGCTGCTCTGTAGATCAAACTATGTGGCATATATTTCATAAATAAAATTGTTCTCTTTTAATCAAATTATGTTGTAGGCTATTCAAGCATAAAATATACACAGAACTGTTTTTTAAGAGCTCGGTTGTTCAGAGATGTATGTAGACTGAACTATTTTTGCACTTGATCACAACTGCAGCTTGCATGATAGTCTCAGGCAGCCCGTGACTAACCCGAGATGACTGGTGAAGAGTCCATGTCCTGGGGCAAATGTGCAGAAGTTTTATTTTTGTTGGAGTATAAGAGAAAAGCTGCAGCTCTGACATTTAAAATACACTCACAATTTTGAGCAGAATATTTCATAAGAATATAGGTGCCTTTCCAAAGTCTGTGTTCTTATTCAGCCTTCATATTGAAACCAATTTGTTCCCTGGTTGGCTATTCTAATATATTAGAATATTTAGGGACCTCTTTCTGGTGCAGACTTGTTATACTTGATAAATGATATGTGCCTTGTTTAAAAGATACTGATATGAAAAGCCAATAGGCTACAGCCATGTTACATGTGCAGAATTCTTCTTGCACAATGAGAAGAACCTTCACACACACCAATTTTCCACCACCAAATCTTCTTCAGAAGAATATTTTGGCGGAGGAGAGAGAAGATGGCTGGCTTCAGGTAGAAGATGCTAGATCATGGGTCCTCAAACTATGGCCTGCGGGACGGATCCGGCCTGTCATGCCCTTTCATCTGGCCGGTGCCACCGCCCGCTGCCCACTTGAGTGAGTGGTTTGCTCACTCGGAGATGGTTTTGGACTCGTTGGGAGATCTCCGAGTGAGTGAGTCGCCTTCGCACATGCCCAACGCCACCTTGCACGCACCCAAAGACACCTCAGCAGCCTACGTGCCCGGGCACCCCACCCTCACCAGCCCGTGCGTGTAGCTGCCCCATTTCAACTGGCCCCCTATTGAAAAAGTTTGAGGACCCCTGTACTAGATGAACAAGTACAGTAGTGTCCATTCTGCTGTCAAAAAGACACTGTTGCGTTCAAATTTGCCACATTTGGCTTTGTTTTTATATTAGTTTATCATGATGCAAAATTGACTAACATAACTTTTCTTGGACATAATCAACAAGTTAAGATCAGAAAAAAAAAAACAGCTACTTGACAGGAATCAAGAAATTAGGATTTTGAAGTAGATGTCTGCACATATAACACATTGTGTTATGCCCAACACTTCATGATGAATGGATCAACAGGTAGTTGTTCCAGCTCAGTAACAGAGTACCTGCTTTGGTTCCAGATTCAATGGCTAGTTGGTAGGGCTGGGAAAAACTCAGTATGTCAGGATAGACAATACTGAATTAATTACTTGAGTCAGTATAAGGCAAGTTCCTATGTACATGCTTTATGAAGTGACGCAAAGGGATACGTAACTTGTGAAGTCAATGAAGTTTTATTTATAGTATCTCGCCTCTATTTACCTATACATCTGTATAGCTTTAAACTAGTTGCAAGAATGTAATTCTTCAGTGATATTGACAAGTACAGTCTTGTCCCTCTATAATTTGAGGTAAGGCCCATAGAATTCAGTGGGATTTGCTTCCATGTAAGGGCATGTAGGGTCAAAGCCAAGAGCCAGTGTAGTGTGGTAATTACTCGTAGAGTGTTAGGTTAGGTCGCAGGAGATCTAGGTTTTAGTCCCTGCCATGAATCTCACTGGGTGAGTTTGGGCTAGTCACTGACTCTCAGCCTAACCTACCTCACAGTGTTGTTGCTGCGAGGATAAATTGGGCCAAGTTGGGCTCCTCGGAGGAAGTAAAAGCAGGATATAAATACAACTGTAATACAAAAAGGTGTTATCCTATGTAAGTTTTTTTTTGCTATCCTATGCTGGGAGTTGTAGGGATTTTTCTTCCTAAACTTTTTTTCTTTTTTGGCTGGGACATGCTGCAGGTTGTAAGCCTTTTCCTATTTAAGCTTGCATAGGATTGTGCCTTAAATGAGCAGAATTTAGTATCAAGGTCTAAAGGCATCTCCATAGCAACCCCATGCTGGCCAGCAGCTTTCCTTTCAAGAGATACACACATTTCCTTCCCTTCCTTCACCTTTCTTTCAGTGAAAGTTAAGCCACATTCACTTTAATAAGCCTTTTTTTCCTGAGCTTCTTTATACTATGTACTTTGACAATTTGAGATAAAAAGAGAGTGGTTGATTACTATTATTAGGAGGACAGTAATTCATTTTTTTAAAGTAGTGAATGTATTATTCATCTACAATCAAGACCTGAAATATAGAAGGCATGATCCAAGTCTTTTTATACTTACAAGATTAAATACAACATGAACAGAATTCATTGCTGTAAAATATATTTAATACTTAAATGACCACTTATTTAATAAATCTATGTGAGTTAATCTTCAAAGCAACTAATTAACTTAAGCAGATCATACATTGGCCAAAATAAATGTAGCACTTTGCAAAAACACAAATAATAGTATGAATTCTCTTTTCAATGACACAGCACCTCACAAATTAGTGCTATTTAAAAAGCAACCACTAGAAAAATGGTTCATGGTATTTACTAAGAAAATATAGCATACTTTTGACACACTAGCAGAAATGGAAGAAATACCCAGGGCTATGAAGGATATAACTCAGTGATTGAGAAACAGAGAGGCAAACAACTAAGCTATGAAGCCTGTCTGAAGGAATGAGGAGGAGAGAAAAGAGATAATTGGCTTGAAAGAAAGTTTGCTACTTCCTATCTCATCCTCCCAGTAGTTTTATGAGACAGACGGTCGTAGGGCAAGGTGAAGTGAGAGAGGGGTGAACTTATAGTTATAAGACACAGGCATATAACTTATTTTATAATGTTAATGTGTTTTATACTTTTAGTGTTTTATATTTTAACTGATGTTTTGTAAGCCGCCCCGAGGCTTCGGCGAATGGGGCGGCATAGAAATTTTCAAATAAATAAATAATAAATAATAGGTTGATGAATATTAACTCACACACCTTGAATAGACAATGGACTAATTAGAATGCACATGTGATGTATGTAGTGGGATGAGATGGGAGACATGAAGTAGGCGGACGGAAAGACTGTAACCTCCTAGTACCTTACCCAATGAGGGAAAGGGGGAGGACTGTGGCAGACGGGTTGAGGATTACAAGGGGCTGTTTTGTGTGTTTGTACTTTGGAGAGCTTCTGATAGAGTGGGCTCTCCCCGGCTATTGCAATAAACAAAGGAATGGCCTCACTCACAGCAGGTAGTCTTGGTTATTTAACTTGAGGAGAAGTATTTTCACAGCTTTTTGCATAACAGCCATATACCATAAAAAAACAAACTGTATTGGAATTTTAATCGCTATCATGTTTAGTATGCACTTCTATGATGTTTATCTCCTCCATTTAGGAACAGGAATGTGTTCCTCACAAAAAGAGTTGTGTTGAATGGCATCATGAGAGTTTATTCCAGTGTTTTCCATGTTCTTATATTCTATGGAGGATTGATAGATAGAGCTATCTATGAAGGAGCCTTGGGCAGGCAAAGCAAAGATTGCCTAAAGCTTTTCTAGTACAGGAAACTAAGATGCAGTTTTTTTCCCAAACAAAGGTTTGAATGGGGACACCTGATATAGCCACCAAAAGCCTTGCTATGAGCATAGTCAGTCTTCAAGGAACCCTGCAGGCAGTATAGCAGAGAGCTGTACTAATGAGACACTATTCCCCCTCTTTTGTTTGTCATTTGCCCCAAATTGCTGCATTGAACCATTTGTTGCTTTAGTACCCAGATTCTGACCAATGTTTTTTTTTTCTGAACCCTCAATAAATCTTTTACTCCTTTTCCACCAAAACTCAGGTTCTGTATTGGAGGTAAAAAAGGTGAGGCTAATTTTTGAGCCACATTTCACCATTTTGACACGCAGATTGTATGCATGAGTACAACCTGCAATCTAGCTGTGCTGTGCTAAGGACATAGGTGGGCTGAAAAGAAGGCGAACACAAAGGACCTCACGGGGATACTTGGCCAGCTGATCCCAGGGGACCAAGATCACTTGGGAACTGAGGAAATTGGGCTTGTTTTGCTCTTGGTAGTGGCAGTTGGTACTGGTGGGTGAAGCTGAATAAAACCTTAGGCTGTCAGACAAGGTTGCTTGTAGACCTCTTTACTATTAGTTGGCTGATTTCCTTTTTATATTGTTGTTGTTTCTCTCCACAATTGCTTTAAAAGCAATTCACCCATCTTCCATAATATGCCTCTTACTCTACAAGGTTACCTTTGGACTGACTTTCTCCCTGATACAAGATTCCAAGCTATTGTGAGATCAATGAAACTGTGAAACAAATGCATTTAGCATCCAAATGTCACTGGGATTTTCTTTAGTAAGACCAGATCCAGTTACAAATACGAGAGTTACAGTCAATAGACACTTGGCTCTTGTACAAATAGAAACACCATAGGCAAAGTGAGAAGTTCTGTCCTAAAAGTCACAAGATATCGCAGTGCTTTCTTAAATTAGTAAACATGCACACAATCTGGGTGTTAAAATGGTAAAATGTGTTTTAAATGGTAAAATGTGTTAAATAACTATTACAAATAAATATTAATTTGTACAGTGTACAGTTATGCCATCTCTATGTAGTCCTATACTTGTTATATTTTTAAAGTCTAAATATAGAAAATCATAGTTGTAGTTATTGTATTAGCTGTTGTTCAGAGGGACCCATCAGGTATACCTGCGCTAGCGTGTCTGACCTTTTTATACAGCCATACCTGGTGCAGTGTAATAGGATGTTTGAAATCAACTTTGTTACCTTGTTTTTGATACCTTTTATTATGCATGTCTGAACACCCAATATTTTGGCAGAGATCAAGGAAATAATTCTGTACAGGTACAAAGAGCTGCATATATGCAGAGAGAGACTTGTTTCATTTTAGATTGTTTCAAATCTGGCCAGGATTATTCTACATTATTCTTCCCAATCACTGTGCATGGGTGTGTAAGCTGGACAGTGAAGAAAGCTGACAGGAAGAAAATGGGTGTGTTTGAAACATGGTGCTGGAGGAGAGCTTTGTGAATACCCTGCTCTGACAGAAGGGCAAACAAGGGGGACCTAGGCCAAAGCTTTCCCTAGAAGCAAAAATGACAAAACTGAAGCAGTCATACTTCAGACACATCATGAGAAGGCAAGACTCCCTGGAGAAGACAATCCTGCTAGGGAAGACAAAGGCAGAAGAAGAAGAGGAAGACCAAGTATGCGATGGATTGAATTGCTATTAAATAAGACACAGCACTGAGTTTTCAAATACTGAGCAGGGCTGTGAAGAACAGGGCATTTTGAAGGGCATGCATTCATAGGGTTGCCATAAGTCTGAGATGATGGTGCATAAAAACTACAGTCAAATACCCAAAACAACAACATCCCATGTGATGAGGAATGATTGATTTATGAAAAAGAATTTTTGGAAAAAGAATTATATCTTAGTTGAATATCATTTTCTGTATTTTTCTAAATGCAAGAGACTCTAAAGCCATCTTCACATATTAATCAGATGAACCGTCTCCTTAAGTACAAACAACTGGAGACTTACACTTCAGCTCCTGATGGCACGCAGTTGCCTGGGCTCCACATCTGATGCCCTCATGTGTCAAGTTTGGATGTCTGAGTAGTGGAAGCCTATGCCTTTTCAAATAAGTCCCTCCTACCACATTGGGTATAAACCAAAGACAGCTCTTATTTACCAGAAAGTGTATTATTTAGAAGCATCTGGTATGTGATCCAGCTTATTCCTTGGCGATAGGTTTTGAGTAGCAAGTGTGCATGCTTTAAATGGAGAGAATAGCACATGGCAGAAACAAAATACTGTTTTACAAGAAAGGTGGGCCAAATGACACACTAGAATGACACACTTTGGCCATTCCTAATTTAGATGACTCAAGATATGTAAGAAACAGACAGCAATCCTGGGCTTCAGCCCAGCTATCTTATGCCTTAATCCAGCTTTGCTGGAAGGTATGTTGATCTGTACTGTATGTTGTAATGTGAACTGGCCTAACATCCAAACTGCAGGGGAGGAGCAAACTTACAATCAAGGAAATGGCTGCAAGTGCCAGGTGTTGATTCAAGGAGACCTAGGTGCTAGGGCCAGGGGAAGGCCAGCTAGGGCTTGGGAATGCAAAAGGAGAAATACTGTAAATTATAGCCAAGGACAGGGGAATTTGCACTCCCCAAGAAAGCAGGCGATTGGGAGCAATAAGGGCAAAATGATCTTCACCTGGAATATGCCTTGCAATGTCACCCCATGAGCTGTCTGGTTAAGAGGGGGGATAAAAGAAGGGAGCTGAAAAGGCTTAGGGTGTTTTTGCCAGGACAGGTTCCTTTCTTGTTGCCAGAGACTGTCAAACAACAGTGTTCTACCCTGTACATGAGAAAACTGTGTCTGGCATTGTATTCTGTGTTAGAGTTAGGCTAGGGAGGCTTTGCTTTTTTGTGTCCAAGGAGGCCAACAGGGCCTGGGATCTCAGAGGCTTCAGCCAACTGTGAACAGTGACTGCAATGCTCTCCAACTCCTTCTCCTTCCCCTGCCTTATATGTCTTACACCATCTACCCCTATTTTTCACCACACTTGGGGGTTGCCATACGCTGAATCCAAGTCTGGAATTGCAGATCAGGGAATCTCTTAAGTGGAGGTGTCAGGAGCAGACAAAATGAATGTTTGGATTCACATGGTAGCACTACGCTCAGTCTCAGAGGTTTAGCGAGAAAAGCCAGGCAACCCTTCTCCGACAGAGGCTGGGGGTGGGGGTGGGGGGGCAGTGGTGGCACATACAGAAGTGACTGCAAGGGGAACAGACCATGAACACAGTGTTTTATGGGGTTGGAGTCAGGTACCCAGGGTAGGGTGCACAATGAGATTCTGAAAGGGTAAGAAGGTGAGAACAACGGGGAAGCCCAAAATCATGATACAGGAACATCGAGAAATTGGGGGAGGGGGGAGGAAGGGAAACTGGCAGTTTTCTGTGTTCTAGAAGTATAAAACTCATAAGTTTTATTAGGGTAACTCTGACAGAAGTTAGGGATCAGTGGCCACAAAGAGGTGGGGACTCTGGGGTGGCTGACCACTACACATGTGTCTCTTTGGTGGCATTAATTATTTAAGCATACAATTCCTATGTCTCTTTAGATGGTAAAAAAATACCTTTGACAGCATCCCTCGGCTGGCTATAACAGTTGTATGACTTTTCCTGTCTAAACAAGCATAGAATTGCAACTTAAACAGTCTTAGCATTCTTACTGTTGAGAAAATCTCGGTGTCCATGGTGAGGCTTTTCTTTTTGAGTGAATTAGCACATAGCTGCTTTCCAATACAATGTGCATTATTAAATTTCTGAATCCACCTTGTTTGTTGTTTTCTTGTTTATGGTGACCCTTGAAAACGACCTATCCTTCACAGCCCTACTCAGCTCTTGTGAAGTGAAGGCTGTGGCTATGGCTTCCTTCATGAAATCAATCCATCTCTTAGCAGTTATTTCCCCTCTTCTTCTGCTGTCATCTTCCTCTAGTGTTAATGTCTACTCCAGCGACTCTTGCCTTCTCATGATGTATCCTAAGTACAACAGCTTCATTTTTGTCACTTTCATTTCCAGGGCAGGTTCTGGATTGATTTGATCTAGGAGCCTCTTGTTCATCTTTCTGTCATAGCAGGGTATTGCCAAAGCTCTCCTCTAGCACCAAATTTCAAATGCATCAATTTTCTTCTGTCAGCTTTCTTCACTATCCAGCCTATACACAGTGATCAGAGGCACAATAGGAGCAGTCAGGAGCAGCAGAGGAACTGCAGCTATAGGAAGCCCTGTGCTGCTGAAGCCAGTCCTGGAAAGAAGAGCTTGGTCTTATATGGCTCCCCCCTGCACAGCTGGCATTCATCAGTTGAATGAGAACTCCAGCAGGGCTTGGGACTGATCCTGATTCTATATAGTGGTAAGTTGTTCTTGTCCTGGCCAACAGAGTGACCCAGCTCCTAGCCTGGCCCTGACTCTGGCCTGACCAGAAATTATAGATACACAAAAATTTTTAATATATTTTCTGATGCACACATTTCTGAAATAATCTACCTGATTCTTGTTGCTGCCGGCAGGAGAAAGTGAGGAGGTATGGCGGCAGAGTGGTGCTTCTTGGCTCCAGGTGGATCAGTGAGCCCTTTACCAGCTGGAAGAAGAAACAGACATGTGCACCACCAAAAGTAGCAGCAATTCACATGCAGAACCAAAGAAGCAAGGAAGTCTACCCTGAATCAGTGTCCCTTATTCCCTAGTTTCTCCATGGTGCAGATGTCCTCTCTGAGCAGTTCCTTTGGGTTCAACTTATAAATGAATTAATAAAGAGAAAGAAGCTAGGGGATTTCAGTTTTGCCTATTTAAACATACACTGAAGAAAGCTTGTTCCATGAGTTATTGTTTGAATTCTCAAAAGACTATTATTCCTCAAGACAACGACTGTATGCTTCAAGTGCTATTAAACTATCTTATCACTTACAAATAAATTGAAAGCCAAGTACTACTTTAGATTCCTTTTCTTTCTGGAATAGACAGGTAGAATTCCTGGCACAAAAATCTATAAACCATAATTTTGTTAATTTGTGATTTATTTTGTAAACAGCCATTGAAAAATCAATTTTGAGGACAGCCATCGAAAAAAATCAGTAACTCAATTATGCCAATAATGAAACTAATAATCCTATAAAAGATGTATGGAAACTTGTTGGCTTAGGTTTACTTCCTGTAACCCTAACCCAACTAAGAAATAGAACCCAAAGGGGGTGGGGAGGGAAGGGTAAAGTGAACCTAGAATTTTTTGCAGGGGGGAAAAAATACCCAGTCCTAACCAGATTTTATGCAACTATAGGTCACCAAAAAGCAACAACCAAACAAGAAACAATGCAAAATAGATGCTGTGCAGAAAGGAGAATGAGTCAAAGGAAAAGAAAAAACCTGATTCTGAATAATGCTGGATACCGAGGGTAGGAAATTGAGAATGCAAAAGTAAAGATAGTTAAAGGTGATGATAAAAAGTGAGATTACAAAGTCAGATGACTAAATAATGACAATAAGAGAAAAGTGAATCAAAATAGAACATACAGAACAATTTAAGAGTAAGAAAAAGGATGCAAACTTGACAGAAATGAGAAGCTAAAATGATTAATGAAGTGCTGATATAAAAGATTTGTAACTGGAACAAGGAATGAATTTCCTGAAAGCCATGTAGAAGTCAGCAGAAGTAGGAAAGACAAGACCATCCACATGAATAGTTGTAGTAAAGTCTTCATTATTTTTATTTTTGTTGTTGCTCAGTTCAGTTGTCTGCAGATGCACTCAAAATAATTTTTGCTTGGATGACAGCAAATGCTTTCTCTCATAAGGAACTCATTCTTCTCAAAAGAAATACATTCCATTTGAAGATACTATTCCAGAGAGTTAAACAGAATGTGTGCCCAGTAAGTGTAGATATGATTGGTGCTTTATTGTTCTGCTCTTAAGAGCACACAGTGTGGATTTATACATGGCAAACAGGTAATAGCATTTAGAAGAGGATACCAGTATGTCCACTCATGGAAATTTGATGAAAAATTGTTCAAGAGGAACCACAGGTCATAGGTAGAGCTATATGCTTTCCATATCAAAGGTCCCATGTTCATTTGCAATCATGTTCAGCTGAAAATTTAATGCATATAGTTATTTATTTTATTTATTTAAAACATTTCTATGCTGCCCCCATCGCAACAAAGCCTCGGGGTGGCTCACAACAAAAACAAACAAAAGCATATAAAATTATACAATAAAAACATTAAAACCCGGTGCATCTCTGCTTAAAATAAAAAAAAAAACCTACATAATAACAATTAAAATAAGTTTTAAATAAAAAGGTCTTAGCCTGGCGCCGAAAAACAAATAACGACAGCACCAGACGGACCTCTCTGGGGAGCACATTCCATAGGTGGGGCGCTACCGCAGAGAAGGCCCTCCTCCGGGTACTCACCCTCCTAATATTCACAGAGGGTTCCCGGAGAAGGGCATCTGTTGCTGAGGGGCGGGAGGGCATATATGGATGCAAGCGTTCCTTTAGATACCCAGGGCCCAAGCTGTTGAGGGCTTTATAGGTCATAACCAACACCTTGAATTGGGCCCAGACTTCAATCGGGAGCCAGTGGAGCTGACGGAGAACTGGGGTTCTCCGTCAGTTAACTGCATTATGAAAGCTCAGAGAGCTTTTCAAAGTTCAAATGAACAGTTTGAAAGTCACTAATTTATAGTCAGCAGGTGGCACTGTTATACATGTATTTTGGAACTTTTTCCTTAAACTCAGAAAATTATTGTGGCTTTCCCTTCAGTTACTTCTTAACACTGTACACGTAAATGCCTATCCAGTTTTAACTAAGGAAGTAGCATTCACATGTTGAAGGTTAGGATCCAAAGCAGATGTTTAAACTTGGAGTAAATTCGGGATTGAACTATTAATGCCTGCTGTTTCAGGGTTGATTACTTCTAGGTATGCCTGCCTGGGTTTACACCATCACACTCAGATGGCTGTCCAGTTTTTTATTGTCTCTGGTACAATGACTAGCTGGAGCTCTCCAGTGTTTGGACAGCATTCTTTACCAGCCCTACCAGGGAGATGGTAGGGACTGAACCAACAGATTTTGTATGCAAAGCACGTGTTCTTTCCCCAAGCTATAACCGCACTTCAGTGCAACCAATATTAATGCTATTGTATTTGGATTCAATGAGTTAAAAAAGACATTTTCTTGAAAGAAAGCTCCCATAGATTTCGGTTTTTAAGGGCACAATCCTACACACATTCAGACAAACAACAACAACAACCCTACAGCTCCCAGCAGTCCTCATCCTGCCATGTCTGGCTGGAAAATGAGGCGAATTTTATGTTTTTTGTTTTGACTAAAGCATACATAGGATTGAGCCTTATATAAGCACTTGTCTATTGCGAACAGACACGTCTGAGCCATTTTAGGGCTGTATCATCTCCCCTCCAAGCGAATGGCACGATAACTAACGCTTTTTCGTCATCCTCGCAGCAGCAGTTCCTGCCACACTACAGCGACCTCAGGAAAGGATAAACCGCAGCTCTTCGCGCATGCGCTGGAATGTCGTTCACTTGTTATTTTTTCTGGACGCGTCGCCTCCAATCAGGGCGAGGGTTGCGTTGCCAGGCGACCGTTCCTAAGATGCTGCGTGCGGGGGGGGGAGTTTGTGTCTCCTTGGAGACAGGAACGCTCCGTGCTGGATGCCGCTTTGGTCGAAGGCTGCATGAGTGTCCAGAGGGACGACGAGGTCGGAGGATGCGGAGGGGAGATGGAAGTCGCCGCCACCTCCTGGGATGTAGCCGGAGTGCGCATTACGCCGCCCGAGCTGCGCTTTGTGGACGCGGTGCCCGGAGGATGCTACCGGACGCAGCTGAGTGTCCAGAACCTGCGGTCCCACAGCTGTGTCCTGCACTTAGCGCCTCCGGAGCAGCCTCAGGTGGGACGGGCGCAGCGTGTGTGCGGGAGGGCAGAGCCAGTGGGGCAGAGGGGTGATGCACTCGGTGCCCCACAGATACATCAGTCAGAGCTCTCATCTTTAATCACCGGCCATAGTTGTTGGGAATTTCAGTGCGACGTATCTGCCAGCCAGCAGGTTGGGAAGGTCGCAACGCACTTTGTAAAAGCATAAAATTAAGTCTTAAGCAGGGTGTGTTCCCCAAGCAGTCCCCTCACCCTTTCCTTTACTGCTTCGGTTATTGTCAAAACAAACAAGACCGAAGTGCATGAAGATGTAAATCTGCAACATTTTTAAAAGAACAATTTTATTTACCACTGGCAAGTTGCTGAAGAGTAAACAAGCAAAGCTTATCACTTGTTCATGTTTATCAGATAGGCAATGACGTTGAAATAAAATGATTTAGGATGCAATCATTTGCATGATTAGGGAAAATAGAATCCTACAACTTCCAGCATTCATCAACTAGATTTTAAAAAATCTAAATATGTGAAGGACTGTATCCTTAGTTTGTTGAATTGAAAACAGAATGATTTTTCATTGTTTTACAGTTCAGTCTAATTGTGGAAAATTCAAAAAAGCCCCTTGCTTCTGGGCTTCGCTTAACAGCCACTGTGGAGTATCACCCTGACACTGAAAAAGATCTTCAGGATAGGCTACTTCTTCACATAGGAAAAAAGATAATTGAGATTCCTCTAATAGGGTATGACATTTCAACATACAGTTCTACAAATTAACTTTTGATTACTTCTTTTGATAATAACACAGCTTTAAAAAAATAAAGTACTGGCTTATAGACATGATTCTTGGCGTGCAACTAAGAGCATTTCACAATGTTATGATTTAAAGCAGAGGTGTCCAACCTGCAGCTCAGGATGGCTATGAATGGGGCCCAACACAAGATCATAAACTTACTTAAAACACTGAGATTTGTTTTTGTTTTTTTGTAACTCACTTGTGTGGTTGTCAAGCGTGAACTTTGTAGAAAACAACATTGCGTCGCAATGTCACATAAAGTAAACATATGTATGCTCTCTTAGAATGATTATGTGAGGATTTTTTTGCTTATCTGTAGTGGTGGATATGATGAAAATTATGCACAGACCATTTTTTTCTCACCAATTTTTGTTAGTGTTTATGTATTTAATGTGGCCCAAGACAATTCTGTCAATGTGGTCCAGAGAAGCAAAAAGGTTGGGCACCCCTGATTTAAAATAATGTGAACTTTCTCCCACATCATGTACCTTAGAATTGTTTTATGAGGAGTCAAACTGCATACTCTGGTAATTGCTTTTTAAAAATATTTTCCATTTTGTTAGTTCCACAGTGAAATATGTAAAGGTAGCATATGAATGCATATCTAGGACACAGTTTATGATACTCTGTTCTTAGATCGTCATTTTATTTAGTTCATTGTCCCAAAAAGATTCAACAGTAAGGAATATTGCTGTATATAGTACCTGTATATTCACACACATCCCTTTTGATTTTTTTCACATTTTGTTTTGTTATAACCTGGAATTGTAATGGATTAAAATTGGGATGGTCACCACTTGATGTACACAAGATACTTAGCACTGTGAAGGAACAAATTATTTTTCTAGCAGCACAACATTTAGTAAACATAAACAAACAAGAATTTCTTGGTTGCATAAATATTCACCTCCTTTGCTGTGACATGCCTAAATAAACTGGTGTAACCCACTGCCCCCAGAAGTCAGCTTAAGTAGTTGAATGGAGTCCACCTGTGTGCTGTTGATATCATATGATCTCAGATTAAATACACCTGTATCTAGAAGGTCACAGAGTTTGTTGGGGAGTATATCTGAACAAACAGCAACACGAAGACCAAGTAGCTATTGAAAGAACTCTGGCATGAAGCTGAGTATAACCAGCAATCAGGACTGATATATTCCTGAACATCCCAAAGAGCTAGAATGGTTGAAAAACAAATGGGTCAATGCCTTTGGAATGGCCCAGTCAAAGTCCAGACCATACTCTAAGTGAGTCAGTGGCAAGACTTGAAAGTTGCTGTTCACCAGTGGTCTCTGTTCAGTGGCCACAGCTAGAACAGTTTTGCAAATGGAACCAGATGCACAAATTAATAGATATTTACCCAAGAAGGCTCACAGCTGTAATTGCTGCCAAAGGTGCTTATCCCAAGTAATGACTTGGAGATAATGATAGTGGTGACACCTAACACTGTACGTAACACTTTTGTCTAATTTTTAATATCTTGTACTCAGTGCCTCTTATAAGAAATATTGTAAGTTCACATTATATCAGGGGTCTCAAACTCGTGGCCCGCAGGCCAATTGCCGGGACAGGCGGGGCATGGGGGAGGGGCCCTGCGGCCTTCAAAGCGCCGGTGGTGCGCAGGCCGGCCTCCGGGAGCGACACAGGATGAGCGGCCCACCACCACCGCTTGATGTGGCCCAGCCTCACCCAGACTCTACTTCCAGCGGCCCCCAGGTAAGTTGAGTTTGAGACCCCTGCATTATATTGAGTGTGTATAAGAGTATCCAGCTGAGATACCCATAAGCAGTCTGCACCTTGCTGTTCCTTCCATTTGGTCCTTTTGATAGGTGGCCATTTCATCCATCTAGCAGGGGTGCTTTGAAGTGGGAGGGAAGGTGACTTGGGTAGCTTCAGGATACTTCATGTCTTGGCTGTTCTCTTGGGACTGAAGTTCATTAACTGAATGATTCTGTGGCACTCAGATAATGTCTAGGAGCTGCAGGATCATTCCCTAAAAATTGTTAGTCAATTGCAGCTCACTCATTGTATATTGAATTGTGTTGAATATTTTTGTTTTAAGCACCTAGTAGACAGATCTTCAAAAATAACTTTTTTAGACCTATCAAAGAATTTTAAACTAATTAAAACCATAGTTGTAATTATCATGAGTAAATCAAAGTGATTACATTGTAATTATGGTAGGTAAGAAAACACAAGGCTATTTTAATATATTTATCTGTAGCTATTGTTGCCAAATTAGATTATATAATTAAATGTTTGTTGAAATTGAGAGGAAAACAGTTTTTTCTATTAAAAGCATTTATTAAAAACAAAACTAATAAAGCAATAAAACTACTTTTTGCAGATTAATCCCCTGCTGTTGCCTTGAAATTGAACCTGAGATAAATTTTGGCACAGTAATTGCAAACAGTAAAGTAATAAACAAGGAGATAAGAATTACTAACTATGGATCATCTACAGGTAATATTTTCTATGGAGTTGATTATACCAAGTTCATTTCTGTTAATATAATCATCTGGTTCAGGCAATCAGCTCCTGGTTTATAATGCCAGGGTATACCTAAGCTCTGCTTCATTCCTTTCTTTGGGTAAAGGAGCAGAGAAGTCAGGAAGTCATAGCTGCTTTCCAAATCCTGTTTTGTTTGGAAGCCATTAACCATAGTTCTCAGTCATGCACAATGGGAAATGATGGTTAATGGTAGCTCCTTGGCTTGTTTCACTTCTCATGTGAAGGGTGGAATGATGCATCAACAGCGGGCTTGCTTTTAGGTACACATACTATTTGATCATCTGAACACAGTCAGAATATATAGTTTTCATAATAACTGAATATCCTGAAATGAAACTTGCCAGCTGCCTGGAAATATACCAACCTGCCTAGTTTCAGACATTGTTTATTTATTATTTAATTTTATTTAAAACATTTTCTATCCTGTCTTTATCTGAAAAGGATCTCAAGATGGCTGGAAAACCATAAGTGTACATTTTAATATATTGGATTGTATGTTACAATAAAAATTCCATTATATGATACAACAATCACCCCTTAAAAGACTAGGTAAATAATAAGATTTTGGCCTGGCACCAAAATGAATAAAGCGTTGGCACCAGGCACACCTCTCTGGAGAGCAGGTTCCATAGCTGGGGTGCTACCACAGAGAAGGCCCTTCTTTAGGTAGCTGCTCTTCTAACCTCCTTCAGAGAGGGCTCCTGAAGAGGGATCTTGGTGGAAGATCTTAGAGTTCTGGCAGGTGTATATGGAAGGAAATGTTCCTTCAAATATCCAGGCCCTAAACCATTTAGGACTTTATATGAAAAAGTTAGTACTTTATTCCATTACTAGGAAAGGAAAGCAAAAATATTTTTTCTTAGCCTTTTAAAATTCCTTACCTTTCCAAAAAGGTAATGTTACTCAGTATGCATGCACCTTATTGAACAGAAGTTTCCATAGCAGCTAGGTATTCATACACCACTGTGCAAAATTCAAATTGCTGCTTCCATGAGGCTGGTGTCTCTGGACTTGGATTGCCCTGTTGTTCTTTGATTTGAAGGCTGTGGCTAAGTTGGCTAACCTTTGTGGGAGATGTACTTTCCATGAGTTTGTTTTGTCATCTGTGGATTTAGTGTTTTCTCCACTCTTACTGTTTTTCATCTGCAAAATGGTAGCCATTTTCTTGATATATGCAATTCCTTCAGAAAATACTGTACGAATGGTTATGTGTGACTTGGTTATTTATTTATGCATTTTTAGGACAAAGCCCTCACATGACAGCTTACATAATGGTTGTACACATAAAATACATGAAACAGATTACAATAATGTGTGGTTCTTGCTTTGTGTTTATGACATATTTGGAGTCTAGGTTGTTTTAAGTTTATTACCTGTGTTGGTCTGGGGTCATATGGATGTCCTGCTTGGTGCTAGAAGCCTTGCAAGCTCATGAGCCTGCCTGGGCACCAGAAATTTTTTTATTTCAAGGCTCACTTTAAATTCTTTGCGCATGTGTGTAGACAGATATCCCATAATATGCACATATAAAATATGTACATATTTTCATATATTTATATGTATGCACATACTTCTGGTAGTTCTAAGTCTGGTTTATGTAATAAATTCAGTTGTTCTATATTTGAAATGGCATCTTCCCAGGGAAGAGTTCTATTTCCCTTGTATTAGTCATTGTCACATATGTAATAGTAAATATCCATCACTGTGAGAAGATAGATGGGGAGCAGGACCTGGGAATGGCAGTGATAGTTGGAGAAGTGCTACGCATCTTTATTTTTTTATTGTGCTGTCTGTGACATCCAAATTGCTGTAGGCCAGGCTACACTGGGTTGGAGTGAGTGAAAGTTTTGAACCTGTCAGTTAATGTTATATATGATGCATAACAAGTTTATATTTTTGTAGGTACATTTGATATAAAATATAGAGGAACTGTTGCCATTGTTATAGCTCCAACCAGTGGGGTGGTAGAACCTCACTCAGCACAGTCTGTTAAAATAGAGATTTGTACTGATGTTCCCAGAATAATGAATGAACCAGCCATGTAAGTTAGCTTAAGCTGATATCTTCTCTGTATTACTTTTTGGTTTTACTCTCATGATATAAAATATCTAGTTATAAGTGTGTGTTTTATAGTTTACAGTGCTCTAAAATCTCACTATACTCAGATACTACATCAATCAAATATATGGAAATATTGTCAATCCCGTTTGAATATGCCCCAGTTGCAATCTACGGAAGAAGAACAAGCTGTATGGGAGAACAGAATGTTTTCTTGTCTACAGCTCAATTGACTACCCAAATTTGGAGTCAATGGCTCTGCTTAAACAACTCTGTTGGCCACAGTCAGTCAGGAGTTACAGTATCAGATGATTTTCATTCATCTTGTGGTATACAGTGGCGAAGCCAGGACGTCTCCAATTATATTATATTGTTATTATTTATTGTTGTAAGCCACCCCAAGGCTTCGGAGAATGCGGCAGCATAGAAGCTTTCTAAATAAATAAATAAAATAAAATAAAGCACCAACTTTTTGTAGAAACTTTTGGAGTTAAGTGGGCGACTTATTACAAATCGTATATAAGAAATAAATAGATTCATAACTTTTCCTTCTGCCCAGAATCTTACGTGGCATGGGGCTACTATATACTCTGGCAGGAAGCCAGATTAATGATATTAATATGGTTAATATGTTGTGGACATAGCCATGGTCTTTCACTGATGTATGTCCTATAGTTATCTCTGTATAATCTTTGTTGTGGGAAGTTAGGAACAGGCAACTTCCCTAAGTTTCACCTATGAATATGTGCTTTACTTAAATGCTCTGATAAAATACTGAGTTCTATAAGATTAATGCACTTATCATGTATCATGCATCTTACCTGTGTACATTTCTCTCTCTGTTCCTTCTTATCTATCGCTCTTACCCAAAGTGTGGAATTGCAGGGGCGGACCAGTGCTGAGATAATGATCAAAGCTAATATAGTGGAGCAAATTCTTGAGGTTTTAGCTGTGTCTCATTCGGACACAATACACTGTGTTAATTTTGGATGTGTCTATTTTGGGACATCAAAGACTGAAGATGTCATTCTTCATAATAAAAGTCCAGAGTCTATGGACTGGGTGGCAGTTCTGCAGGATAATGCTGTTGGCATTGAGATGGTAAGGAAATCTGTCTTGAATGTAGTCATGCTTTCCACAAAGTGTCTTGTTTTCCTTCTTCCCATGTAGCATAATTGGAAGCTAGTCCATGAAAAAAGGAATGTTTAGGTACTTTTCAAAAATATGTACCGTGTTGCTAGCTATATGTATAAGTGCTAGCTCCTAACAGTTTCACAGTCTTGTACGAGCAAGGAACAGAAACTGCATGATAGATCTGGGATTGCTTGCAATGTGAAACACAGGTTATAGTGGAGGGTTGCAATAGGCTCCGTGCTCCAGAGACTGAGGGTCATGGGGTAGATATAGCCCTCATCTCAGTGGTGCCTATGCCTGTTTGTTCACCGCCAGTATCACCTCTCTATTATCCTGCAAATAAGTGAATGGCTGTTATGCAATCTTGTAGGACAAAATAAAACTTTTCACTTGGGTACAACATTATTGCAAAACCGAATCCCACTCATCCTTATGACAGAAATGCCAACAAGGGCTCCATGGGAGAGCTACCATGCAACTCTGCACACTCTTTTTCAGTGTTATGCTGTACACAGTTATGAGAGCATTGTACTAAACAGTATAGAAATGTTTTAAATAATAAATAAACTCTACACAGGGCACACATTACAACTGCCCTGGGGTCAATGCAATATGTGGGCCTTCTGCCCATATATATCCCGCTTGCTGTAGCAATGGACATATGCTGGTCAGATGATGTTTCCTCCAATGTTGAATTGCATTTACTCAGCCAGTTTTTCAGCAGTGAACTCTAGTTTATCCCTTGTTTACTGTTTTTATATGGAACATTACTCTTATTCATTATGTGTTTACTTTTTGTGTTTTTGTTCATGTGAAAGATGGAAAACTGTGACTCTGAGTATATTTTAAATCTTACATTTTCTTATAGGGTACAGATATTCAGAAGAGTTCAGATGCTGTTTTAAAAGACTTGGATTATTCCAATGGAAAACCAGGAGTAGATGTTTCCACACTGATTGCCTGCATTCCTAATGAAGGAACACTACAGCCTTATCAGAAAATTATGGTTACCCTTTGCTTTAGTCCAAAGTAAGTATGCAGTGTGAAGTAAAGAACAAGAACTATGAGAAATTATCAAATATTATGTACATTCCCAAGGAAATTGGGCCAGCATGCACAGCCCAACCATCTGCAATGTATTCATGGTACATGTGGCCATTGTTTGGTGTATCCAGTCTCTGACTGGGGAATTGTCATGTTGTCTGAATGTCATGAAGATGGGTTATGTCAAAGTTAACTGTTGCATAAACTCATGGGGTTTGCACAAATCCCAAGATGGTAGTGCTGGTGGTGGTGATGTCAAGTGATGCACTTTCATTGTAGGGTCATTAGCAGCTTCATATTTTCTGTACAAATAACTGTAAAATGACTCCTGAAAGTAACTTCTTTTACAACTTGTTTGGCTAACTGGTCTTGCAATTATAGGCAATGATTCTGTTTCAGGCAATATGGAACATTCATCTTCTAATCATAGTGGGGGAAAGGAAAGAAAGCATCCTGCCTGTATGCAAATTAATGTTGCTTTCAGTTTCTGGCTGAGGCTAGAACTTTCTATTGGATGAAGGTATTCCATAGGAATATGGCTGACAGAAAAATGTCTTTCCAGGCTATCCAGGGTTGTTGATAGCAGGGGCTATGATTAGCTGGGGACATCTCAGTTATGAATACAAAAAGGAGTGGCACTTCTCTGTATATTTAAGAACATGTGTTCAATTATATTCCTAAATGTACACAAGTTTTGTTTTATGCTGCTGTTTCGTGCTTTTAAAATATTTGTATCCATATGTGTTTGTTTGCTGTTTTGAGAGGGCACCTGCCCTAAAAGGCAGTCAATAAATATTTAAAATAAATAATTAAGTATTTGACTAATAAATTGGGAACAGATACTGGCAAGTCAAGAAAGACCAGAAGTGTTTATTACTCTGCACAGTGAATGAGGTAATGTCCAATAGAAACAATTGCACATAGTCACATAATTCAGGACAATGTTGATGCATTTTCCAGTTTTGGATTGGTTATATTTACATTCTTGGATTCCTCCAAATTATGGTGTTTATTCTAAATTTTCAGTAATATTTGTTAGATATTAAATTGAGGTATTTTTCTCAAGGAATATAAATTTAATTGTGACTTTTGCAGGCAGCTCAAAAGGGACAGGAGTCTTGAAAGAACTCCATCAAGACAAGATTATGTTCTCTTCCTCAAATTTGAGGCCATAGGAAGTAAAAACGACTTCTTGCAAAACATGACTGGTGATGATATACCTACCAATGGTACAGTATTGTAAAGATGAAATAATGTAAAGAAACAGAACTGCAGTTCCGCCTCTGTATTTGTTTCCTGAAATAATATATGCTCTTGTATATGCTATATAGAAATCTTGTGTACATATGTGTGTATGCACCACATACGCAAGTTCCACAGAACTGCCCCATTCAAAAAGACAAGCATTTCCACTTGTTTCCAGCTGTTCTTGGAACTTCCTTCCATCTCTTTCTCTCTGTGTGTAAATGTACACGTATTCAAATGGTCAATATTCAATCCATATAAAATAGGCAATGTTCAGTCTCCTCTCATATTAGCAGGACCCACCACTCATATAATGGGAAACTAGCTGTTTCAAGTACTGCTGGAAACAAGTGTAACTTGTTATGTTTGTATCATGCCATTTTTCCTGCAAAGAACTAGAAGCAGCTTCCATAGTTCTCCTCCTCAACATTTTATCCTCACAAAACTCTGATATACATTTATATGTGAATCTACAAACTTTGAAAGGAATAATTTACATCAGTCCTCAATTAAGTGGGAAATGAGGGAGCATTATGTAAAGACTAGTTTTTATTTTGTGTAACCTAAATTGGTGATAATATTGTTTCTCTTCTTTCTGCAAATAACAACATACCTGTTTCTCTCAGTTGCTGTTACAGAGAATAATCCCCATGAGGTTGAGCTGGGTTTGACAGGCTCAGGACTTCCAGTCATGTTGACATTTAACCCAGGACCAGTTGTCAATTTTCAGGAGTGTTTCATGGGTGAACATACAGATATTATTTGCTCACTCAAAAATCAGTGTGATATTCTTCCAGTGTCATATGTTTTCCGTAAGATTGCGCATTATAATATTTCTCCTGAAAAAGGAAACATAAAAGCTAAATGTACACAGGTACTGCATATTTTTCTTTCATACTGTTTGTTTGCTTGCTTAACTTTCAAAGAACTTCAAGCTATGATGCTTCAGGCTATAGTACAATACCATACATTTAACACAAACATGACAAATTTAAAGACATATTGCTAAAAAAAAGTTGGCATAAATCAGTGTTGTCATATGATATGAAAACATATGAAGAGCCAGGCTGGATCGGGGTCATGGTCTATCTAGTGCAACACTCCATTCAGACAGTGGCAGACCAGCTGCCCACAGCTTTCCTACAGGGTTCAGTTCAGAAGCTCCTCTGCCACCTTTTTTATGTTGTATGCCAGCACTCTGGTTCCATTATGGTTCAAGTGGAGCTCATCTCTCCTATACAGGTCCAGCTTGCCCTAAATGTTTCCCAGTGCCTAACAAATCTGAACCTTTTCCCTCTGCACCACTGTCTCATTCATTCATTGAGAATCCTCAGTTGAACCTGTCTACCTGCCCCTGTACATGGAACAGGTAGCATTTCAGAGAAAGCCACCGTGGTGGTCCTGGATTTCAACTTCCTACTTAGCAACCTTCCAGCATCTCACAACTGCAGTGCTTCACTTCTTTCTTTCTTTGCAATTTTTTATATACTGTCCTTCATTGAAAATTCCCAAGATGATTTAATTTTTTTAAAAAAAGCAATATAATCAACAATACTACAATTAAAATTCCTTAGTGCCAATACTTGATATAAAAATTAAATCACCAATTAATTTAAAAACTGGGTAAATAAAAATGTTTTGGCCTGGCACTGGAAAGAATAAAGCATCAGTGCTAGGTGCACCTATCTGGGGAGTAAGTTCCATAATTGGGTCACTATAACAGAAAAGGCTCTCCTCGTACTATCCCTCCTCACGTCTTTCAAGGACGGCTCTTGGAGGACAACTTCTGGAGATGATCTTAAGGTCCATGCAGTCTCATATGGAAGGAGATGTTCCCTTAGATAACCAGACCCTAAACTGTGTAAGGATTTATGTCTCATCATTAGTACCTTAAATCAGGCCTGGCCTTCAATTGGTAGCCAGTGTAGCTGATATAGGACCAGCTTAACATGTTTCCATCTGCAGGTTCCAGTCAGCAATCTGGCAGCAATACTTTAAACCAATTGCAATGTCTAGCCCCACATAAAGCACATTACAATTGTCCAAATGGAAGGTTACCAGTGTGTGCTTTTCTATTGTTAGGATTTGCCTGTCCAGGTAAGGGCACAGCTAATGGGCCAGCCTTGGGTGAAGGAAAGTACCCCTTGCCACAGATGCCACCTGCGATTCCAGGGATTGCTCATTGTCAAGGAGTACTCCCAAACTGCTTACCCTGTCCTTTAGGGGGAGTTCAACCCCATCCAAGACAGGGCGAATTTCACTCACCTGAGTAGTCCACCCATCCACCAGAAACACTTCCATCTTTTCTGGATTGAGCCTCAATTTATTGGCCCTCTTCCAGTCCATCACACTGTCCAGACATCTGTTTAGAGCATTCACTGCCTCCCTGGATTGGATGGGAACAAGAGAGAGGTAGAGCTGGGTGTCATTGGTGTACTGATCTTTAGGACAAACATGGACCATAACTACTGATTCCACCCCCATACTTTCTGCAAACTATTTAGATGGCATGTGATATTCACAGTCTTTGCACAAGGCAGGCAATTTACCATGAATTCTACACTTCCCATCTCAGACCCAGCTATCTCTGTGTCTAATGATCTAAGCTCCCACTCCCTTGGTGCAAGAGGTTAATTGCTCATTATCTATGGAATAGGTTCCTTCTAAGGGATCATTTGCCTCTTCCTCAGAATGATGCTGTCCTTCCCCGAGTCTCCCATTTTTCTTGATGGCAGAGGAGCTGCTGGAACTAGGGATGGTGAGGAATTCATTGGAGGGTGGGAATCTGTTAGATTCCCTGGCCTTGGCTCCCTGGGCTGTGGTCTGCTTTACAGCAGCCCAGAGTCTCAGTTCCTGACAAGTGTACCCGGTGTTTGTGGGGTGCTTGCTAGGAACGGAGCCCCATGTGCTGGTCAAGCAGTGTTGCTTTTCCATGTCACCGGCAGCAGCCTTCATGTTGCCACACCTGACACAGCAGAAGGTTGATGGTTGTTCAGACTTCATTCCATCAGTGTGTGCAGACTTCCTGCCAGCTCTGCGCACTTTGCAAGAACAGAAGTACTCAGATACTAGAGAGAGAGATTCCTCTAGAGTTTTCTGCAACCCTAGTTGGGGCCCTGAGTTTTTTGTCCTCAAGGGTCTCATCAGCCAACTTCATTGCTTCTCTTTGTTTCTGTAGGTCAGCAGTCTAGGCTTCAAGAGCAGAACCTGGTTCTCTGTAAGCCAGGAGCTTGTTACACTGAACACTTACCCATGACTTCTGTCCATTTGGCACATAGCCATGCATGTGACACTCAGTGCAATGCACTGGATGGCCCCAGCACCCCCTCCCCACCTTTATACCTTGATTAACTGGGTTTGGGTCACCTGAAACAAAAATTCTGAAAGTGTTTTTAAAGCAAGACATGTTTGTATGTTTCATGGTATGCAGTATACTTTATATCAAGATTACCACCATGCAAAGATCCCTGTGTCACTGATGCCTCCAAGTTGAATATGATGGAGGCAAACATTTTCTTTCTACTTCCCTCCATCCCCTTGTCATTATGAGATAGTTCACTCTACTGGCTCAGCTGTATGAAACTTTGTCTCTTTCTTTTCTTTTCTTTTCTACATTAAAGCAAAGCATAGAGCACATGCTTTACATACAAAAGGTCTCAGGTTCATCTTCCAGTTAGGAATGGGAAAAAGTTCTATCTCAATTCCTGGTCAGCTGCTACAAGTTAGCTGATAATCTGTATTGAGCCTGATTGACTAATGGTTTGCTCCTGTGTAAGGCAGCCTCCCATGACCCATGTGCAAAATCTCCTTCATCTTTTCCAGCATATGAAGCTGTGAAATCCATATTGTCAGGATCAGGGCCTGAGTGATCCTGCAAGTGCCTGCAGAACCAGGAGCAGCCTTGCAGGCTCTTGCAGGAAGCAACTGAAGAGCAATTATGCAGTGCAGCTGGAGGTCCTTCAGACCAGCATAAAAGGCTTTCTGGCACAGCTGCTCTTTGCTACAGCAATGCAAGTTATCTTGGTGACTCCCTGTACTTGAGGGCCTGCATCTTGGAGCCTTGTTGAGGCTCTGCTCCAGATTGTTCCTAACTGACCCTAGTCTGCTTGCCTTGCTCTAACTGAATGTCTCCTCTGGCTTGACCTTGGACTGGTAACTTGCACTTACTTCAGGTACCCAACTGGTTGTGCAGCCCCACTGTGCATAAGTGTCCTGGTCCTGGTGCTCTGCCTATCCCTGCCCCCACCCATGTCCTGGCCCTTACGTATATGAACCTTTTCTTTTGTGCTTAGTGGGAAAACCTTCTTTATACCCTTATCTAGGTAAAATACTGTAGTTGCATGTTGGCTATGTATTTTGCTATCTCTTCCTATAACTATATGTCTGAACTATTTTAGTACGCTCATTTTCTAGTGGATATTACTCTTCCTCATCTTATGTTGTGTCCTTTGCCAGGCTCCATATCACATTCTAAAGCTGTGCATTTCTGCAAGTATCTTCCTTTATTTTTATTTCCCAAATAATGTATTTGAGTTAAACACACTGTATGCTGCCTTTTAATGAAAGACAGGTGGCACTGTTCTGACCAGCTATAATCCTCTACTGGTTATCACTCATACCTTGCTGATATATATTTCCAAAACAATCTCTCTCTTCTAAGTCTTTTGCTAAGCTTACCTTTGTAGATTGTTTTTACTGAACAACTTAAGTGACAAATGCAGCTACTGCCATTTAATTTTCTGCTTTTTCATTCATAATGAGTGGCTTCTGTTGCTTCAGCCTGCTCCCACTTGTTTACACGTCTAATGTAAATTGTAAGAGATCATGTCTGTTCTATATTTTATGCAGCACTCTGTAGACTGAAGATGAGCAGAAAGATGTTCTACTACAGCCCTCAGTTAAAAACTTGAAAAACTGTTACTGTTTAAGATGTATAAAACACGAGTATAATCTGGGGATTTTACAGGGTGATGCTTTAAAGAAACAAAGCCAAACATAACACTTGAATACATCCCCCCAACCCTGTATGAGCCCTCTGTTCCCTTCCCTGAAATAATTTAATATGTGTTCTGTTTTTGCCTTTAGGATGTATTGTTTTCATTTGTTCCTCGTCACATGGGCACCTTTGCAGTAAAGCAGGTGGTAGATATCATTGGTCCAGTGGCAAAGAAAGATAGCTTATCAACTCTGAAGATGAAACCTTTCCATCAAATACAGTTAATTTTTTCTGGTCTGTGCAAATCTGTAACCAATAAAGTTGTGCTGAAAACCAATCCTGGTAAGAAAGGGCTAAGAATTTAATGACTTTGAATTATATTTCTATCAGTTCTTCTGAGGGAGAACTTGGACATCAGAAAAGAACTGATGTGATAGAGTTAGGACAGAGTTTAAATACTCTGACAACTTGTAGGCAACTATCCTCCTTTACCAGCTTGTGCTTAGGGATGGATGAGACTTTTCTGCTTACCTTGCAATTGAGAAGCCCCACAGCATCACAGTGAGTGGGCTTTGATGTTCATTTGAGCTGTTGAAAGTTCCCTGATTTCTTCCCACCAGGGCCCATTTGCCTGCCCACCAGTCCAATTTCTGCCAGGAGACAAAACTGACCTTAGAAGCAAGGGCAAGTTAGTAGGCAGTGACTCTCCTGGTGCCAGTGGATCCATTTCCCCAGACATTCCCAGTATCATCATGCTGCTAGTGCTACTTTCCACTTGATACTTTGGGGGTTAAGCTGCATCTCCCAAGGTCCCCATCCAGTGTAACTTTTCTGCTGGGGTACATGCAGTTCAACTTGCGTGATTTCAGAGGGTAAGAGATTAGCAGCACACTAATGATACTACTATTGTGTCTTGTTTTTGAAGAATGAGCAGAGGAAATTCCCAAGGTGCTGCTTCTGTCTTTCAAGGGGCTGTTTCTTGCTAGCTTTCCTAGATGTGGACCAGGTTGTTGGGGGGTGTAAGCAGAATTGGGGCTGGCACTTCATTCAAGATGGGCTATACTATCAGGTTCTATTCTGCTCACATAAGCTGGGACATTCATCTATTCAAGTAGTTCTACTTGTAGTTTTATAAGATCAAGCATATTTTTCCTGTAAAGTGGGACTTGTCAGCTCTGTATCATAGTGTGGTGTCAGGGCCTTCAAAGCAACTATCACTGGGTAAGATATATTGTTTTTCTGGTTTCACTGACTTAACAATTTTTCGGTAGTATCTTTATGGAACTGAAAACAGCCAGGGTTAATAGAACATGCAGGCAATCCTTTTTTAAAATGCAAACTTCTGGCTGCAGTTCAAAGATTAATATGCATATTCCATATGGTGCTTCCACCTTTTTCTGAGCTTTTTAAAAGACTGTCTGCCTTGAAGCCCCAAATCGCTATGGGAAGGCCGGAGATCAAATAGTAGTTTTGCAATTAGGCGTTAAAGCTTTTTGGAGGAGGCAAGTGAGTGAGACATGCATGTTAATTTCCTATTAGAAAAAAAAAACTCGTATCTAATTATTACACCTTTCAGAGCTTGAATGTGTAGAGGCTTTTAAACAACAGTTTGTGCGTTTTGATTAATTTCTGAATAGATGGCAATAAATGAATACCCAGCCAATGCAAACCAAATGGATCTCTGTACTCAGTTTTGAAAAGGATTTAGATTAAAACTAGAGTTCCTGTGCTTTAACACATGTGCAGCCATGACTAAATTCTTTATCTCAGTATTCCCCTCTCCCCCCAAGAGATCAACAGTACTCCTGTTCATTAAACTTGCATGCTGGAAAGTTAATATTCAGACCTAAAAATGTAATGTTATATGGTAGGAGACATGTTCTGCAGTTCGTTCTCTCTCACAGAGAGAAACTACTTTTGGACATACTCAGTTTACAAGTAACAGTCAATCTCTCAGTTGTTTAACTGAGGAACTGGGGGGAAGGTATGAACAACTGAGTATGTTACCTCCTGCCTGCTCTCCTATTCCTCTTTCAGTGAAGGATCCTATTCCTGCGTTGTTTTGGACAAGTGGACCTGGGTGCTCTGACTTTTCAAAGGTTTAATAACAGATCTAACAAACAACAAATTATGTTTAACTTCTAAACAATCAAGAGTTTCTGGCTTCATGCATCATGAAACAGCCCAGGAAATACACATCTGTAGGTTGTTACTTGGAATCAGAAGTGGGTTCATGTGTGGGAATCAGCTGCTATGTGCTCATCTGATGTCACTAAAGCTGATCTCATTTTTCTACTTGGAGCAAGTTTTAAAATTTCCAGTGTTCTCCTTTTTGTGGAAGGAAGGGTGAGCTTCTTGCACAATGTATGGGTAGGTATGTGTATGAAACTAGTATAAAGTTATGAACCTTCATTTTTGAATGATAAAAGTATTCTAGCATAATATTTAATAGCATATTTGAAAAGATAAAGCATTTTTTCTGTTTTCAACAGCCATGTAATTTATTTTTTACTTAAATCCTAACAAAGGCTTAACACCACTGATTTCCAATGCAACGGGAGTATTTGTAGCTAACAAGGGGGACAAACACAGGGATATTGCACCAGTAGCACTTCTTAAATCGGAGCGGACACAAATTCATGCCCATCGGATTAATAGGAACGTGAGCAATGCAATTATAGCTCTTCCTAATGATCGTCCAGCTAGTATAAGACCTGCTGAATTGCATAAGGATTACAGGTACTAATGCAAGTGGTAATGATTTAAAAGAATAAATTGGATATCATGTTAAATATTTTATTTTCACAGAATATTTATATATTAAATCTGTATTCAACTGAAAAGGACTTTGCATGTATAAAGAAAATGTTTTTTTTTCCAAAGTGAATTGTAGCTACTTGGTGTAATGGTTGTCTTTACAAGGTCAAATGTGGTAACAACCAGTGGACTAATTGATGCATAAATAAAATATTTATATAGCAGAAGCAGTAATGTCTTCTGTATTGAGGGCATACTTAAATTATTCTTGTACTAATAAAGCTGCATCCCATTTTATATATCTAGGACTATTTTCACAAAAGTTGGCAGATACTGTTATGTGGATCCAGAATTTTCTTACACTACATATGAAGAACTGGAGAAACAGCTTAATAAGGATTATTATGCAGGGTATATCCGGAGCTTAAGACAGCATCGATTACATAAAAAAGCCTCTTGGTAAACAGTTTTTTAAATAAACTGCACAAATACTATAATGCTCAATTTTTTCAGCTACATGCCTCCATTCTTTTTCCTACTTTTTAAAAGAGCTATTCTAGTATGTCTAACATGTCCAAGACATTAAGAGTAATCCTGTTTGTGTATGAGTGCTTAGTGTCTGGTTAGTGTGATCTGAAGTATAGATAGTCCCCAGGTTACAAATGTCCAGGTTATAAAGAAGCCATACTTATGAATGCCTAGACTGCCACAAACCCATATGAATATCTCTAGTGAAAAGCTGTGAGTATCTCCAGGGAACTATGATGTGTTTGACAACACATCAGTGATTGCATAGAAAATAAACTCAGATTTTTAGGGTCTCTTCAATTTGCACTAGGGGAAATTTCTTCTGTTTTATTGGAAGTTCCTGGGTGACTACACAGCTACTTCCTGACAGTATTAAGAAGGAGGTAGGAAATCATTTTTTACCCATCACCCTGGGTAAAGTTTTCAAACATGAAATCCTGGCAGGCTTTAGATTCAGGGCTTAGTGTAGTTCTAAGTCACATTGTATGCACCTGGTTCACAGGTGACATAGCTAAGAAGATACTGTTAACTATGCACGTAATTCAGAAAATGTTAGTTCCACCCTCAGATGTTTCCACTGCTTAGGGACTGCTTAGTGGGTATGCAGGAAGCCACTCAATTTGTCAGCTCTTAACTTGGCATTGGAAAATTGGGTTTATTTTGTTAGATCCCTCACCTTCTGGCCCTAGCCATTCAAACAGATGCGGTCTGGTTCTCACCAGTCACTTGGCTTATCTTGGAACATGCTGGTGTTTTTTATCTAAGAATTTTAGCACCTCCTTTTCTCCAAGTTCAGTCTCAGAATCTGATGTAAGCATTTTGGAATTCTTTATTTTGATAGAAGCAGACCCAGGCCCTACATATGTAATTTGAAGGAATAGTGCTTTGAGTTTGTTCCATGACAGGGTTTATAATTTAAAATGAAACATGATGTCAAAATGTATTGCTTGTAAGGCTTTAGCAAGCCATTGACTTTTTAGAAATATTTTTCTCCTTATTAATTTAATCAAACCATCTACTCAACATTTTAGAATGTGTTTGCCACCCAGGGTGAATATCTTTTCATGCTACATATTCCCACTATTAGGATCTTTGAAATGCTTAATAATCCTGTGGATATTGGGTTAAAGCCAGCATCAGGACTGAAATCTCCAAGGCACAAGATTTTACTGCAAGAGGAATTGGAGGATGATGTTGCTGGTATAAGTGAAGACAGCCTGTTAACTAGCCAGCATCTGGCAGAAATGGAATCTAAATCCATAGCTAAAGAGGTAAGTTAAATATCCTTGAATATGGCCTAGCTTGCTTATAGCTGCTAAATATACAAGTTCTTGTATAGCTTACTACTGTCTGCTGTGTTAAGCACTAGCAGGCTTATCCTATGCATGTTTGCTGTAGCACCACTGAAATTAGTAGGATTTAGTTCCATAAAGGTAGAATTGCAACATCAGTGTTATCACATTAGCCTGCAGGTTCCTTTCCTTTAAGGACCTCTGCAGATGGATATATTATTTGGAAGCCAAGTGCTATCATTGCTGTTTTGTTGTCGGCTCCCAGTTACCCTTGAATAAGAAATGCTGAAAGCTATCTTATCTTACAGTTTCTGAATCCACAAATGTGTCCTTGTGGAAAATTCAGTTTCTGCCACCTGCCTAATACAGCTGCCATGTGGGGACTTGTTATTGAAAGAGACTGTCTGGCAAGGTCTATGCCATGAATGTTGACTAGGGAAACAGAGCTTTTCCACTCTCTTCTTTAAAAATGTTATAAAGAGTCTTTGCCAAATAACCACCTGCAAATTCACATGTCATGCAAGTGCATATTGCCTTCCTCAGCTTCCTGAAATGCTAATGAAACAGTATTTCACCTGGTGCTTTTCCATAGCTGTGTATAATTGCAACGATTATCTTCTACCAGAAATGCACTACTGTACTCTATACCAGGATTTATTTGGTGCCACAGTTCAAGTAACAGTAGGGGAACAAAAATGAAGAGGCAATATGTATGTGAAAGGGGTAAGGGACAGAATAATTAAGTGGAAGCAGATAGCAAAGATTGGGCTAATGGATAGTGAGCCAGACTGAATTTAAGGAGAAGATGAAGTTGCCTTCATTGATTAGTTATTTTTTTTATTATTGTACTGTATTGGGAAGGAGTACTGTAGAAGCACAAAGGCATGGGAGTTAATGGAAGAAGGCAGTCATGAGAGTCTGAATGGGGCATTTTCCCATCCAAGTCCTCGCAAGCAGTTTGGAAATTGAGCAGAGCCCTGCTGGTAGCTTGTTGCTTCAAAGCTATGAGGAGGGCCTGCTCAATGTGAACTTGCCTCAACAACCCTTTCACTTATCCCCCAAAGGCCTAATAATGACCAGCTTGCAGTGATAAGAAGGGCAGCTCTGGTGAGTCATGTTTATTTTGGCCATGGAGGAGGTCCATTGGCCCTTGATGGAACTTTTCTCCAGCACAAGTTGATATGACTAGAGCCATTTTCCTGTTGTATATGAAATCAAGGTTAGTTTTTACTGGATTGTGCTTTCTTCAGTAAAACTCCCTCCTACTTTGTTTTACTCTGGTTCTAGATTTGAGCATGTTTGTGTACAATGTTTATAGAGTGCCTAGCAGAAGTATTTTCCCTTTTACTTTTCTGTATTTTTGTTCTGGATTGTAACAGAACAAATTGATTTAATTGGCATTGTTACCTCTTGGTGTACAGAAGATACTCAACACTGTGATAGCACAAAATATTTCTCTGATGGCACCAAAGCTAAGTAACCCCCCTTCACATTTGTTGGTTGCATATGTACTTGCATCACTCCACTGAGTCAGTACTTTGCAGAAGTGCCTTTAGCAGCAAATATATCTCTGTCCTCTCTAGTAAATCTCTCTCCTATATCCTGGAGTGTGTGCCCAGTTTACCTGACAAGCCTGCCACTTATTTTGAAAGAGGACCATTAGCAAAGTCTTGCTCTTGATACCTAGTCAGACTGAGGTCTTGGCTTTGCAGCTGAGCTGTATTCTTTTCATTATTTAATACTGAATTGGAATGGTGCTCCATAATTGGGATTTTGTTTTAAATAACCCAGCCATGATTGGTGGTTCTGCACAACTTTATCCTGGAGCAGATTGCGGGCTCCATGGTATTCATGATGTTGTTTGTTTAGATATCCTCTAAATTTTCTGAGGTATTCCAGCTAGATCATGGGGCTCTGGAGTTCAACTCAAGTTGACTTCTGGAGGTAGTGAGTTAGGTGTTCCAAAACTTACTTAGGCATGTGACAACAGGGTAGTGAATCTTACGCAACCAACAAGTTCATTTTATTTATTTAACTTTTGTGCCACAATAAAAATATTTGCACCTTCCCAATGCTTGAGTATCTTGCATACATCAAGTAGTAACAATGCCAATTAAATGCATTTCAATTCCTGCCTTTTACACAACAAAATGAGGGAGAGTGAAAGTGGAGTGAATGCTTCTGCAAGGCACTGCATACTTTAATGAAAGACTATTTTTTTAGTACAAGTTTGTAGTTATTCTGTGTGCCACTTTTATAGATCAGTGATGGGTTTAATCCTGTACCATCTTCTCCACAAGAGACTGAAGATTGTAGTTTAATATTGACAGCAAAACAACTTCATCAGATATTGATCGGTAAGGTTCAGACTTGCTGGTTTTGCTTCTCCTCCTTAATGCATTTGATTTTGCTTGCATAAGAAGGCTCTATTAGTCTTAAAATAGAAAAAGCTGTAAGGTAAGGTTATTCTTGATATTAATAGATATAGCAATCCAAGCGGGTGGAGGTTTTTGTCAAGGATGATCAGACACTTCTAGGGCAGTTCGCTTTCTTTGCCTCTTTCAGTAGATTTATTGGCTTTCTAAAATTCCTGTCCCATTGAAAGCCATGGAAGGTAAAATGGGTACACTAACCCGAGGTATCAGGACAGAGGGAAAACTCTTGCTTGGGCATTGCTGTGCAGTGTGTTTGCTGACAAAGTGCACTGATCCAGAAAGGTTGCAAACTGCTTTATTTTTCACTTTGCTTTCTCTTGATAGCTTTTAAAAGGCAAGCTGTCAAGAGAAGCCAAAGCCATGAAATTCTACGTTCTTGGAAAAGTGGAAAGGTGGGAGCTACCCCCTTCTATAGGAGCATGGAGTTTAGGTATCAAAACTCCAGTTTCATTAAAAATAGTATTTTTGTCAGGGCTGTTCAGGGTTTTTTGACTGGGCTACATTTAAACATGTACATATCTATAGCCCTGTCAAAACCTCCCTTTTGAAAGGAATCAAGCAAGCTTAAGTCTGACTACAACAATAATAATAAAGAAATTTGTTCAAACATTCTTGCACATGTTCATTGTGCTTAAACCACATATTCTCAACCTTTTTAGCATGGAGGTACCCCTGAAATAATTTTCATATCTCAAGGAACCCCTGCATTAAAGTTATTGGAAGGCCCTTGCTTTTGGGTAAATAAAGAGTATAAATTGATCTTAGTGCTCTTTGCGACATGAAAATTTATTTACATTGTTGAATAATATGGCTACTGATAGAGCAATATGAACAAATTTTGGTTTAAGACAGTGCTATTTTTGAAACTAAAAGCATAAAATTTATAATGTGAAATCTGTGCTTGTCTTTTGCTGCACACATTTTTAATTTTGGGAAAGACTTACAGCATCAAGTTAGGGAAGGGTGATTTTATAGCATCTTCCAAAGTCTGTAAACCCCTCAGTTCAGTCCTCCTGTAAAAAATGAGAAAGGGGGGCAGTCACGGTGAATGCAAAAGGACTCACTTCTGTAAGCACAAAAGGATTGCAACAGGGAGCATGAAAAGGGCACTATTTGGGATATCCATTGGAGGAGACAAGTAGGGAGAACCCAAGAAGAGTCTGATCATCTCTCAGGCACTCTGTGTGTGGGTTCCCCCCCCCCGGCAAAAAACCCCCAACCCACTTCTTATAGCTTGCTGGCAGGGTGGGTTGTGATGTGTGAACTCACCATGTGAGACCGAAATAGGTGATGCCCCAAATGATTTATGGTGCCTTTTAAGCCAATTTGTCCTGAGAGGCTCGCCTGTGTAAGACCTTTTCCCTCTGCTTCAGAGTGCCCAGTCTGGGAGAAGAGATGGTGAAATTCCCACTTGGCTCTTAAGAAAGGTGACTCAAGTCTCCCAGACTACAGTGATGGTGAAATGTGGGGTGGGGGAGAAGGGAAGTACTTATGCTCTGAATCCGATTTCCATTCTGAAATGCCAGACTTATTGCACTTTAGCCAGCCTATATGAAGCCAAGGCCATCAGTTTTCATGCAAAGCCCCTTCTCTAAAATGGGTGATGGGCAAGCAATTGTATAGCATCAGGCAGCTTATTGTTACTTGATCCTCCCTCTCTAAAGTCAATTACTGCTGTAAATGTTGTGATTTACACTTGGATTTCCACTTTTTCACCTCAGCTATCTCCTTTCCATTGCTTCCAGGCCCCTCCACTATTGATTTTGGGGAGGTTTGTGCACATTCTGTATCTACCAGAAAAATGTATATTGTGAATAATCTTCCCATGCATGTCTGGATACAAGTAGAAATTGAAAGTGAAGAACTGCAACAGACCAGTCCTTTGTCTCAAGTCATTCCACCATTTACAAAGACTTATATTCCAATTGTGTTCGAGAATGACAAATTGGGAAACTTTCAAAAGTAAGGCTTCCTATTTGACTCTGTCTAGATGTCAGTGTAGTTGCTAGAAGAATGATAATTTAAGAAAAAATGCTCTGGGAGGGAGACTGAAGCCTCTTGTTAAAAAGCAGTAATAAAGAACACTGAAAATCAAGTCTATGTTTATGTCGCCTTGACCAAATGTCAAGGTGTTTTTAAAGGTAATTCAGGTTCCAAGAAAATCACTAGTGGATCAGTGGAGTTAAAACTTTATCAAGCACACTGACTATATACCTCTTCTATGTAGGTATAATCCAATACTTACACAGAAGATAAATAAGACCTGTTTAACATTATAGGATTATTCCTGACTAGGATTAAATTGTTAGTGAAACTGAAACTGATCACTAACAACTGCAGCAGTTTCAGCTGTTAATTATTTGTGGCAATACAATGGTGGAGTTTCATATGTGGTGTCTGTAGTAGGTGTCTGTGTACTTGTTTGAGCAATGTTGAAATTAAATGCTATGAAGCTTATATTGTTTCATGATTTAGTATATATTATATATTTGCAGCATGTTTGAAAATAGGATCAAACCAATATGTTTATGACTGTGTAGATGATACTGAAATGCAATGTATCATTTCTTTTTCTGTGTTACAGATCTTTCATGTACTCAGTAAACAAACATCACACTGGATATGTGTTAGTGGTAGCAAAAACGGTACCTGTTGCCTTGGAGCTGTCTACAAGGGAACTGACTTTAACTCCTGCCTTTAACTTCTTAGCAGAATATGGATTTAGAGCAACAGTGACCTTATACAATCGAAAAAATTACCCTGCAGAGTTCTCCTGGAAGCCTGTAATCAAAGAAGAAGCAATGGTGTTTTCCATATGCCCAGAGAAAGGTAAAGAATATTATGCGTAATAAATAATAACATTGTGCTGAAAAATTGTTTTAGGTAAGACTTATATTTTAGAGGGTTTGTAGAGATTAGGCCCCATAGGCCTCATAAACATAGCATTCTAAGTCTTAGTTTGACACTAACAGTTCCATAGTGGGGCGTTTTTGGTTTTTTTTTTGCAAATGTGACAAACTGACTTATAAGCATTTAAATGACTGATTAATTAATATTCAGTTATTCATAAAACTGATATTTCTGATTTTTAAAAGCCCTGTATTTCATTATTTGTCAGGACAATCAATTTTGGAACATTAAACAACATGGCACAGTGCTAGAACATTTACTTGCCAGAATGTCTTGTGTCTATAGATTATCAATAAAGAATTATCCAAAGGCTAATAATCAGCCTAATTTCATCTATCTTCATCTATCTACACCCCTTTTCAGATGTTTTGCAGCCTTTCAGTACCTCTTTGGAGCATTAACAAATTGGATAAGACAATTCAATATCAAATAATTCTCACATATTTTGCATTCCCAGACAGAACTTTATGGATATCCTTCATTCATTGCATTCCATCTCTCTTAATATGTTCAGTTAGTACCTTTTAAAGAGTAGGAAAGGTTAGAAGTATATGATGATCGATGAACTACCCAAATAAAGAGGTTTCTCTTTTCATTGACTGGAATATTTGTATAAAGTGATAGAGACACAGCAGCAACCTAGTATAGATGAGTTTTGTTGTTTTTTGTTTACTTGGTTGGGTTATTATTGCTACCACATAATGCAGGGAAAGAGGATGTAAGCATCTGCTTTTCAGCTGTGTTCTAGGTAAAGGTCACAGCGTTAGGAAAGACAAGGAGCCAACTGAGAGCTGTAAACTTAAATTGCTGCAAACAAAAATGCATTTGACAGAGGACACTGAAATATAGCAGATCAGTGTTGGGGCAATGTCTGATGAGAGCTCTATTTGTAATTAACGTGAAGAAGTTTGGCTTATAGATTAATCAAGTCAATCAACTAAATACTGCAGCCAAATTGCATCTTTTCACCTTTTGTACTGGAATTGGTTCTTATTTTTGTAGTCCAAACACTAATAACATTTCTTAACAAAATCTATTCACAAGATAGATTTGGAGAGGAGGATTTTAAGTTACATGATCTAATTCTTTTTGCCTTCCATAAGCTTTATGATTTAAGTAACTGCAATACCTTATTCCCTTTCTGTATTCTGTATTAATTTAGGTGTTGTAGAAGCATGTAAAGACCTAGAATGTGAAGTAGTTTGGCATCCAAGTTTCTCTTCTCCCACAACAGGAGAATTTGACTTGTGTGTTCATCAGGGAAAAACACTTAAACTTAAATGTTTTGCAAAGGTAATGGAATACTTTTCTACTTTGTAGCTAGTGTTTTTTTTTTCAGTTTGCCTTTGGAACATATGTCTCCTTATGATACTAATCTGGTTTAAAATGACAGCTTTCCTTTCCCTTTCCTGCAAAGGAAAAGAAACAAAAGGTACCATTGAATATAGAAATAAGTCAGTCTTTGGGTGCAGATTATCCTGTTTCAGTTATGTTTCAAGTCTATGGGAGAAGTGGAAAACAGTAGCTCTAGCAGCGTAGTGTAATGGGAGAGTCATGTCTGGTAATGTTAGTTCAAGACAAGCAAGACAGTTATACCTGGTAGGGGAAAGTCAGTTTAGGTCAGGTCAAGGCAGGCACACAGTGATTGTTTCATATGGGGCAGAAATGTTCAGGACCTTGGACAGATCCCTGTAAATTAAGCATGGCTCAGATATTCTCACACATGGATGTGGATCTATGCTTTGACTGTCCAGCCTAGTTTCACTGTTTTTTGTGTCCTTAAAGGTTTCATAGCCTTTAGCTTTTGCAAATTATAGTGACAGGGACTGCTCTAAAAGTGCATCTTCTGAATGTTAGTAGCATAGTAAAGCAGTGTCCTCCAGCTTGGAAGGACTCAGAACAGGGGATAGTAACTGCTCAATCTGTATTGTGCCCTGTGCAAGTGTTGAGCCAGGAAACATGCCACACACACACTAAGGCAATGCTGGCATTGGTAGAAACAGTGGATTGTCTCTTCAAAGGAAGCCATCTGGCATGGGAAATATGTAGAGCAGCCACTTGGTCCCTGCTTGTACCAGTCATTAAACATGTTTTCATCAGTGAAAGAAGCCTTTGGCATGTGTGTTCTACAAAGGGTTCTCTCCTTGAGCAGGCTGGTTCAAAACAGTAATGTAATTGACAGGTTAGAATTTCAATTTCTCCTGACCTTAGCAACCGAGTCAGGTTAGTAGACATCAGGGATCAAAATCTGCAGACAGCTGCTGATCTGCTGCCAAGAAGCAGAAGCCACCATCTCTTGGCCTTTTCCTCTGATCAGCTGTAGAGGAATTGAGTCCTCCTGGTACTTGGTAGAATTAGCCACCTGTCCTCATTTGTGTATGCCAAACCATTCTCTTATTCAGTCACATCTGCTTTGTAAAATGGACACTTGTACACTCCTTTCTCTTTTTGTTCTTTAGAATGACCCATAGAAATACTTCTGTGGTTTATAATAGTAAAATGGGAAACAGTTACCAGTGTGATCGTACATCTCCAGTTCAGAAATAACATGCCATTATTCCAGCTGCATGCTGAATTATTATTTAAATCCCATTGCTTCACTAAAGACCATAGAGACCATTTCCATCACCACCTTTGTTTTGTTCTTTCCAAACATTGGCTAGTAGATTTTCCAGTAGCCTGTTCATGCTCGCATCCTTGTCTGGTTTCTGTAAAGTGAAAAGAGAATGTATATTGATGGTAATGTCTTATTTTTTAATTGTTTTCAATATTAGCTTGGCTCCACTAGTGTTCAGTTTAAGGAACAAAGGATAACATTTAATCATGCTCCCCTGCGTTTAACTACCTGCAGGACAGCCATTCTTCAAAACATGGGGCATAACCATGCATATTTCCAGGTAAGATGTACGCAGGTTGAATAATGATGCAGATATTTCTGTGCAACCCTAGCCCAGATCTACCCCAATGCTGCTGTAGGAATGCTCAAAAAGCAGTGTCCAGGATCACCTAATGTATTATGAGAAAACAGGAAAACTGGCAGACAAATTTTACTGAGTTTTAAGCCTGCAAGTAGGATAATTGGCCTAATAATCATCTCATCAGAAGAGAGGCTATAGTAGCTGCAAATTCTGAAGGCATGAGAAAAATATGTTTTTATTCCTCCAAGTGGTCATTGGAAATTGGAGGGAATATGGACGAATATGTAATATTTTAATGCTTTTTATAGGTCTAAATCCAGTTTGCTATTTTAGGAACACAAAATGTTTTATTCATAACTTGCTTTGCTCTCATAAAACTATCATTACAAATAAAAACATGTGAAAGTAAATTAGTACATTTCTAAACATTGAATAAATTATACTTTTGCTATATTAGACATGGTAATTTTTTGAGCAAATGAAGTTATATATAATACATTTTAGATTCCTATTTTATGTCTGACCAGATGGCATTTCAGCAAGATTTCCCTGTAATATCTGAATCATTCTAGAAGCCGGAAGAAGCAGGAAGAGCTGGAGACAGAGGAAAACTGATGCACAGCCTCTGTTTCTATTTGTGGGGAATTGGTTTAAGGAAATGTGAAGGCAAAGCTAATAACTTATTTAGCTGGGAAAGTTTCCTTTACCTGTCAGGTACCAGTAGCCATTTAAGAACAGTTAAGGCTTAAAATTTAAGCAACCTCAATTTAGGGTGGAGTTTTCTAAACCCCCTACTAAACTTATTAATTATTGTTAATTCTGAAAGTTTATCTCTCGTATGCCCTGAATCGCAGGAACAAGGTTAATCAGTTTCTTTATATTTTGGTGGTGGCACCAAACATTTTTTATAGCAGAGGGAGTGTTCCTAATGAGATTTAATTGAGAATGTTATTAAAACTGCAACAGGGTGTTCAACAATTCTAAGCCTCATTTTTTTCTCCTAAACATAAGAAATGTAGATGGGGGCATGTAGTGGCAGTGACAGAATAAACTAGATCATTTTTGTGTGGGTTTTAGAACAATGTTCAGTGACTGAGACAACATCTGACCTGGAGAAACCCAAAAGCACAGACTTTTATAAAAGAAAATCTAAATTGTCAGGAGTACACATTTCCTTCGCATGTTTGATAGGGTAACTCTAGTCACATGTTGGGCAACAGCATACTTTGGAGGATCTAGAAATATCTCTTAGTAAACAATGCTTTAGATCAATACTTGTAATAAGAAGTGGAAGAAATAACTATGCTGGAAATCTTACAGAAAGAAGTAAAAACAAGCTAACCTTTTCTGCATGACTTCAAAGCTCTGCAAATCTTATATCTCTAGATGGGCAGAAAGGCCTTTATGTTATGTAGAAATAATTTTGAGAGGGCAATGGCTAGGTACCAATATATGAATACATTTTTGTAAACATTTGATTAATTTTGGCCATCCTATATAAACCAAGGAGTGTTAGTCAATAACTTTCAGTCTTAGAGAAGGGAGGACTGTTGCCTGTCTTCTCTAGAAAATTTCACTGTAATTTCCAGTTGACATAAATAAGTTCAGAATCCAGCTTTCAAATTCGCATTTTGGAGTCAGCCATTGCTGCCCACAGCAAAAATTAAATGAGTAGAATAAACCTGTTCCACAGTTAAGTGTGGCACACATACTTCATGCAAGAGATTTGCAAAAAAGGGATTATATGAGAAAGTAAAGCCTGCAGCTGATAGAATAAATGTTAGCTACAACATCTTACTTGAAGGAACTTGGTTTCTCCTCTTAGTAAGTTTATTCTTCAGAAAGGTGCCTTTATTACAGATTGATTGTCCCTAAATTCCCAAGTGATGTTGGTGGCTAGTGTGCCTTTTACCAACATTGACTGGTCCGCCAACTGTGAATAATGTAATCGTGACCTCAGATATACATGGAAGAGTTACATCCAGAGAGGACTATTGCAGTGCTTTCTACATAGATAGCTTTAAACACACTTTGGAGATGTTAAGTGGTACAAAATTTGGCACCAGAATACTTGTAGGAGCATGGTCATCAGAGCATATTACAGTAATTGTGTTGGTTGCAATTAATTTCTGTGATTAGTTTTTGAAGTAGTGGTTTTAACCTTAATTATAAGTGGTTTTAATTCTCATATAATGCCAGTCCTCTACCAGCTACACTGGCTCCCAATTGAAGTCCGGGCCCAATTCAAGGTGTTGGTACTAACCCATAAAATCCTAAAGGGCTTGGAACCAGGATATCTGAAGGAACGTCTCCTTCCCTACATGCCGTCATGCCCCTTAAGGTCAGCAGAGGAGGCCTTGCTCCAGGAACCCTCTTTGAAGGAGGTAAGGAGGGTATCCCTGCGGAGGAAGGCCTTCTCTGCGGTGGCACCCAGACTATGGAATGCGCTCCCCGGAGAGGTCCACCTGGCACCAAATCTTTACTCTTTCTGGTGCTAGGTAAAGACTATTTTATTTTACCATCATTTTAATAATTAATGATTTTAGATGTTTTAAGATCTGATCACAGTTGCATTTTCTTTTCCTTCTATTCTTTCTTTCCTCTTTTTAGTTTTTGAAAGTGTTATGCTGTGCTTATTACTTAATGTTTTAATTATCGTTTGATTGTGTTATATTGCTATTTTAACCTTTGTAAGCTGTCCTGAGGCATGTTTCACAATGGACAGGATAAAAATGTTTTTAGTAACAACAACTCAGTTGTAGGCCAAGTAGTCCTAGAATCTTAAGAAACCACCTTTGCCCTGATAATTTTGCCCAAGTGGTGTGCTTGGTATGAGACCTTGCTCTCTGGCCTATCTTTAGCAGATGTTTGATTGGCAGGTGCCAGGGATAAGGCTCCTGTAATGGTGACACTGCACTTGTGGAATGCTTTCTGGTAAGATCTAACAAAGTCCTTGTTTTTAGTGGGATGCTCAAAGCCCTTTTATTCCAGAAGGAATTTTATAACTGTTTCTATTTTAATTGGCTAATTCATGCTGTTTTTAATGCTATTGTGTTTTGTATGCAATATATTTTTAGCCTGTTTTATTGTTTACATTTTGTAAGGGACTTTGTCTATTTGTATTAAAGGCCCGTTATAAATTATTTAAGAGTGTGATCCTATGCATATTTAAACAGAAAAAGGCCTAGAATATTTGGCTGCAGAAGGTAACAGGATTTGTAGGAATTGTTTCTGTATAGACATGCAAAGGACTGTAACCTAAGTAAAGTAATAAATGAAAAATATGTCATAGAAATCAAAGCTGCAAAGTTAAACTGATATGCAAGTGAGAAAGGTCTTTTTAAGCTAATGGATACATTTTGGCCCTGGAAGCAAGCTATAGGCTTTGTTCTTTGCAGCTGAATTGCTGGAAAATAGGTTGTATAATTCTTGCTTTTACTGGCAGGTCCATGATGCCAATCCTCTTCCTGGAATGTTTATTACACCTTTTCAGGGTGTAGTACCTGTGGGAGGCCGCACAGAAATAAAAATCTACTTCAGACCGAATGCATTAATGAAATTTGATAGTAGAGTGGAGGTACTGAAATTTGAACTCCTGTCTAGAAATTTCTATTAGTCTTGAAAATATATTTATACTTTAATATGCTACTACTTTTTTTTGCAAATGTGAAAAGTTTGGCAGTGATTTGGTGAGCTTCTTTTATGTCATGATATATTCATAAATGTTGTATGCACTGAGGCAGTAAACCAGTCAAATAGTAGACTCTTTGGAACAATTCAGCTGTGAAGACAATGGAAAGATTTGTCTGCCTGGCAGAACCTTTCAAAATAGGGGCAGGAAGGAACATGGACATGAAAGGGAGTCTCAAAAATGTAAAGTTGTGTAGGAAGATCTGTCAAAAGACAGGGAGGTGACATTTCCATTTTATTACTTTTTTATACTCTCAAGGGCAGAGCTCTCAGGTGCTTTTCAAAGATTATAACCTTAACAGTCTAATTATACATGCAAATATGCAAACATGTAAACAGGGTCAAAGAAGCTTCTTGTATAGTAAGAGTAGCCCATGCATCTTGTTTGGGAACTGCAGGGGTGATTTTACGTGTTTAGTAATTATAGCAATATGAGACTGGAAGAAACATAGATGTTGCTGTCCACTCTGAAAAACAATCCCAAGCAAATCTCATACTACCAGCAGCTGGTGCAAACATCAATCATTGCAGCCTGTTGTCTCATGCAAATAATAGTTAATGCAAGAAGAGACAACTGCTTGCACACCTGAGCAGTCATTTCCTCTAGATAGCCTGTTTGCAGCAACATCTACAGTGATTTCAATGGCAATTGTTTGGGATTTGATTCATCATGGTTATACTTGTGTATGCTGTGTTGAATGGACACTCTATTTTTATTAGAAAATTTGTTTGTTACAATGTATGCAGTGGGGAATTGTTTTTGTGCCCTGTGAAAGTTGTATTTGTATTACTGAAAGTGATCTTGTGGCAAACATCCAGTCTTACTAAGTCAAGATAGCTGGATTTAGGTTGATCTAATTCCATTGGCTTGGAATAGTTTCTAGATTACACCATTTTGAAAACTGTTAAATATAATTTTAACTGTTCATGTATCTTTGTATACAGTGGTCCAGTTTAGGTGGACACTGTGCAGGGAATGTATATGTTTATTTTTAATATATACAACAGACAAGGAAATTCTACATTAGAAAAGGTTTTAGGAAAATACATAAATCTTTCTACTTCCTTCCATTAATTAGGTTGCTGTACGGAATGCAAAATCTCTGGAACTTAGGATTGGGGGATCTGTAGAAGTTCCTGACATAGATATTAGTGTGGTAAATATTTGACATACTTTATTATCCTCACTTTAGAATTATAAGGACTTATATTTAGATAAAATAAGTATATCCATTTTAGAATTACTTTTAGAATTATATACTAGATTTTGTATATCTCTTGTAATTGAGCTAAGGCATAAACCAGGAAAATATGAGCATTTTTCAAAGTTCTGTTATTTTCCATGGCAGCTATATAAGCATAGGCCTAAATATGTTTTGTCCTTGACTCAGTATCTTTGCATAAATACCATTATGAAGGTATTTAGAGGCTGAAAACAAATAGTGGTTTTACTGTGCGTTTATGTTAAAACATCATGCTACCTACAGAAATGGTATGTGTAGGGATGCTGGTGAATGTCTGAGACCTTGGTCTTGAAGAACATGGAGAACTCATAAAATCTGTCTCAGTGGAGAGGCAAGCTTTCAGAGTTTTCTTCAGCTCATATTAAAATCTCACCTAGAGAATAAATCAGGGGTTTTTCCTCTTTCAACCACCTAGCCATGAACCTCTGGCCAGAAAGTATTTTAGTATATCTCTTAACCTCAGAGCTCTCAAAGGCAAACAGAGATGCGAAAGACTTTCAATTCTAGGCATCCTTGCTGCATTCCCAAGAAAAATATTGGTTGCAGAGATCATGAATGTTGAGCTTTTTATCCTTACAAAGTAAGTTGGCTTTATTAGGTGCTACAAGGCTGTAAGAGGAAACGTGTGAAGGAAGGAGGAGCTATCCGCTATAGATGATCTCTAGAGCAACAGTTTTCCAGGGTGGGTGGGCTTCACCCTTGCATTAATTTTGAATCCATCTGCACTGGCTGTTTCTGAAGAGGAGGATAATTCAGTTGATAGAGCTGTCATCATATTTGTTCCCTGCAACCAGAGACCTCCCATTTTCTAAGATTTGCTGCACAGGCTGTGTCTGAGACTGAGTAGGTTGTTTGCAGCTGAGAGTGGCACATGCTTATCACCACATTAAATTCTTGGCTGCAATGGCCCCTAGTCCTTCAGTAATGCTTGTCAGAGTTTCCAAGATTGTGCTTCTTTTGCAACTGGTGTCTTGGTTAGGCTGGGTTCGGAGCTCACAGAGGAAGCAGTCTACAACAGTGGGACTTCTTAACAGGGCAGTGCGATGGCAGGGACATAAATGGTTCATTTGCCTCCTGGAAAATAAGGCAGACACATGTCAAGGCCAAGGCAGTATTGCCTGCCTTAGAGGAAGCAGAGAGAGTCAGGGTATTAGACACTGTGGTGAAGGTGTTCACACCCATGGAAGTGGAGACATTGCTCCAGCATGGTGTACAGGACTACCTGAAGCTGACCAGAATGGACAGTTGGCCCTGCCCTTAAAGAGCCATTGCCTTGTTTTACAGACTTTGGTTTCTATAGAATAGAATTGATAGGGGTTGTCCTGGGTGTGAGTCTTCTGAATTGGAGGATCTAGTAAAGCAATATCTTCTGGCCTAGAGTGGGGTTAGTGAATTTTCAAGAGGTGCTTCTTCGGCATCTGTGATCTACTGTGTCTTTGAGTGTGAGACAGGACCAGGGAACATGACAGCTGGCAATTGTGTATATACATATTGAAAACTGTCAGGGTATACAATCCCTGACTGCAAAAGCAAGCCAGCTTAGCCAGTATATGATAGATTATAAATCAGATAAGGAAGACTGTCTTTTAATTGTCTCTCTTAAGGGCATAACACTTGTCAAATTCAAAACAGAGTGTAATATTGGTAGCAGTTCACATGGTCCAGTAATGGACCTTAATCCTGCTACATTTTAAACTGCCGTGGTAACATGATAAAATGAAAAAATAATGATAAAATACTGTCACATGTTCACTAGGGACAGTTTACTCCCGATTACAAGATGCAGTTGCTACCTATTTCCTAGGCCGTTAACCAACCTTCCTTCCTTCCTTCCTAGCACTCCTTTAACTTCCCTGGTGTTTATCTTGGCTCTACCCAAGAGATTCCGTTTTTTATTGAGAACAAAGGAAAAACACATGCCAGAGTGACAATGGATTTATCCAGACATGATGACTTCACATTACATTTTGCTCTCCAGTCAGGTATTTATTTATGAACTGTGATTATCTGGAAAAAATTGTTGCATAAAAGAAGAAAAGGCTACACTGGGTGGTTGGTAGGAGACTGTCATTTTCCTTTTATTCCTTCACATATTTATTTTAACCCAGATGCTGCAAGGCACATCTTTGTGTAGGGCTAAGTATTTTTAACATAATGCAACTCTGGCTCTTTTTAAATTTCTTCTGTTCTTTTTGAACAAGTTATACCCTTTAATTCCTATATTCCAGTACTGAGTGTCATTCCACCAAGTTTCGTTTAATATCTGTCAAATTTTATTTGCCTTCACATTTTAAAAGTTCAAGTTTATTTTGTTTTTTTCTCATACTTTAGGCATTAGTGTATAGACATTGAAGCCCATGTGTTTATGTTCTGGTTCTCTTCATACATTATTGAAAAGACTATTTGGGGGCATTTCTATAGAGATTTTCTCTGTTACGGTGCATAAACCTTCATCTTCTGTTGCCTCCAACTTCACTTGCCCCTCCCCAGTAGGATTCAGTTTAAACCCTCCTGATAAAATTCCTTATGCTGTGGTCAAACACATTCTTTCCAGCTCTTATGAAGTGCAACCTCTGAATTGTCAACAGTGTGTCTTCCAAGTAGCGTAGTCTCTGCTCCCAGTATCTAAACTTCTCATATCAGTCTCATCTTCATAACTGGTTGTTCAGCTGGAGGATTCCCCATCCCTCTGATTCCTTTTTCAAGAACTGGGAGGATGGATGAGAACACTGTCTAGTGCCCAAAGCTTTCCAGAGGTTTAAAATCCGATGCAATTTCTTTGTAGCTCTATGTGTAAGGGTTAGTTTCTATGAAAGCCTTTGCTGCAAGTTGCTGAAATAAGCTGGCTTTGTTGGCCTTATATACCTCCTAACTGTAGACATCATTAGGTCTATGGTAATGCAGTACATTCTTCCAGTTCCTCCACTTCTATCTTTTTGACACATGTACTGAACTTCCCCAACATGGTTTTATTTGGAGGAGTGGTCATGGAGGGTCCTGTCAACTTGCTCTTTGTGTGCTTCCTGTGTTAGGGTTTGTTTTATCTCACTGTAGGCCCATGTTTACAATAAAACCATTGGCTAAATGTGGACCCATTGATGTCAAGATAATTTCTAATTTATTCTCTTTGTTTTAGTTATATTATTTAGTCTTTGGTACATAGGAATTAGTCAGAGTTGCCAACCAAAGAAGTGTTGTTGGCACAATCACAACAAATGTGTGCTCCTTCAATAACCTTTTTTAAAAATAGGCAGTTTTTGAAGTATACTTCAAAATGTTTCTTAGACCAAAGAACAGCTTTCAAAACCATGTAAAGTAATTTTTTCTTCTTGGAGATTTCTTCTTGGGCTTTATATCTACAGTATTCTAGAGAAGGATTTCTAGTACTGAATATATTGGGATCTTTGTGCCTATGTGTTTACAACACACCACTTACTCTGCATTGACATTCTGTGATAACTTTCTTTAGCTTTTTTGTGTAAGACCCCGCTGCCGCATCCCCATCCCAAAAACATATTTCTCTCTCAGATTCCATTGTACCAAGTTTGTCTTTCATTGTGACAAAGATGTTTATTTACTATTCAAATTTCTGGCTTGTAATGTTACTATGAGCTTCTCTGTATAACAATGGTATGATATGACCTGAAGTTTGGGCTCTTTAGAAAATACTTTACTATAAATGACATGCAATTGTTTTTGATTTTGACATTTGAGTCAAACCCACTTGATTTCCTTATATGGTAACATTTGGCACAATTATTTTTCCAATACGTTTTCAGACCAGGAGATGATAGATTCTTTTAAGCCTTCAGTGACATCACCCAGACATGTGGACTTAAAATTTGGAAATTGGTGAACTCATTGTACCATTAATTCATCACAAGGCAGAGTTAGCATGGAATGTTTTTTCCCTGTCTGAAATGAACCCACTATGGTTGCATGGTACCATCCTTATTTTTGCTTAATAAGATACGTTAGCCAGAAATCATGGCCCATGTAGCTAGCTAGTAGCAACTTAAAAAAAATAGTGCTACTAAATATATACAGCTATTCTATTTTTTATACTTTAGTAAGCTTTGAAGTTTTTAAAGTACAGCTTATGTCAAGATCACTTAAGATTGTTTACTTCTATCTTTCCTTGTAAACATCACTGCTGTTTATGCTCCACAGGGAATATGCTTGTACTGTGGTTGATAGCTGAAAGAGAGTGGTAATAAGCAGAGCAAGAAGACTTCAACTAGACAAACAAATTGTATTGTATGGGCTTTTTGCTTTATCCTAAGCATGTTTGTTTGAAAGTACATATACTTACTGATAGGTATATTTAGTATAGCTGTATCCAAGTTTTCAAATGTAATATTCAGAAACTTGTTCTCTGAATGTGGATTTTTCCCATCCCTGCTGGAATGAAGCAGGCAAGTCAGCAGTTCAGGAACTGGCTGTGAAACACTTTACTGAATTACTTCCGACCTCTCTTCTTCTTGACACTGATCTTTGGGGTTATGGATCTGTCAAACTTAATCAGGACAATTGACCAATAACACACACAAATCTTTGTTTTCTGACAGATATGGGCATCACACCAGAGGCAACTCGTTTGTATTCTGCAACCATAGAAGCAAATTCTGCTTTGGAATGTTCATTGAGTTTCACTCCAAAAGAAGTAAGTCTATGAGATCAAAATAAGCACACCTTTTTTAAAAAACCTTTTCTATGTGTACAGAAAATGGCAGGTCACCACAGTCACTAAATTGCTTCATGACAACCTGCATAGCATGCTGTCATATTCCACAAAGAACACAATTACCTAATGGCATCTCAGGTGACTGGATGCCTATTGGTGTGGAAAAAAAATGAATCCACCCAAAATAAGACAGCGATTTCTATTTGCTGTGGTAATTATACACCATATAAAATCAATTCTGTCATGTGTCTGGTTGCATATTATCTTAGTACAATTTTTGGAAGGTTTTTAATTAATACTTTGCATGGTCCAGTACTTATTATACAAAGTTTTCTGAGACTCAGTTCAGATGCCACCTTAAAAAGTTTTACATGTTTGTAGAGGAGCTAGCATAAATCTCAGTATTGCCAACTCCTCTTCACCTGTCCTGCTTTGCATGTAAGGAACGTCACTGACTGTAAATGTTCCCTTTCACTTAAGAAAGTGAAGCACATGGAACTGTGGTTAATTCTAACCAGAGTTAAGAAGCTAGGATACCTGGCCAGTGTTTGAGCCACAATTTCCTGAGTTCATGCAGCAGAATAGTAGCTTGTTCTAAAGTGAAAATGAAACTTTCTTTCCTCACAAATGAAGGAAGAAAGTGGAGTGGGGAGTGCATGAGCCGCACACTGGCTTGTTTACAATTACCTAAAACAGTTAAAATCAGAATTTCTTAAATCTCTTGAAGGTGGAACCCATTAATAAAATAACTGCCTTTGAACCCTACTTTCCCCTCTCTACCAAAAAGCTGATCACATCAATAATTAACACTGACCAAATATATATTTTATTTTTTACTTGAAAAGTTAATATAAGCATATTCAGACAGTATTTAAGCAAGACACGTAAGGAGGGAGGGAATGAGCTTGTCTCAAAAAAGAGCCTGGTGGTTATGGTAAATGATTAGCTCAATGCAAAAAGGACAAAAACCTCAAATGAAGAAGCACCCCTCTTTGTATGACCCATCCAGGAATTGTCAGGATGCTTAACATATCTTTTTAAAATGTCAGACTGATCACTTACAAGAATATGCAAAATGTCGAATGACTGAACTTTTACCGACTAGGAATATATGAATATAGCTGCATCTAGAATACAGAATATAGCAGACAGTTATATTTTTCCCCGTCAATTCCCGTGAGTTAATGGTTTTGAAAACAAACATTTTATGTTACAGGAGCATTTTTCCATATAATTTTCCATTTTAAAATGGTCATAAATATTCAGTGATCTTTTAAAATGCTTTGTTTTCCCCTGCAGATGAGCTTTCAGTTAAAATGAGAAAAATAAAGTGCTGTCTGAAGTTGTTCATTTAGATTTCGTAACTTTTTGTTTTTAACAAAGAGTAAATTATATTCCCTGGGCTCCTTTAAAGTGAAGGGAATGATCTGCAGTACAAGGCTCAGTGCAGTCCCTCTTGGCAAAGCACTTGATGTAGGAAGGAGCTGAGCTGTGCTGGCAAGGAGCGCTTTCCCCCCTCCAGAGGTATTTTTCGCTTTTGGCAAGAGCTATGATTCCCCCTGTCCTAAACAACAGCTTTGCCCCCAAAATAAGATTCCACATTTTTTCCTATCATACATCTTACTGGTTCTAAACATTCTCAAGTACCTGGCAACAAAATTCTAATGTGTAAAAATAATGAGTGAAGTTTTACAGGTAATTTTTTCAAGGGAACTAATCTCTTGAATCTTTCAGTGCATAAATGAGTCCTAGATACTTCCTTGTGAATAATTTTAATTTTTATATCTCTATTTTATCTTCTTCCTTCTTTCCTTATGTGGGTTTTTTCCTCTGCTAGTCTGCTTAGATATTAAGGCTATGTCACCACCTGATCAGCTATTCTGCTATGGGAGCTTCACCAGCTGAGGAGCAGGTAGCTCACTGCAAGGCAAAGCATGCCAGAACTATAGTTTCTTCTAAAGTGGAAGTGGATTCTTTCTGTCTCCTCACAAATAAATAACATGGAGAGGAGAGCCAGTGACTCTCTAATGGGCACAAGTCTGGTATCCGTGAGAGATAATGAAAGGACTGATTGTTAGCAGCCATGCTGACTTCATATAGAAGAAGCAGCTTTTCCAAAAACAAAACACAGTTGGTTGACATGGCATAGCTGATAGACACATCTGGGAATGTGTATTGATCCCAGTGTAAAGAATGTACAGTGAAGGCACCAAGACTAGCAATCCTTTCCTAATACATGCAGATGCTGGCTTCAAAAGACTATTGATGTCAACTTTGAGAGCAAGGTTGACTATTTTTGATTAAATCTCTCTTCTCACTTGTTGGCCTTCAAATCCTCAGGCACAGATAGAATCTCATCAATACCTATTCACAATGTGCACTAAACTTTCCCTAAAAGTATTGCTTTAATTTGTCTTTTACCAGGAATTCTGCAAGTCTTTTAAAGAATGCAGTAAAAGGGCTTAAGGAAGCTCAGCATTAAACCAGAAATTAAGTTCAGAAAGAATCTCAAATGTACAGAAAACGTTTAAGTTCTAGAATGGTAAAACTGAGTTTGCCTAGATCCTCCCCATGCATGTGCAGGCCTACACACATGCGCACATGCATGCACGCATGTAAACACAGGTACGTGAATGCTGTCAAATGGGCAGCATACAATGTTGGGAGTTCACCAGCTCTTAAACACATTGTCCTAGTGGGAGCATTCAGTAGCACAGCAGGAAACTAGCACTTACAGAAGTAATTCTGTAGCTGAGTAAGTAGCTGAGGCTACTGCTTCTGAATGAGCCTGTTCAACTGAACTTCCCTGACCTGCTTTTTTCCAGAGGTGTGATTACTTTGGCTAGTTTCTGGTTACAGCACCCTGTGCTGGTTTCCTGCTGCATTGGCAGGTGGTCTACTTAACATAGCAGCGGCATCAGATACTGTTTAATGTAACTAATTTAACTATCCAGAGGGATATCCAAAACACTTGAATTTATAAGATTTTTTTGCTGGAGGGCAGCCTTCCCCTTCCTTTGCCTAGCACTTCTATTACCCTAATAGGCAGATCTCCATTGGTGTGTTCTTCTGTGAACAAACTTGCACTTTTCACACTTTTTCACATGGGCACCGCTATAGGATCACTACTGCCAAGCTGTGGCAACTTGATATGAGTGTGATTGCTTATGCATGGGCAATATTTTTCTGTGTCCTTTCCCTTCAAGGTGAAGGTTAGGTACAGGAATAAAGGAATTTTTATTGGGGAAAGGTAACCTATTTTTCTTCTCAGAGGATCCTAAGAATGTGTGATTTGAACATGGCTCTAGGAGTTGACACATCTTGGGTGTGGGGCATGTATTCTTCTCTTGTACAGGTGTTCTCCCAGCAATATAGCCCCTAGGCTACCCCTCTTAATCTCCTTCGCTATAATTAAGAGCGGTCAAGATTACTGCTACTATACAGCTTTGTGTACTAAGTAAACTCTGCTAAAAGTTCAGGCAGTTGCATAGATTTTCAGTGCTCCCCATTGTGTGGCTAGCCAGTCCTAAAACAAAAATATAAAATTGCTCCTATGACCATGAAAAAGCAAATGGAGAACCACTGCAGTGCTTTCTAAAGCAGTTTGGTCTCTAACAAATCTCTGAAGGAAAGGGGTTTTCTCATTCTGGGGCAGCTGCAGAAAACAGCTCTGAAACACATCTTTGGTTCTCCCTATGTTCATTTTCCTGTATGTGTCATGGGAAGATTAGCTCAATTCCTGTTAACATCTAGGATGCAAGGAGAGTGATGATCTACCTCAAAGCCTGATTGTTGCAGATTTCTTCGATGTCCACAAATTTTGATGGCTTTAAAAGGGTTTAGACAAATTTGTGAAGGATAAAGCTCCCGGTGGCTATATGCTGTCTCTGGTATCAGAGGCACAATGCCACTGCATTATAGCACTGGGGTGCCGAAGCAGGAGGGGGCTTTTGAACTTAGGTTTACACAGGTAGCTGGTTGGCCACTGAATGAACAGAATGCTGAACTTAGATGGATCCTTGGTCTGATCCAGCATATCCCTTCTTCTGCTCTTCTGTCATAATTAAGATGCAACTGGACAGCCATCCGAGAAGGATGGTTTAACTTGGAGTCCTGCACTGAGCAGGTGATTGGCCTCTTTATCTCTTCATGCATTAACATTCATTTCTACCTCTTCCTCCACAGTACAGTTGCTGCATCATAGAAAAAGGCCTACACATAACTTTGATTATAATGGCAGTTTTATTTGTCTGATCATGCCTGGGGGGATGTTGAGAAAGCATGGACATTTGAGAGGCTGTGTGGGTTATATCTTCTCCTGCATCTCTTCTGAGGTTTCTCTGTTTTGTTGATGCATATCACTGAATAGGAGCCAACTCTTCTTTTAGCCAGAAACAGCTCTTTACAATGCCATCAGCCTTTCTGTTAATACTAATTCTTCAGTATTATCTACAATTGTGTTCTCTGCACCAAATAAGCACAATGTTTCTTTTAAAACTCTTAATTTTCATGAAACCATACCATAGTATGAATAAAACACAGTGCCTGTGAGGTCCTGGTTATTCCTGGCCTTCCTTGAAAATGGAATTGGAACTTCAGCTTGAATTTGTACATGTAATTTTGATTGTGACCTAAATGTACTCATTAACTTTTAGTCTCCTAACTCAATTTGTAAGCTATATATTATATTTAAGTCCATTTTATTTCTCATAATAAAAATGAGGTTGGAGCTCATGTTCATATCCAAACTTGATGCAGGAATTTTGTCCTGGAAATGTATCCCACATTTAATTCTGGGATCTCAAGCACTCAGTAGCTGATTGCAAAATAAGCAACTGATAATAAACTTAAAGAAATAGCAATCCAAAAGCTATACTTTGCTCAACCAACTATGTGAATAATTTAGTATTAAACCAAGTTTTATGGAACTGTTTAGAAAATGCTTCCTTCTCAATTTCATTTCTGTCAACAGATTATAAAACTTTGGACAGGGCTATATGCTCAAAAACAAAATATGTAGTGCCTTCTATAGTACTTGGCATAGCTTAAGAGGTAGGTGATAATGAGTGTGACATATATTGTATAAACTCTGCAAAATATTACATTATTTGTATTCCTAAGAAAGACTATATGAGACAATCTAACGGTACAAAGGATCACCACTCTTTAACTGTTTTTTAAAATGCACAAGCTGGCATCAGTATTCACTACAAAATACTTAAAGGTTTTCCCACAAGAACACTCTTTCTTAGGCACACTGCCTCTATTTCAAGTCTTCCTGGGTTTCTATATCTTATCTGTTTTGTATATTCCGCAGAATGCTTATATCCTCCTGCTGCAAACCACTTTACCAATGGCTCTGTTTCATGTTTCCCCAAATGTTTTTCTCATTCCCTACCACCTCTACTACTACCTATTAGCTCACTCCCTCACACTGAAGTCAGGCCTACTGTGGGATCAGTATTTGCTTCAGTTATACTGCCTGCTTCTATCTCTGGGCATATAGCAAAAGCCCATGCCCCTACACTGGGACTCCCCTGCAGAGTTCTCCAAGATACCAGCCTGTAACTAGATTGCCAATAAGAATGTGTGTTCCCGAGCATTCTTTTTCTGGATTAAACATATGTCTAGAAGCAGGTGTCAGGCGGATGAAGGGGAACACACTGAGATTCTACCCAGACAAAACAGAACTCGTACTGCTTGGGAGGTGGGAAGCATGGGATGTGCAGCATCAGTGGGGTATCTTGCTCACTTATCTGGCAGGTTTGCAGCCTCAGTGTCCTGAACCCACTGCTTAATTGGATAAATGGTTAAGAGTACATAGATGGCCTCTTTGTATGCTTGAGGATTGACAGTTGTAATGTACTCCATGTGGAACCACCATTAAATATGATTTCAAATGTATATAAATGCTACAGCCTATCTTTTAGTGAGTGTTGGTAGGCAGATGTATATCCAACTGGTTCTATACCAACTGCACTGACTACTGTGAACTTCCATGCCCAGTTAAAAGTGATGATAATAAAAGCCATCTATGGCATGGGCCTGAAATATCTTCGAAAGTGCCTCTTCTCCTAAACCCCTTCCTGGCCATTTGTGGTCATTTTCTCAAGACTTGCTCTGGATATATTCAATTCAGGAAGTGATTAAGGAAAAGGATACAAATATTAAAACATTTTCCCAGAAGACTGGAGTTCCTTTCTTAACTCTGGAATGTGAGGTATTTGCATGCACTATCCTTTTGTCCTTTTTGCTATGCACAGTAGCCCATTCTTTATGATTTCACTGTTGCTACATGGAGCAATCCCCTATTCTTCTTATGTGAAATGACTTCTGACCAAATACAAAACATTTGACAGCTTCAGGCATTCAAAAATATAAAATGGTTTTACTCTTTTGTTGTCTGTAATAAGAAATTAACAGGTTCACATTTACCCTCTAGGTGGCAGCATATGACTTCACTCTTCCAATAAGCATTAACAGTGGAGCTACACCATCTTCAGCAAATGCCACAAAAATGACAAGTCCCATTGGATCAGCAAAGCATATCATTGTCCCACGGCCTCAGTCACTGATTATACCTACTCGAGTATGCGAAGTACAAGCAATTGGTATGTAAACCGTAGAAGTAAGCATAGGCACATGTACATGGAAGATGGCATATAACACTTTTTCGTTTCTGCTGGAATGAAGCCACAGTATTTAGAAGAGTTGAGAGGGGCTAGCGTGGACAAGGCATTTAATTCATGGGGTATTCATAAGTTGGAGACAACATGACAGCACGTAATAACAGTAGACATCTGACCACACTAAAAGAGAATCTGACATGATCAGATGATCACTTCATGTGATAAGAGACAGTGCCAACATATGCAAAGGTTTTTAAAAGTGCATAATTGCCTGAAGTAGCGATGCACAAGCTTCTTCCTTAATTAGAAAAATGCATCTTGTATTGTTTTTAGTCAAGGACACAATACTATGATCTACATGTCCATTTGGTTCAGATGTTAGACTATTCATGTGAATAGCGCACTTGTATGTCTAGTTATACATGGGAGTTAGCTCACTTTGGTAATGTCTGCTCTTGAGTCAAGTTTTAAGTCTTCATATTAAATTGGAGTTAACTTTATCTCCCTTGTAATAAGTTTGCTAATATGTAGGGCATTTTTATATTGTAAATAGGAATTCATCTTTTTCTTTTAATCTTTTGTCAGTTTCACTATTTGAAACAAAAGATTTGTAGTAAAAATATCCAGATAAATCCCTATTCTATTCTTCTTGTTGAATGATGACCCCACAAATATCTCCTGGCTCAGTCAGATGGAGTGCTGTTGGCTTCAACCCATTCAGTTAGTATAACAATTTGTTCCTTCAAGAACTGCTTTGTGAATCCATTATAAGCAAGGCATTGATCTGGAAAGCACTGAAAGGTCATTTAATCCAATGCTTTGCCTGAAGGCAGGTCTACCCATCCAGGAGGCCTTCCTTGAAATTCTTGCAATCTAGGCCACAGTGGCACAGCTCATGATTTTTCAGGTATAATGACAAACCAAGAACAAACTAGCATGAGATTCATCCTAAAAAGCTGGTCTATTCCTTTTCTTTACGCTTCAGGTGCAGAGAAGATGGAAAATGTCTAGTTTTGAACTAACCACAGTTCCCTTTTACATATGGCATAAACACAGCAGGATCAATTTGTGGTATGATATCCTGGTTTATGCTAGAACTACACCTACATTGGGTCACAGTTTCACAAGTAAAGACTGGGTGAACTGCAAAAAAAGTACTGGGGGAAAAATAACTTTGGAGAACATTCTGTCTTTTATTGTGGCAATCCTTGATAACCTTAAGTAACAAAGAAACTGACAACATCTTATGTAGAAGAAAAGAAGCTTTCCTCACTTCTACAGGCTATACCTGAGGCATCATGCACCCTTTAGTGCAGGGTTACACACACATTTACACACACACACACACACATATATAGGGAGGCATGCATTTCCTTTGCTGCTACCAGCGGAGTGGTGAATCTTTTTGCAGCTGTTTGTAAGCAAGATGGAATGAATTAACCGCACTATCAAATAACATCTCAAACACCAAGCCTATGCATTTCTACTCACAAGTGAGCATAAATAGCATGTTTATTCACAAGTAACATTTTTGCTGTTATCTATATTTTATATTTTATTTTTTGTTTTTTAATCAATTGTTTACTACCCAGAGAAGTTTGGCTATTGAGCAATATAGAAATGACAGTAATAACAACAATATATCTTGTCTAGTGCACCCATAGACTTTACCTTTAAATAGTCATGTCACCTTGGTAGTTCTTTTGCAATCAGCCTGTTTTCTTAGGTTTTTTATTTCTCCTTTTTCAGCTGTAATACCAAAGCATATTAAAAGCTTAACTGCAAATGCATAACATCATCATTACTGCATTTCAGTATTTTTAAAAATCACTTAGATTTGTAAGGTCATTCAGTTTAACCTTCTTAAGCACCTAACATATTTTATATTTAATTTCTATACTGCCCAATAGCTGAAGCCAAAGTGCTTGGTAGTGTTGCAAATTTTATCTACCCATTAATTTTCCTCCTCAGCATCATATATTGTGAGCCCATATAGACAGATCCCATATATGGCCTATTGTGGCAGCATATAAATCCATTAAATAAATCTAAAGAGGCAGTTCCCAACATTCTAATCAAGTCCAATGACCAAAAACCAGAAGCAAGAATGGTTCTGCACAGACAAAACGGCGGGACTATGGGGCTTTGCACTGCAATGACAAGGAAATTAGTTTAGCATCCACTTCATTAGAGTCCTTGAATATGCCCCTTGACTTTTTCTAAGCAATAGTTACTATTCAGATTTATAACAAACAGTCGAATGGTATATTTGGAAACAATGGCCTTCTACTCACCAAATTCGTTCACACACAATGCTGAGCAATACCTTGAAGTAACCTATCTTACCTTGTGTCCTGCATTCACACATTATGAGGTAACTACTCATGAGTGGTTTCTGTGCATCTCCATCTCCCCTCCAAATGGCACCATGCATCCCATCAGCCCCTACACCTGGGAACCGATCCACATGCACACCGATCCTACCTGTATCCCCTGCCTCTTCTCCACTGACCCCTGGGCATGTTCTTAGCTATCTGCTGCTGCTTTTTCTGCAGCTCTGCAGAGTGCCTGTCTACTCATTAGGGCAGCATAGTGGCTCTGCAAGAGCAGCAGAGCAGCACCCCTGCTGCCCCCATACTCTGGTGCCCATGCACAAGCACCCACCTGCATACATCCACACCTCTCCTCCCTCCCTCCCTCCCTTGTGGCACATGTGCCTGAGGCGCTTCCCCACATGCAGGAATCACACATGCTGCCAGGGCTGCCTCCCCCTGGCAGCCTGGAGCATGGAGGGCACACTTTTCCCAGGAAGCCTGTCTGGAGAAACTCTGCAGTGCTTGCAAAGAGTTCCTTACATTCTTGGGGACAGGGTGGGAGCAGGCAGGGCAGGAGACACAGATTCTGACAGCAATGCAGCAACTGCTAGGTGAGCAGGGCAGCAGAAAATGGTAGCAGGAGCAGCCACAGCTGCTCTTGTGCCCAGAATGGGGAATCCACAGAAACTGTCTTCACACATAATGAGCCAGTGTGGTGGTGTGGTTAAGAGCATGGGACTTGGACTCGGACGACCTGGGTTTGAGTCCCCGCTCAGCCATGGAGCCAACTGCGTGACTTTGGGCCAGTCACAGACTCTCAGCCCAACCTACCTCACAGGGTTGTTGTTGTGGCGATAAGATGGAGGAGGAGATGTAAGCTGCCTTGAGCCCTTTGTAGGAAAAAAGGCAGGATATAAATCGAAAAATAAATAATGTGGAGAACACTTGACTGCCTGTAACAACCAGAAACTTGAATTGGTAACATGGATCCTTTCTGCCATTTTTGTGGTCTGTACCCAGCAGATTTACCTTGGAGCATCTTCAGGTAAAAAGTTAAGTTTTGTGCTTTTAAAGATCTCTGCCTCTCTAAGGTAAAGCCAAGAACAGTCTTCAACCTGGGCATCCTGGGGGAAGAGTTCTGTAAGAGTTGGCTCTTCCCTCCAGAAGCTGACTCAGCAACACAGGTCTCCTGAATGCTGTAGCCTATTCCTGCATCTTGCTGGACCTTTGTCTCTGATCCTGTTCCTGCCTGGACTTATCTTAACCTGCCTTGCTTCCCTGCCTTACTTACCATGCCTTGCTGCTCCTGAACCCTGTGTAGTCATCCTGTCCCTAGAACTCATTGTTCTAGGATTGTTCGATCAGTTCTTGGCCTCTTGCCTGTTACGGCTCTGCTTTGTCTCACTCCACACTGTACTCCTGATTCCTGACCATTGCCTGCTCTGTGACTATGAGTTGGACTTGTTATTGGACTTGCTGTTGGACTCTGGACTTTTATGCTGCCTGAATTCTTGTTGTCTGTGTGCTGGTTTCCTGCCACCCATGCCCCAGATCCTGACAATGAAGTTTTGTTGTTTTTTTGCCTATATGCAATATAAAAATGACTCTATATGCAATATGGGCACAGATCTACAAATTAGATGGATACCATTATGCCATAGCAGGTGAAGCATCATTATGCATCTAGCATGAGAGAAGTAGCTAGTCTTAGTAATGATCACAAGTCTGATGTATGTCAGTCCTGTGCATATTAACTCAGAAAAAACTTCAGCTGAGTTCAGTGGGACTTATTCCTTTCTAAGTGGACATCTGAATTTTAGTCTGCATTTAATGCTTCTATTTCTTTATTTCAATCTAACAAATAAAAATGAGTGCTATTTCTATTTCTTTTTCTGTACTTCAATTTGAACAGCAAGTGCAATCAATTCAATTTTATGTAAAAATGCAAGCACTCATGATAATAAAGAGGTTAATAATTGGTACATGAAATTCAGTGGCTCCATAAAAAATAATATGGCTTGGATTTTTCATCACTAGTAAAAAAAAATACTGTTTGACTGTAATTAAAATAGGTGGATTAAAATGCTACCTCAGTTCAGTTTGATTTAATTAGTTGCAGTATTAAAGTACTTCACACTGTCCTGCTAGGCCCCAGTATTTTGTACTTTACATTCCACTGAAAGGAAAAGCAAACTTGGATTTATCTGAGTTACATGGGAGATGTACAAAAGACACCTATGCATTATTGTGTGCTTTAAAGTCAGTTTCCTTTTACAATCTTGGATGCAAAATTAAAGGTTAATGCTGAGAAATACATAGGGAAAATAGAAACCTTACAAATCTGTAGTTCCAAATCCACGAGTATGCCATAAGCTCACAAAATCCTTTTTCCATGGTTTGTTGTGATACCTAAGTCAAAAAAACTATAGGACCATATCCAATCCTTCCACTGCACTTCCACTGTTTCTGTTGAACCAGCAGACCCCCATTACCACAGTGGGAAGTTAGCTCTTTTAGAAGCAACCTCAGAAATGAGTGGAAATGCTCATTTCTGAAACAGGGCAGTTCAGTAGAGTTCCATTCTGCTAGCTCCAATAACCTGCCCTATTCCTCTAATAATAGTTTGGGCTTGTTTCTATCTGCCTGGGGATCTGGTAGTACATGAGCAATGTTGCATACTTTCCATAGTTATGGCTGGCCTCAAAACAGTCTATAGAATGGCGTGGCCATACCTAAAGTGGTTAAGAGAACAGATCTGGGACTCAGGCAATCTGGGTTCTAGTCCCTGCTCAGCCATGGAGCCAACTGGGTGACTTTGGGGCAGTCACAGACTCTCAGCCTAACCTACCTCACTGAGTTGTTGTGGGGATAAGATTGAGAGCAGCAGGAGGAGAATGATGTAAGCAGCTTTGAATTCTTTTTAAGTATATAGGTGGGATATAAATCTAATAAACAAATAAACATAAGGTAAAAATCTGATGTTTGAGAGTGGCAAGCAGGTGGTGACTGTGGGAGATGAGCCACAAAATAAACTTAAAGAGCTGCATGCATCTCCTGAGACTTGGTTTGGCCACCCCTGCTATTGAATTACTTACTTTAAATCAATAACTATAGTTTGCTGATTTGGATGTCATCACAAATTATGATTTTAAAAAAGGAAGTGGTGATTGGGCCCTGTGTGTAATGCAAATCTCAACCTCCATTTCATCTGTTGGAAGAATGGATTTATAATATCTGGATTAAGCCAAGGTCTCAATTAAGTAGATATTTTATATTGGATAAATTATATAAATGTACACCATGGGGGAGATTGTTTATATATAAGAGTGAAAAGTACTTGAGTTACAGGAACTTAAGTGGTAGAGGTTTTAACAAATAACAACTTGCTGAAGAATTTTGTGAGAAGTTAAATAAAAGTGTGTGTATTTGCTTCCATCTACAGTATTACAACCACCACTGGAACTTTTTCCTATGGAACTTGTATTTCAGTACGGTGTAAGAGGTATCAACTTGGGTGTGATAAGTGACAGCAGTAACATAAAGGTAGGTATATTGTAGGGCTGAGTAGATTTCTCATTTCTTTAAGTGCTTCAATATTATTTTCTGGCTCTTTTAAAGTATGTTTAGCTTCCACTTGGGCCACCTTAGGGCAAGAAAGGGGAATTTCAGGATGCTGTTAACAGATTTTCTACATGTACCCTTGCACTGTTTGCTAAACAACTTCCCCTTTTAAATTCTTTAATTTTTTGTTTTGTCTTTCTGCATGAACAGCATATATACTTAAGAATAGTATTTTTGTAACACCTAAAAGGAAACAAGATAGTATACAGTACATAACATAAAATTTAAAATGCTGAACTGTACTTCGAGGTTTAAAATCCTAAAAAATGGATCTATGAGGCACTGGTAGGATGAAAAGGAAAAGAGACATTTGCATCATTTGTTTATCAATACATGAATGAGCTCATATCACCTCATATGCTGAAAAAGGAAAAGTTTTGCTGCTGCTGCTCTCCCCCACCCTTTCCACTGATTGCGGGTTGCTGCTTTGCCTAAACGCAGGCAAACTTTGGTTATTCTTATCTACCATTTATGAAGTCTGCTTCAGTTAACCATCATTAAGATTAACTTCATTTCAGGATTTGGGCATAATGCTAATTTGTAATTGATGTATAATTGAAAGCTTCCAATCACTTCATGGCTGCTTATGATAAACCTTAGCTTAATGTGATGTCTGAATGAAGTTATTAAGATAAAATGATCTTCTGTTGCTGTGCAGCAAAACTTGGGATCATAAAATTAAGGAACTGAGAGGAAATTGAAAAAAAAATTCAAAAGTATTATTCAAGAAGGAACAATGAGTTTTGACATTATCCGTATTGCATCAGTCAAAAGTCTAGATAATTCAGAACCTCAAAATCTTGGGTGAAATTCTATCCAGAATTTTGCAAGCAACTGTAGTGGTTTATAGTTTTATATCTGCCCTCCCCTTTATACTGGAGTTTTTGTTATTATATATGCCTAACAATGACAGCAGGAAAGCTCCAGGCCTGCCTTGCACTTTCACTATTAGCTGTTCATTTGAGCAGTGGTAGAAGAGCTATTGAAAGTAAATAATCCTCATAGGAATATTCTTATGTATGATGTCAGACCCATGATGGATAGTAAATTAAAGTTGATTACAATTTCTTTCATTAGAACTTCTAAAACCTTGACTCTGGGTCTGGCATACATTATAGAAAGTTCACTACTCTATCAATATTAGTTAATATTGCAACTAATATTAAAATGTAATGCAAAACTCACAGTGAGTGGTTCTCAGTCCTATATTAAAAAGGTTTTCTGCAATGCAAATTTTTGAGCATTAATATTGTAATATCTACCTGTATAGCTGGGATGGTTAATTCTAATATTACCGCTTTTATTTGGATCCAAATAAAATGTTATAAAACAGATTTGATATTCCCCACTGTCCAATTGTAATGGCATTTTGTAGTTATGTGGAGTCAAGTTATCTCAGATCCATGGCAACCCCATGAATGAATGCCCTCCAACGTGTCCTGACATTCTTGCTCAGGTCTTCCATATCAAGGCTATGGCTTCCTTTATGGAATCCATCCATCTCATAGTTGGTCTTCCTCTTCTTCTCCCGCCAACTTTCCCTAGCATGACTGTCTTGTCCAGTGAGTCTTTTCTTCTCATGAAGTCTCTTCTTCTTCTAACTTGATTTGCTTGGAACCCACTTCATCTTTCTGTCAGTCCAGGGTATTCAGCTGTCCTCCGGGACCATGTTTCAAATACATCAGTTTTCTTTCTGTTAGCTTTCTCTATTGTCCACTTTTCATATCCATGCACGGTAATCAGGAACACAAGCAGTAATTGGTCATGGTCTCCAGTGAAATGTCCTTATACTTGATAATCGTTTCTAGTTCCTTCATTGCTTCCCCTCTCACTTTCAGCCTTCCTCAAATTTCTTGGCTATAGTCTCCATTTGAATTGATGACAGAGCCAAGGTATACAAAATCTTTCATGATTTCAATTTCTTCATTGTTGATATTAAAGTTGTGTAGGAAACAATTCTGTTTCTTCATATTCTGTCCTTACAGTTTCATGTCTGCATTACAGATTACTCATCAGGACAATCAATTGCTGAGGCGCACACATTTCTTTCAGCACCATTCATAGTTTGTTGTGATCTACACAGTTGGCGGGGTGGGGTGGGGGCTTTGCTGTAGTCTTTGAAGCATAGGCTCATCTTCTGAAATTCTTTGGTGCACTGCAGTAGCCAATGTATATTTCTAATATAATCTTGAAGGCCTGTTTCTTTTCAGAATCCAGCTTGAACATCAGGCATTTTTGCTCTATATGAAGTTATTCATTGCAACATCTTGAACATCACTTTTCTTGCATGGGTAATTGCATGGTTTTTTATTTTAATAGTTCATAGTTACTACCACGATATGTTCCTAGTCTTGCTTTGGCAGAGAGAATTCAGATTCTCCATTTCTTACTTCCAATTCCATTGTCAATTTGATTTCTTTATTGACCATGTGGTAATACATGTGTACAATCATCTTGTCAGTTGCCTGAAGCATTTCTCCTGGATACTTACTTAAAAGTTTCTGATTTCTTTTTCTTTGGCACCTGTTGATGGAGCATAGACATGAATGATGGTTTACTGTTAAGTTTTCTAAGAATTCTAATTTATATTATTTGGTTGGACTGTTCATTATAACGCCTTAGTGTCTGTATTACACTTTGCCTCAGTATTAGAAACTGCCACTCTGTTTCTTTTAAATTTGTCATTCCCAAAGTAAAACACTTGGCATTTTTCTGACTGAAAATGTCCCTTTCCAGGCCACTTTGTTCTCACCAAGTACCGTGAAGTTATAGCCTTGACTCATGCTTCTCATTTTCCATGTTCCAGCTGTATGTATTGTGCAACATTGAACTTTCCTTTTGTGTCTGTGCATAACAGTGGCTAGTCTTCCTGTGGCTTTGATCCAGTTATGTCATTAGGTACAGTGCTATTGTCCTTTGTCTTTCCACAGTGGCTGGTTAAATACTTTCTGACCTGGGTATGTAATCTCTGGCACTACCTCTTGTTTCATCATAGAGTAAGAAATCTCAGAAACGGTTTTACCATTGCCTCCTTCTGAGCAATACTAACCAGAATTAGCTTGAATATCATTGCTTTTGTTTGCAAAAGATCACCCAGTATAGTGCTTCATTCATCTACCACTGCTGCTCAGTAGCTGTTCTTCAGGTTCTCCATCATCATCAGAAATAACCAATCTCTTCTGTTGATGTGATCAATACTACTTAAAAGGGTAGATGCATCTCAATTTGATGTCTCAGCTTCTACCATTCCACCTTGGGTGAATCTGCTAAGACATCAGCCCAGTGAGAGGATTGGGCTTTTTGGTGGCATTGCTCTTGGCTTCTTCGACATTCTCAAACCTCCTTAACGTGTTATGGTATGCACTTAAACTGGGATGTTTTAAATGATATTAAGTAGTCTGTATAATGTACATTATCCTTGCTCTATTATATATATCAGTATCACTCCTAATGTATTTGGGTAAATATAGTTGAAGTTTGGAGTGGGACATGAATCCTTGAGCATAGGGAAGTCCAGCTTGTTATGGTAATGAAATGGGTAATGCTACTAATTTGTCTGATACAGAAACTACAGCTGAGCAATATCTCAAAGCAACAAATTACGTGGAGATTTGATCTTGATGCTGCAGGAAAAGCAGTAGATGATGGTATCTTCAAATTTAGTTTACATTCTGGGATTCTCTACCCAGGTCAATTCACAATTGTTACTATATGCTTCTGTCCATGTAAGTAACACTTTCTGTCTTAGTCTGTATATAAATTTATGTCTGCTATTGGTTTGAAACTAATTTTGTTAAATGGAACTGTGAGGATAAGTGGAGCACATAAATATCATGCTTATTGTTTCAGCTTTCTGTTATCAACCCAGGAAAGTCCTGTTCCTAGCTAGTTTCATAATATGTGATCTTGGAAATTCAGATTTATTTATGGTTCAGGAACTCAGAGTTAACCCAGCAACAGACTATAAATGATCGCTGTGCTAATTCCAGGTTGTGTAAGGCTTGAACAACCCAGAATTTCCAGTTTTGCATGTCAGGAGACAATTCAAGAGTGAGGCATTGCTGGGTTGTTAAGGAAACATGGAAGTGATTATTCCTCAGCTTGTGCACTCCAATCGTCTTTGTAGTTCCTGAGTTAAATAACCCAGGAAAGACATTGTGATATGTCAGGTTCTTCTTAGGTGCTTGACAGAATTATACATTTTATTTAAAATAAATGCAAACAACTTTCCTTGAATGCAAACCTATAAAGTAGATTGGTACTGGGAAGACAAAGGTTATACATTCCATATGTATAAATAATCATGTGCTACTAAGCTTAACTTGATGCTGAAACAAATTGAACTCGATGGTGTTCAGAAATCTTAATGATAATTATTACATTTTGTTATCTTCTAAGAAGGGGTCTTCGTACATATATAGGAAGTTGAGCAAGGAGAGATCCATTCATATTTTGAAAAGCTTTAATTTAATAATTGAATTGTATTTTAAATTTAAATCATTTAAATAAATTAAATGCTTTACATTTAAATAATTAAAAAATATTCAGTGTTGAGAGTTTGTTCCTGAGCTCAGGGGTGAATACTTAGTTTGCTCTGGTGTAGTGCTTGAAGCTGCTATAAGATATAGAGCTTTCCTGAGTACAATGAATTTATTTATTTATTATTTATTTATTTAGGAGACTTCTATGCCTCCCCATTCGCCGAAGCCTTGGGGCGGCTCACATCCATAAATAAACTTCCATAAAATAATATAAATTAACAATATAAATTAAGTTGCCCTGGCCAAAGAATAAAATGAATAAATACTATTAACAATTAAAATGACATTTGAATAAAAAGATCTTCGCCTGGCGCCGAAAAACAAATGACGGCGCCAGGTGGACCTCTCTGGGGAGCGCATTCCATAGATCGGGCGCCACCGCAGAGAAAGCCCTCCTCCGAGTACTTACCCTCCTAATTTCCTTCACGGAGGGTTCCCAGAGAAGGGCCTCTCCCGCAGATCTCAAGGGGTGGGCGGGCATATATGGACATAAGTGCTCCTTCAGGTAACCAGGACCCAAGCCGTTTAGGGCTTTATAGGTCATCACCAACACGTTGAATTGGGCCCAGACTTCAATGGGAAGCCAGTGAAGCTGACGGAGGACTGGAGTCATATGAACATAACGCCCAGTCCCTGTCAGCAGCTTGGCAGCTATATTTTGAACCAATTGAAGTATCCAGACCGTCTTCAAGGGTAGCCCCATGTAGAGCGCGTTACAGAAGTCAAGTCGGGAAGTCACCAACGCATGTGTCACTGTCGCCAGGCAGTCGTACTCCAGGTAGGGGCGCAGCTAATGGATCAGCCGAAGCTGAAAGAAAGCGCTCCTCGCCACCGCTGTCACCTGAGCTTCCAGTGAAAGCTCTGGGTTGAGGAGCACTCCCAAGCTGCGAACCTTGTCCCTAAGAGGGAGTGCAACCCCATTCAGGACTAGGTTCAGTTCACCCTCTCTCAAGCCCGATCCACCAACCAACAGGACCTCCGTCTTGTCTGGATTGAGCTTCAGTTTATTGGCCCTCATCCAGCCCATTACCTCGTCCAGGCACCGGTTCAGCACAGCCACTGCCTCACCTGGATCGGTGGAAAACGAGAGGTAGAGCTGGGTATCATCAGCGTACTGATGGTTCCGCAGCCCACACCTCCTGATGACCTCTCCCAGCGGTTTCATGTAGACGTTAAACAGCAAAGGGGACAAAATGGACCCCTGCGGTACTCCATGGCATAGCTGCCATGGTGCAGAGCCATAGTCCCCCAGCACCACCTTCTGGAATCAGCCATTGAGATAGGAGCGGAACCACTGCAAAGCAGTGCCTCCGACCCCCACTCTCGCTAGCTTATCCAGAAGGATACTATGGTCGATGGTATCGAAACCCACTGAGAGTTCCAGAAGAACCAACAGGGCTTCTGTTGGCTGCTATATTGAACAGCATCTTTCTTCAGCCCCTAGCAAAGCTTTGTTTTTTCCCTATCAATGCAGGAAACATTGCTAGAGAAATAACTGGAGCATTTTGTCTTTCCTAGGAAAGACAGGACTTTTTTTTGGAGGTGGGTATTATGTTTTAAATTCAGGCATGCTAAGAATAAGCTACGCTGAATGTAGTGGGAATTACTTTTAGGCAAACGTGTGTAGGATTGAGCTGTCAACATCATGGCAAACTTGGGTTATATAAACACTCATGTGGCCAAGTGAAGTTAAATATATCTTGAGTGAAGTGAATTTTGATTTATTTCTAATCCTCAGTGAACAGATGTTCCTTCCACAGATATCTCAATTATGACCTGATAGTACCAACCTTGTTGCAGTAGTGATGACCAAATAGCCAAAAGGACACAATATAATAAGTTGTAGTTCTTTTTCCTGTCTAACCATGCATAGGATTTTATCCTACAGCAGTTCAGTTCCAAGTGTTTTCTGTGACACATAACTGGAAGCCTTATTGACAGTGCCAGATCTGTGTACTTTAGTCCTATAGCCCTATTGAAAATCCTATAGGGATTTTCTAGTAACTTTTCTAGAATAGGTTACTCTAATAAGTTTACCCAATTATTTCCTAAATTTTCATTTCCTAATGTTCATGTGTGTACTGCCTTCTCTGAAGTTGAGTAATGCGTGTTATGAATGTCCATAACTGCCAAGGTTAATTTCAACAAACACTGTAGTATCTTATTTAACTTGTCCCACTTTGAAAGAAATAGAGACTAGATGGGCAAACTCATAAGTACATTTATGGTTTGTTCATCAGTTTGTATGGATTACATGGAATTCCCTGCAAGTGTTAGATGTGAATGAAGAACTTTTATGCAGAGTATGAGATTGTTTTAAAGTTTACATGGAAGTTAGGCCTAAGATAGCAGTATATTCTCACCTCATTTATTCAAGAGTCCAGTCAACTGTAATGCTGTTCAGGCCATGGCACATGTAGGGGTGGTGCTGGAGGAGCAGGAGGAGGCTGGACAGAGTTTTAGTTAGCATCTTAATTTTCTATTCTTGGCTGTTCTGAATCATATATTAAATTGTCCTATTCAATCTACGCAACTCCCGGGCTCTTTATACTGTTCTTGTAATTGCAGGAAGGTCAGGGTCCTTATTTGTTCATTCTGGGTTTTTAAATTTCCTCCTGAACTGCTTTTATCTTGTGCACAAACTGGGTTCTCTTAGTATGTAAAAATCACTGCCTTATACTGGTCATTCAACTGTCTAAATTTGCTTTTAAGAGTGAGTAATTTGCCTCTATGGGAATTGCTAATTTCAAGCTTTTATACAAATGCAGCTTGCATTTTCATGATATGCTTTTACATTGTTACAAACTAAAGATAATTCATTCAAGAAATAAATACCAGTAATAATGGTGCTCAGGATTAACTTTGGAATGTCTTCCAAAGATAATTCAGTTATAACAAATTCAGATTATTTAATGTTATGCTTTTAGGCATTATGACAGTTGCAAAAGGAATAAAATTAATATACAGTAAAATAATTTGATTTAATAAAAATTAAATTGGAAACATTTGGAGACTTGCTAAGTGAAAAGCACATATGGAACTTTTATAGTTTAGCCTTCCCCAATCTGGTACCCTTCAAGTTTGTTGGAATACAATCCCCAGTATCCCCAGTCACCCATTAAGATAGCTTATTCTAGTTCTTCTTGACCCAGCTTACTCTGAGATCAGAACTCTGTACCCTGTTCTGTCAGATTTCTACACCTCAGCAGAACAGTATGATTTTTGTTCATTGTATCAATAACCATCTGGGCTAGATTGTAGAGGCCCCTGGCTATTTCTGTAGGGAAACTGTGGGCTTATACATTTGTCTTGTTCTGTGACATAGTTGTAAGATACAGCAAGTTGATAACTTTTTCTCTGGAGACTCCTTATTACAAGGGATTAACACTTTCCTTGATGACATTGACAATCCATTTTTAAAAACTTAATTTAAACATGTAATGTGCATTGTGGGTGGTAGGGTGGGATAGATCTATTTTCAAAAGTATTCTGCTATCTAGGTCATGACATGAAGTTACACAGCCATCTTTACAGATGTCTTAAAGATTTGAGCTCCATTAAAGTAAACATTTGAAGTGAGATTCTTTTCTTGCCAGAACCTTTATCTAGGGATAAAGATTCTACAAAGGAAAAAAGGGCCTTCATAGTTTCCCTGCTTCCTTTTAAGATTTCCTACTACTTCATGTTGAATAATGGTCAATAACAAAAAGGTATAGGGATACAAGAAGACAACAACACAAGTTAGTATACTGGGAAGACTTGAGGTGTATGCAGTCTCCTCTCCACCCTACCTACCCCCATATCTTGATGCTAGTAATTTCAGTGTTTGTGTTTTGTTTTTGGTTTAATATGAGTAGTATCAAGAGTTATCTGTTATTTATGCAACCTCTGGCTTAACAATAACTTTTTGGCTTCTGCCATGCAAGAGGCAGTCCTGTGGCAGGGCATTTAGGACATGTTAGATTATCAGCGCTAGGCAGGGTATCGTTACATGGCCAGGAATGTAGAATTCCAGCAGCACTTCTGGCTGCATTCTAAATCCATGCAGGTTTGAATGGTACACAGCTGGCATAATAAACTGAGTAACAAGATAAAAAGCAAAGTAAGTTTGAAAAGCAGTAGAAGCACTGCTTATCTGGGCTACTGACTGAGGAGGACACAATCCTCCTAGATTTAGTACTTGAATGATACTCATTGAATGTAAATGTAAGGACAACATACATATTCTTACCTACAAAACTATATAGCTTATGACAACCCCATAAAACAGGCAAGTATACATATTGTGCCATTACGAATGAACTTCAAGGAAGTGATATGGGTAACCAGGAACATAATTTGAAATATGATTTTGAAATATTGCATGTGATTTGGCTATTAGATTTCTCATATTATAGGATCACATGAGTTTATGAATTCATAGCAATTTGTAACTTGCTTTAAAAATAATTTTGTGGAATAATTTGTTAATAGTTAGAAATGCCACCCCCTTTGTAGCCTACACTCATGTCTGTTTGGGTTTTTTTTAAAAAAATTGCATTCTTTATTTTTAGGGTCTGGTCGTTTACCTAAAACAATTCATTTAATTTGTATTAATATGCATTTATTTCCAGATTTTCCTGGAACATACATAGCTCAAGTGCCAGTGTTTTTGAATGATGAAACAGCAGTTTACAGAACAGTCACTTTATCTGGGGCTGTGAAGTCACCCAAGATTAACTTTGAACCTCCACTTTTGATACTGACTCCTGTACCTCTCAATGTCAAAACAGGAGCAGATGTCCATGTAATTCCACAGGGTTATTTAAGGTAAATCCTCAAAGTACAATTTAAATTTCAGGAGATGACATTCTTCCTATAAATTATTATTTTCTCTCTAATCATTACAAGGTAATAGCTTTATGCTTTGGATGAATAGAAAAATAATAATTGCAAGAAGTAATGAAGTTGTAGAATGATTGTAAATTAGTTTATCAGTGATAGAAGCTTATCTATGTCACTTCTCTCCAGTCTTTTAATACTATCTGGGGTTGAGTGTTGAAATATTGCATTGTACAACTTTGACATTCAAGGCTTTTAAAAGAAATGGACAGAGCTGGGCGGAAAGCTCAGAGAGCTCACTAAAGACTCTTGGGACACAAATATAGGGCCACCAGTCCAACTTCTACTGTTTGGACATGATACAGAACCAAGAATTTGCTTTAGTAAAGATCATTTTAGACTTGTTTGGTAGTAAATGGTTTAGATGTTAATAGGCAATGCCTTATTTGTCCGACTTATGGTGTTGATTTAGTTACAGTAGCCCAAACTTGTTTATAGTATAGAAATACAAGTGGTTTCAGTATAGGGTAAGCCATGTTTCCCAGATTTTCTCTATTAATAAACTGTAGGTTTTGTCAATTACTTCATTCCTTGACTATGTGCAATGAATAGAATCTAAAGAACAATTCAACTAGTTCTGTGTGTCTTTGAGCTTATGTTTCATTAATAATAGCTCTCTGTTCTACATGACAAAACACTCTTGAAATTGAGAGGGAGTTTCAAGAACAGTAATATGGCATGGGATTATGCCGTTCAAAAGGAAAGGGAAAAATCTACTGGGATACTCAAACTCTTAGCCATACCAAAAGTTGTTTGAACCAAACACTGAATTTAATTACAAGCTAAATAATTAAAATTAAACTTCTTTGAAAATAGAAGGAATGAAGGGATATCCAGAAGGTGCATCAGGTTATTCACTTTCTGTCTATTTTACTATTCAGGAAATTTGACCAGGTAAAAGTATGCACATTGTAGAGTTGGGGCCCATTTCTTGTTCAATACTGACTGCTAAGATAGATTTGTCTGAATTTGAGAGTAATGAGGTGTTGACAGATTCATGGTTAACTAATGAAGTCTTGCAAGCAGTGTGAAAGTTTGTCTGCTTTGGGAAGGGTCGGACAATTTTTCAGGGTAGGCATTGGAGCAGACGCAATTGTGGCAGGAGTAATACACTGCCCAATTACAACATTTCTGGCATTCCAGCCATCAATGGCAATAGCCAGAAGAGGTGTTAGTAGCCTTACTGAAAGAGAGGGATAGATGGGAAGTTTTCAGTTGGGATTCAGCTCTTTATATGGGCAGATGGTTATTTGATTTAAATTGTTTCGATTTATATTGTTTATATTTATTGATTTATATTTGACTTCTTTGATTTATATTGTTTTCAAAACAGATAAGTTTCAATAAAGAACTATACTTCCAAGATTTTGATTCTAATTCAAAAGGAGAGGGAAAGAGGGAGATGACCTGCTCACAACACACATCATGAATTAAATTAATATAATAAAAAATCAGCATTATTTATCCTGTTTGTAAACTTCAAGTAAATAGTTCTTGTTTTATAGACTTTTTTGTAATAGTAATAGTGCCTTTTCAGATAACTAATTTTTTTTAAAAAAATCAGAGTAATTCTTTGAAACCTTATATTTTAATGTATATTTCAATGCTGTTACTTTGATCTCTAGGAAACATACCTTATTGGCTTGCTTTTTTAGGCGGTCAGTTATACAAGTTGAAATTCCAGAATTGGATTGTGGAGGTTATGAAGATGATGACCAGAGTAATCCCTTATCTGTTGACTTTCCAAATGGCAATGTAATTGAAATAGGTTCAGATGGAAACAGTATTGGATTCACTTGCTATGTTAGTTTCAGATCCTCAAAGCCATTGTCCTTTTTAAAGGAGTTGGTTTTTATAGATGGGGAAAAAAACAGGTATGCATACTAATGTTTTACTTGGTGCTGAAGTAACTTATAAGACATTTAAAAGATATGAACTAGCAGAGGGAAAATGTCTGTAGAATGCTACATTTGAAAGTGATGTAATTAATATATGTACGAGGGTATTAGGACAAACCTTCATCTACAACATTGTGCTTAAACTGCTATGTTAAAGCTCTATAAAGAATTTCACAGAATGTTTAACTCAGTGGTAGCTTTAGTACTTTTTTTGGCCCAATGGCAAAGGTGTCAGTGGGTCCATTGGTGTGGCCTTGTGAGCAATGTAGTTTGGTGAGTGGGCAGTGGATTCCCACTTTTCCATTGATTTTCCCATTCCCACTAATCTGAAAAAGTAGGACTGAAGAGTAGAATACAGAGTTTGTGACTGAGTTTGAGCGACGTGGCAGCACACTACAGCCAGCTAGCAGACACCATGTCATTTGAAACTGGAGTGTTTCCATGGGATGGCTTGATGTCATACCATGGTGGGCTGTTGTGCTGCCCAGATCTGGGTGTCCAGTGTCATCATGGTTATAGTTACAGAGACATGTGGCAAGAATGGCAATAAAGCCCATGCCACTCACTCTTCCCAATCTCAGTAGTGACTGCTGTTTTATCAGGACTGAAATGGTACTTTGGGAGACCTGTAACCCATTTTCTGGCCTTTCCCCCTGCCCTCACAGCTGAAATATGCAAGGCAATTGATCAGGCAAGACAGCCGTAAGTGCCCCCCTTCAAAAGACTGGTACACAAAAAACCTGAGTACAACTCCAACTATATATTTTTGAGACACTGAGAAAAGGCTGGGGAATGAAAAAGAAGTAGCAACCAGTATGAGACAAAATGGATTTGGCTGCAAAATCCTCTGGAGCTGGCTGGAAGACAGAGCGGGATGACATGGAAGAACAAACCTTGGCAATCACCTTTACCTGTTGGACCTACTCTGGTTGTTCTGTGGATAATCAATCCATCTTGTTTATTTGCAGGATGGCTTAGCATGACATGTGAACCAGTCCTATGTTTCCCTTTCAAGTGCTGCAGGCAGTTTAGGATAAGCTTGTTCCAGCACAGATTTAAGGAGAAGAGAGGACGGGAAGATAGCAGGTTTGATTGTGGGAGAGAAGGCAAAGAAAGCTCCAAGGAGAGGTTAAAGCTTAGTATAGGAATTTTGCTTGTCCTTTGACCTGACTCAGTTCATCCTTCCCTACCATTGGTTCCTGTGAGCTGCAGCTATTCTTTTTTCTCCTCTTTGCCACCAGGGGAAGAAGCCCTTCAAGAGTCATAGTAAAGATAGAAAAGAATATTAGCAAGCAAGTAGCTGGCTGCTACTGCTTCTTACTATTGAGGTCTTTTTGTGGTTAACAGAGTAGGAGCCCAAACAGATTTTTCATTAGAGGAAACCCTTTAATGAGCTGACCTTTTGTTGAGATGCTGTGCAACTGACTGAGTTGGCAATGTGACATAAAATTAATGAAAAAGTAAATATTGCAGAAGGCATTGATGTTGAAGTGACTCAATGCATAGGAAGAGACTGACAAGTGACAGTAGAAATTGTTGTATTTCTAGATTCTCCCTTCAGGTGTCTGCAATAACAGAGAACTGTATCCTTACTGTCTATCCTTACTTGGCATCTCACCTTACAGACCATCAGATTATCTGGAGAAGTGGTGAGTAGATAATACTTTATCTGTTTACAATCTGGACTGTATTTTAACTCTAAAACAGGTGGAGGGAACTTGTGGATGTCCAAAAATGTTTGTCAACAATTGCTAAATTCCTCACAGTAACTATGCTGGCCAGGAAGGATATGTGTAGCAGACCAAAACATCTGGAGGGCCATCTCTTCTTCAGAGGAGAGCTCATATCCTCATACTCTCTGATGTTTGTCATAATTAACAAGTGTACTGAGATTATGTTAAGAAAAGTTATGATTGTCTTGCACCATCAAACTATTGTAAAATTTTGAACCTAGTACAAGCTAATATATTTGATGGGTGAAAGGGGTATAAAATTTCAAATGAGTAAATGTACACTTGAAGAACAATAGATAAGAACCAGGAGGATTGAGACAGAGTGAGAAGCACTGGGATGAAATACACTAAATAAAGATTTAAAAGGTTATTGTATTAACAGCAATCATAATTATTGACTAGTCAAATAAATATCCAGGTTTTAGATGTTGAAATGTAATTCAGATATCTTAAATGTAAAGATTAGCTGTTGGGTTGGACTGAACTTTGATGTATTTGCTAACTTTTACGTGTTTTTGGTACTAATTATATTCAAGTTCTTCAACAATAATATTTAATGTGTTTTTCCCCTACTTGAAGACTAGAGATTTATTTATGTAGATTGCAGAATGAAATATGGATGTTTCTGTATTTATTCATTGCAGTAGTCATATAGAGCTTACATGTTGTTTGGATTATGTTTCAGACACTGCTGAAATCATTTACAACACAAGAGAAACTTTGCAACATTCATGCTACATTCCAGGAACATGTTCATCAACGTCTTCAAGTACTTTTGACACAGTTAGCAGCTCTCCTTATGACAGTTCCATTGCAGGTACAAAGGTTCTGTACAATGAAGATCAGAAATGTCTGTTAACTGAAAATTCAGAAGCTACCTTAAGGCTCTGTGATAGATTCTGTATTTGCAGCATGATTATAGCTATGTTTTCAGAGATCTATAAATATGAAAGACATACCAATTTCTAGAGTTGCTAGGTGGTGTCCATGTTCCCATTTACTCAGCAAACAAAACTGAATTAACTAGGCTGATCAGTTATTTGTGCTTGCTTGTTGGCAGATTTTGAAAACAAAAACCAGTGTCTGGTTGGATTCACACAACAAGATAAACTATGCCACAACAGTTTCCACCATAGTTATGTTGTGTGTGAAACCAGTCAGGGATCTTTTTTGCTCATTCAGGAGCAAACCATCCCAAAATACTTCACATGAAATGGAACAATTGATTTAAGGAGAGCTCTTGATTCATTCAGTAACATTACACATTTTGACTTCCAGTAAAGGTATTTCATAGTGTTAATTTTATGGTGGGTGTTGTAATGTACAAACAATTGTGTGATTGCATTGGAAAAATAATGCATTCACAATCATCCCACCTAATTTATCAAGTTCCAGTATGAAGCTTTTAGTTATATTTGATTTGGTCTGATAGCTAATGATTTTCCATAGTATAGATTAGAGAAACTGCTGATTAGTGTACCAGTCATTCTAGTCTATGGACATGCCTGAAGTGCTTGGTTTGTTTTCCAGCAAAAGTGGAATGTAAAAGAAAATGAGTACTTTGCTTATTGTTTGCTCTAGACGGTAGTACAATTAAACTATATTATTTTTTTGTGCAGAATTAGAAATGATGCTTGAAAATGAAAGGATAAAGACTGATTTTATCAGCAAAAGTGGACAGATTAATTGCACATTTGGACAATCGTTTTTTCCTGCTGAAGGCACACAGGAATATGCCTTTTTCCAGAAAGTTATTACAGCAGTTCAGAATTGGTTTACTCTCTTCGGGTGGTCTAAAGGACCAAATCCCATTTCTATTCCACATTCCCTGAGACGGTACTAGCACTTTGTTTTCTCAGACTGCTCTCTTTCAAGAAAAAGTGATGCTTTCTCAATTTGACTAGATGTTTTACTTCAATTATTTATAATGTATTTTTATGTGTGTTTCAGCTGTGAGATTGGAGGGAGAAACTCAACATGACACCCTAGTTTTAAACAAAATTTAAAAGGTTTACCTAATAAAGAATAAAAGAACCCTGAATACATGCTTTGTTTTAGACAGGGATGGAGTTCCTATTTCCCGCATCTTTTTAAAAGCAGAAGAATTGAATGTATAGGGTATATTTGAGTCCTGCTAGCTTTGTCAACTAAAGGGCTGACAATGAGAGATAAGGCTATTAATGATCATTAACCACGATGGCTATATATTATCTCTACTACTGAAGACAGGATAACGCTGTATACCAGTTGCTGATAATATGAAAAATGGATGATACTGTACTCATGGGGTTCCCACAGGCAGTTGGTTGGTGACTTTGTGAACAAGATGCTGGATTAAATTGGCCTTTGGTCTCCTTCAGCATGGCTCTTTAATGTTATGTTTTTTTGGGTTAGTAGTCCAATCCCCTAATTGCATTTTGACAAACTGTATGCTTTCCATGAGGTTACTCTCTTGAGTAATTTGGTTCCCACTTATTAAAACAGCATAGAAGCCGGATAGTTCCATATCTTTTATGTTTGTAATAGATACCAGGGTCCATTAAAGAATTGATACCTGTCAGAGGAGTATGAATCTGCAATGTTATGCCCACTTACCTAGGAGAAATTCCCATCAAAATCAGTGAGCCTTATTTCTGGATAGACATATATCATATTGCATTCTAAATTACCCAACAGTGCAATTATCATGGTATAAAATGCAACAGTATCTCCTATATACTGTTACATTTTATACCGTGATAATTGTCTATAGAAGAATAAAATAAGGTTACAATCCTATACGTATTTCCCCCCTTCCTGCCAAAAAAGACTTGCAACATTTCCTGGCTATTCTGTCTAGAAATGTATAGGCTTGTACCCCAAGCTAACATAGGTAGGATTCAATCAAGTCTACTGGTTTTAAGATTTAAATAGCATGTTTACATAAATGTTATGGGCCCCGTGAAGAGCTCTGTATAAGCACTGACACCAATAAAGAGTCTCATTGCACCTTAAAGACAAACACATTTGTTTTAGCTTGCATGGTTGTCATCTGAAGCCAAAATCTGATTATCAGTCCTTGCCACGAGACCCTGCGCTACTTTCCTGCCATAGACGAACAGAGCCAGCCTCTGAGAGCAGATAAGAATCTGAATCACTGCAGTGGGAAACATGTCTTGGATCTTCAGTAAGAGTCATCCATGTATTTGTAAGCTGGCTTTTGATGAAACAAATTTGTTCTTATCCCCTATCCAGTGATGTCTGTAAAATTCAGATGACTTCTTCCGATGAAAAAGTTAAAGCAAATCTTGGTAAAGATATCAAGACCATTTATGATATGCTGCTCCATCTGTGTGGGCAGTTATTGCCCGGCATTAGTTCAAGCCAATCTTTGCCCTTTGATCCTGTCCACCGTGTGGTGCAGCTCCACTGGCAACATACTACAATGCTCACTTTTCTCAAGTAAGTGACTTAAAAATATTGTACTATTTGCAGCTTTCTTGAAATAGTTTCAGATTTATATTTTTCCTATTGCACTAATTTGTCTTTATACTGTCTGTTTTAAATGATATCACAATGAGTTTACAAGAATTAGCAATGTTTTTTCTGTATTTTCTAAGTATTTTCAGGGTCTCCTGCCCCCCCCCCCCCGATAGTTCAGGTACCAGTAAATATTATTTAGGTGATGTTTATCTATACATCAAATGCTAGAAAAACAGCAGCTTAGCTTGATGGACTTTCTTTTTTATATTTCCCTTGATGAATTTTGATAGGCATAGACTAAGAACAATACTGATCACATAGAACTTATGTCATTTAGCAGGACAATATTTTACTTCAGTGCTTGCCTAGATTACAAGAATATAGCAGACCACACTTTGGGATCACACAATGGGCAGGAATCAGAAGTACTTTGGTCAAGATGCTGGTGCCCTGGCTTGACCTGCCTGTGGCTCCTCTTCCAGCTGATGACACAGAGAAGAAGGAATCAAAGCCAAAGACACATAACCCCTAATTTGAGCCCATATGGTGCCTGGCACCTTCACAATCCAGGTGGTCTTCATGTTATCGTGACATTTTTTCTGCATATATAAATGCAAATGAAAATATAAATTTAATTATAAACTGGAACTGGTTTTTGAAGGTTAGAATATTGGACTGGGGACCTGGAAGATCTGGGTTCTAGTCTCCACTTGACCATGTATCACTCTGGGTGGCTTTGGGCTAGTCATTCACTCTCAGCCTAAACAACCTCATAGGCTTGTTGTTGGTATGATAGAATGGAGTGGAAGAAAACTAAGTTGCCTTGGGTTCCTTACAAGAGGAGAAAAGCAGGATATAAATGCAATTCAATCATATTCGTCCCTAGCATTCCCTGTGAGAGGTAAATCCTGCATGTGACTAGACCTGGGGACAGGGCGCAATGCAGTTGATAAATATATTTATATATTTGTTCAAAAATTCTGACTTTGCCTTTGGACCATTTTGAATATTTCAGTCTTAATGAAACTGCTGAATATCTCTTTTATATATGTTCATATGAGAGCTGTACCATTTATAGCATAGCCACTTGTATGGTGAGCTTAGCATTTGCCAAGTGCTTCGCATATTTAGGTAGCACATCTGGCCAGGTGTTAACTACTATCACATGTTTTTGGTTGCCTCCATATGGGGCAGTGAGGATTATACTTAAGATGTCATTCAATTAATGTTAATATCTTTTGTTATCACACAAGTCCTTTCCCTTGAAGAGGACAGGGACTTTTACATGTTGTTATGCTATGTCCATGTTTTCAATCAGGCATTGAAAGAATACCATATTTACCATCCATGTCTGACAGAAGAATGCTTCAGGCAGATTTTAGCATAGTTGTGTTTTGTTCCTGCAAGCTGTAGTGCTCGATACATTATTTTTTTTGTTCCTGACCCTACTGCCTTCTATGTGCATGTCTAATTTCTATAGTGTTCTTCAGGTCCTAAAAAAACAAATATGGAACAATAGATTTTGCAGTGAGGCAATATGCTAAGATTTAGATGAACCTTCAGCACAAAGCATAGGTCACTGTAGCTCACGCTAAAGTTCTTTTGATATAGAAATTGCCCAATATAGTTAATAAAACTGGCTCATTACCCTGAGTTTCCCTCAAATATAAACTCTAGTGGGCATGAACTAGATCTCAAAATGACACTGGCTGGAAGTGCTGATAAGGATGTTTAATTTTTAGTGTGACTCGTGATTGGATAAGGCAGAGGAACCAGGACATTTCAGCAATTCTTTTAAAAGGAAAGCAAAATGCATTGCTTTTAAGCAATGGCACTTAGGCATACAGAATTAAGTCACCATGTAAAATAAATGAAATATATTGACTTTATATTGTAGTTGATAACTTTGTCATGAGTGTTTTTCAGTGAGTAATATCTATGTTCTTGAGACCAATGTTAAGGAAATAATTGAATGTATAATAATTAGAACCTTATTCTAAAAATCAGATGTTTATCCCTTTTTTCTGCATTAAAAATTTATTACCCCTACCAATTTTGCAAACAAAAAAAAAGTGACCAGAAGACAATTTTTATATAATCAGATATGTGACTTTTGTATTTAGTCTGAAATCCTGTGCATTCCTATGGTGGAGTAAGCCCAGTTGTACATATTGATACTTGTTTCTGAGTAAACATGTATAATGCATAGGCTTATGTTGCCAATGAGGTTGAAACAGAACTTGCTCTGAGGTTGAAATTATGATTGATGAGCAAGAAATTAGACTAATGGAGCACATTAGCTTAGATGACTTTGGCACAAAGAGAGTTGGAAATAACATTTAAATAGGAGATTTGGCTTCTTAGCATAGATATTTCAGTGGTTAACTGTGGGTAAACCACAATAAATCCATAGTTCACAGCTGAACTGCAAACCATGGGTTCTTTGTAGTTAACAAACCATAGTTTGTTATTATGGCTGCGTTCATACAACATAACTCACAATGCAGCAATAACCATATTCAACCTTGATTGTGAGTGGTTGTGTTGTGTGAACCAGTTGGCATCTTGCGCCCTAGAATGATCACTGGGGCTAGAAAGAGATGGTTTTCCTCCTCAATTGCCTTCATACAAGAGAAGAGTGACTGGTGGGACTGTTCAGAGGGAGCACTTTTGGAATAAGAAGATCCTTCAGGTTATCACTTTGTCTGTGTAATTTGCTTAGTGATCACCCTACAGTTAGTCTAGTGAAGTAGTAGCTTCAATCAGCAGGTGCTGAAGGCTGGAGATATTAAAGAACAGAGCTCTGTGTGCCACAGAGCCTGTCTTGTGTTGTTTAAGCTAGGCTGTTACCCACAGCTCTGCTGAAGGATGCTGTTCCACTGCCAGTGTTGAAATAAGACTGAATAAGCAGTCTTGACTGAGGGAAAACTGATGGGAGTAGAGATGCACCTGGTTCAGGTTAAATAATTCCTAGGCAATGAAGTTGGAAAAATGTAGGTAGTGAAGAAATAAGTCAGGAGCATGTGACAAAACATGATAACTAGAGGGCTATGTTCTAAAACATTATTTGCTCACATCTGGAGTGGGATACTGTGTTTATATGCTTCTGTGCAAATAATGGAAGCCTAGTTTTCCCCTCAAAATAAGGGGAGCTGGAGTGCCTAGGGTCTAGACATAGTAGGCATTATGGAAACATGATGGTGTGGGAAGAGCAGCTTTTATTTTATTTTATTTATTTGAGTTTAAGTAAAAATGTGAGTAAGGGAAGACATGATAGATATGTTCATAATTATGTATGGTGTAGAAGGAGTGGAGAGGGAGATATTTTTCCCTCTCCAAATGCTTAGAACACGGGGTCATTAGAGAGTTTAACCTTTAATGGAGAGTAATAACATCATGTAGCTGGATACCATCTCTCACCATTGTAGAGGATTCCAGATTTACTGAGCTGATGGGCTGGTATGTTCACAAGGTCAAGTTGAAGAAAATTGACAAAGTTCTGCTGTCTTTTTCTCAAGAGTTTGCTCAAGACATCTTGCTATATGAAATAGAGTTCTAGCAAATCCATTCCTTGCTAGAACTGACACATTAAATAGTTTTTCCTTCAAATATTGTCACTTCATCTTCCTGAATGACAGGACCAACCCAGTAACCCATGACTGCCTTTCAAGGAATGAAAGGAAAAGAACGGTGGTTGATTTAATATCGTAAAGACTGGAAGAAATTATAATCCATTGCATCTTTTATTATGTAAACTACAGCTTTTTCTACAGAAACATGTCCATTTTTGTACCATAAAGATGAGTGAGATGAGTGTTAATGTGGATGTAACTTAATATTTAGGTCACCTTAACATGTTTTGATCTTCTGTTCATATTAGATTCTTTGGAAAAATGTCCTACCAGTATATTTCAGCTGTGTGGCCATGGAAAACAGGTCTCTGAATATGGAGTGCAAGGAATCCCTTTCCAGGATTTTATTTATTGTTTGTCATTGTTTCTATATTTTTAGAGGCCAAGGAGCATCCCTTTCTCACATTTTGCCGCAATTTCTTCTTGACTTTGAGGATTATAAGAAGTGGATGTCTTTACACCTTATGGAAAAAGTAATTTAGCTAACAGGTTTATCTATGCATTTCAATTTTGATTTTAATTGCTAATAAATAAAGCCTTTCTTCAGTGTGTTGACTACATGTAACACTGTAGTTAAACACCAGTTTTGCTAAATCTGCCACTTCTTTCATTTTGCTAGTGAGTTTTTTACCACTACCTAGCATTTTATGTTTTTTGCTTCATAAGAAACGCACGCAATGGAGATATCATACCAGTGATGCACAAAATTGCCTACTGGGATTTTCTTTTTTCTGGATGACAATCTCTAAACAGTGCAATTCTATGTATATATTGAAGCAAATTCAAACTACCAATTAAATGTGGATAGAATTGCAGTACTATTTTGTATATTTCAATATAGAATATTGAACATGGCACCTCCAGCATTTGCAGATTTGGTTGTGCATTCAGAACAAGTTTATTTGTGGCAATTATATTATATTATTTATTTAAAACATTTTTATGCCACCCCCATTGCAACAAAGCCTCGGGGCGGCTCACAACAACAACAACAACAACAACAACAACAACAAAAAAGAAATTTAGGACTCTATTATATGAGCTAGAGTGAAATCAACATGGAAATCACAGTTATTTCATCTTTATTTGGAGGTTCAGAAGCTTAATCCTGGTGATAGCTTTATATATGTTTTGGATGAATCTCTGTTTGAGGCTATGAGCAAACGATCATGGACAGATGTGCTGCTTCAGATATACAAGGTGAGATGATTATGGCTTTGTTTCATTTAAGCTGAGTTCAGACATAGCATGGAAAAAGGGTTTGGGTTAAACATAGTTAAGAGCACACACCATGGTCTGAATGTGTGTGATGTACAGTAGACAAACCATAGTTTAAAACTGAAACTTTTTTTCACTTTTGTTCAGTATTCATCTTCATAAGTTTTTCACAGTATCTATGGTGCTGCTGCTTCTTCAGATGGTGAAATGATTTTAACTCTAGTTTGTCATTTCTTTGTGAATGCATAAGTAATAATAAGTCACAGTTGTCATAAACTGTGACTTGTAGAAGAGCTTCATACTGTGGTTTCAGATCCTGGGTTGTTGATTCCAAACAAGATTGGGGGTAGGCTAGGGTTCAGACATCCAAGGCAAAGCCATAGAGAATTTCATGCTTGCTTGGGATGTGCATGATCGCTTGATGATAGTTATATCTACCCTTATAACAAAAAGCTTTCAGAGTGTCTTACACAATAAACATTAAAAACAGATTTTAAACAACAACAAATATATGTTATACTTTTCAGAAAAAATGCATTAATAAAAGATAACAGTATTTCTGTACATGTCTGAATATATTTTCAATATCTGGGGAGTAAACTCAGTGGAGATCCCTGATAATTTTAGTCTGGTGCTGGGAAAACCTTTATCCTTTTTGGCTTAGCCTGTCCTCTGCCACAGGACAGGCTATGCTTGGTCTGGTAGAGCTGGCTTGAAATAACTTGATAGGTGAAATTAACAGCAGGACAAGGTCAGTTACTTTGAGTCTATGGTGCAGTGGAACATACCTGTAAGATTCCTTGGAAGGGAGATCAGAATTGAGACTTCAGGACCTAAACCAGAAAGAATTTTTGTTAATAGGCAATAAGAGGTAAAACATTTCCCTGTGGGGGGCTATTCCAGAAGCAAAGGGAGAGAACTACATGAAGTACTTCATCCACAGTAGTGCAAAATCTCAGATTGTAACTAGGCATGCTAGGATGATGAAATAGTAAATGTCTGTTTGAAAATAGGAAATACCACTATTATTTCAATCAATTTCTATTGTAAATATAAATGTCCCTAGTGATGTATTAGGGACTGCAGGTGGCACAGTGGTTTAAACTGCTGTGCTGCTGGGCTGGTTGATCGAAACGTCACTGGTTCAAATCTGCACAATGGGGTGAGTTCCCGTTGCTCTGTCCCAGCTCCTGCCAACCATGCAGTTCGAAAGCATGCAAATGCAAGTAGATAAAAAGGTACCACTTCAGAGGGCTGGGAACAGTGTTCCGTGCACTTCGGTGTTTAGTCATGTTGGCCACATGACCACGGAGACTGTCTGCGGACCAACGCTGGCTCCCTTGGCTAGGAAACGGAGATGAGCACCGCCCCCTAGAGTCAGGCATGACTGGACTTAATGTCAAGGAGAAACCTTTTAGTGATGTATGGAATAGAAATATCCTTATGTTAGTGGAACTGGATATTAATGTTAGGTGGTGCAGTGGGTAACACTGATTAAATTCATGGGACTTATTTTAAGGACTGGGCTTTTAATTATTTTTTGTTGTTGATTATATAGAATAGATAGTTTAATAGTTCATCTATTTCAGATTTTGGTTCTCCAGCGTGTCTCTGTTCTTGAGGACTATAGCCAGACCAATTCAGAAGACACAGAACACATTCCAAGGATAAGTGTTGACCCTTTGTCTAGTAATATATATTCTTCGTGTGAAAGAATTCTTCTTGTTTGGATGAATAGACATTTTGAGAAGATGCGAAAAATTGTATGGAAGAACTGCAAGAAAGGTGGGGTCAAATATTGAATTGATTAACTAGCCTTTTTGTAGTCCTGTTTTCTTCACCTGTAGGAAATTTTCTGTTGTACTTTTTCTATTGTAGTAGCAATGTTGGTCTTCTAAGTAGTTTATAATAAATTTAGAGTTGGTCATAACAAAATGTAATTTTCTCAGATACTGAAATATGAAGCTGTGATTGATGACTCTCACTCTCTGAAATATCATTGTCCCAGCATAAAAAGTATTTGTAAAGCCATTTAAAAATTTAATGGTTTCAATATTTCTTTGTGAAGCAAATGGCTTTTACCAAAATAGGACTTTTCTGTAACTGAGAAAACCAAGGAATCCTGTGGAAAGAGCATTTTTAAAAGTCAATTATGTGACTTCAGTAACAGTGCTATGTACTGCTCACATTTTAGTTATTTTATTATACCACTAAAAATATAAAAAGCTATGAACACTAGCACAATTCCTCCCATGGCATAGATTGTCTCTGCAATTCTGAATTTGATCTCTTAGTAGTTAGATTAATGCAATCTGAGTTAGAAGAGCATTAACATTTAAAGTAACACATAAAATATTCTTTTGATATGAAATTACTATTTAATAGTATTATATATCTTTGGTGCATTTGATGCAAAAAAGTCACATGGCTCATGACACAAATACAGTAATTTTCATTATAAGTATGTCTAGTGGCTGAATATTTTGAAATGCCTTGTTTAAAATACAGCTGATACAGATTTGCTGATACCTTTGCCACTGCCAAGACTGTTTACATAAATTATTTTATTTATGCTTTTATTATATTTATACCCTGCCCTTTTTTCTTGCAAGGAACTCAAACTCAACTCCATAATTCTCTTCCTCCTCTCAATCTTATCCTTACAACAACCTGTGAGGTAGGTTGTGCTGAGGGTCTGTGACCAGCCCAAAGTCCCTCAGTGAGTTCCAAAACTGAGTGGGGTCTATAACCCAGACCACCTGGGTCCCTGTCCTACACTCTTACGTACAATGCCACACTGACTCGCTATCCTCTACTTCTTCATTTTTCCATCTTTCCATTCCTCAAAGTGATGCATCCTTTAAATGCTTCCTTAAAACTATTTTAATTAATGATCAGCATAATGTTATTATGCATTATTTTTTTGAAACTGCTGCCATCCCCTCATTAACAGTTTGATCCTCTTCAATTCTGTATCATGAAAACAGAGCTTAGGGACAGGGTCTAAAGACCATTCTGTAGCTCAATGCAGAATGTTATGCTAGGCTTGCAACCCGAACAGGCCAGTGCTTTAGAAAGGACCCAAGTATAGGCTGAAGGGCTGACTGGACCCTTAACATAAGCCAGAGGGTTCAGTGGGGGCCTGGCCTTAGCTACAAACCCATTACTATGACAAAGTCTAAATTGCAAAGGTCTGAACATTTATTTCCCCATATCTGCAAGAGGTGTTTAGTGAGACTAGTTGAAGCTAACCAGAAGCAATGTTAGAACAAAACAAGAAACTAGTGAGCTACAATGATAAAGCGAGTATGAGTTGTGTCACGGGGTGCCAAGATACACAACTCAGATTTCCTTTGTTCCTATTGGCATTTCCTATGTGGAGACAGAAGAATCCAACAAGGTGGAATAGTGGACTGGCAATAGAAAGGAAGGGCAAGAAACTAAGGGTATATGGAAATTTAACTTAATGTTAGCAACTGTTGTGAATGTAAATATGAACAGGAGATTGTTCTTTTGGAAAAAGCCAGTAAATTCCCCCAACAGTGTTAAAATGCGTATTTTTCAAAACATAACTGGTTTTCCCATCCCTACAAGCAACAGCAGAGACACTGAAGGCAAACTAGAAATGCCCTATAATGAAACTTCCATTTTATGTTCATTTTTTTTTAAAAAATGCAAATAGCAACAGATGGCAGTGGCTGACAGTTACCAGGATTGCAGCAGGTGGGGAGTGAAAATTTAATCATTTTGTTCCCTGCTTATGGGTCCTAATGAAAAATTCTCCCCAGAAGCCGCTATTTGGACTTGGAATAAATCTCCAATTGGTACTACATAATAAGCCTCAGCCACTTAGGTAGTTATTTCTGTGGGAAACCATCATGATGTAGAAATGTTTTTAGCAGCTTATATGTGGCTCTTGTAATGTGTAAAGTATTTCTAACCTGTTAATTTGTTTCCTGTATTGGCCACTGTACTAGTTTGAGTAATTGCTTTCTGATATTTGTGGGTCAGTACTAAATCACAAAATTTTATTTTAGATTTACATTCCACTTTTTTCTTACACAAACTCAAAGGGGCGTACTTCATTCTCCTCCTCCTGCTCTTAATCTTATTCCAACAACAACCCTGTGAGGTGGGTTGAGCTGAGAGTCTGTGTCTGGCCCAAAGTCACCCAGTTGGCTCCATGGCTGAGTGGGGACTAGAACCCAGATCCTCTGAGTCCTAGCACTGTGCTCTTAACTAGTATAATGCACTAGCTCTTGTCATACTGGCAAGAATTTCATTTGATGATGATGATCGAATTTTCCTTTTTAATGTTTATTATTAAAACTTTATGTTGCATTACTTCTTTTTAGCAGTACCGTTGTTGATAGCAGAACTGGACCTTTAGGAGCTCTTAAACCCAGTCAGCTGGCAATTCTATCTGAAAGTCTGCCAGTAAACAAAAAGCGTGGTGGTTTTGGTATTTAGTAAGCTTTAGAGCAAACACCACCTTCAGTTCCATACAAGTGAACTTCAGCATAAAATTGAAATAAAATCTTTGAAGTAGCTGCCATTGAAAAGTCAGGTAAAGGGACAGGTCATAAGTTTGATCTTGCATGTACTCATAAATGATATCCTCAGGCTCTTTGTTGCAACAAGGGCACTGTATAAAGTGCTTTTTTCATAATCTTTTCCCCTGAACAGTGAACATCTCTTAAACTCTGGCACTTATTCAGGTGATAAGAATGCCTATAAGAAGCCTGCTTGAAGAACAGTTTTTGACCTATACTTAAATGCAGTTTTGGCTTAATTAAGACTTCACAGTCTTGCACATCAAAAGTCAGCAGGAGATAATCTGTAAATGCAGAGTGACATTTTTACCATGAATTACATACCTTTTTGATGTTGCACATTTTATTAAATCTGGAAGAGGACATGTATGTGCAAACTACCTAGAATATGTAGGTTAACATCAGGGTTTGAAAACTGTTGGGCAGCTTCCAAGGCCCCTGCAGGCCAGAAGGAAGGCCTTGCTATAGACCAGAGCCCCCTGCTGCTCCTCCTGTCATCACCAATTGCCCATTTGTCACTTTGCTCAGGTGAGCAGTGACAGCAGGTGCCATTTGCTGCCCTTTCCCTCTGGGCATCAGTGAGGACTGGGGCGAGTTCCCAGAGAGGAAGGAAAGGAGACTGCAATTGCAGTTGCTGTTTCTCCTCTGTATTGTCACATGTTCACCTGCCAGGAGTGGCAATGATGGGGAACCAGCAGTTTTGGAAACGAGGACATCTCTGCTTTCATCTGATTTTGCTACGTTTTCCATATGCCAATGTTCCACATGAGGGAAAGAAAGACCTGAGTGAACTGTGCATCCAGGCTGAAAAACTGGATGCATCTACACATGTTTAATTTATTGTGTGTGTATGTTTACTGCATTATTTATTATGTCGCCTCAAATGACCTTGGCAAAGAATAACAGTGCTGTAACAGGATGTTTCTGAGACCATGGGGCAGCTTCATCTACAAAATTGTTTAGCAGCCTGCCTGCTTGAATTTAAATGCCATCATTTGAAAGGCAATCTTCTTATTTGAGACCTTAGAACACAGGTCGAAACTCCCAGATTTTCAGGGGCCACATTTCAAAGAAAGAAACTCAAAGGGGAAAGTATTATGTATTTTAATGTGTTTTTAACCTAAACAAACTTGACTTCAAAGAAGCACAAAAAATGTAATAGAAAAATTATGGCCCTTGTTGTACTGGAAACTTTAAAAGGAACTCTAAACTTTTAAAGTTTTGCCCCCCTTTTTGTGAGTTAATAGTTCCTAACTGATCATAAACAAAAGAAAAAAATGATGTTCGTTCAGGCTGATCTCATGCATAAAACTATGCCTCCAATTTGAACCTCAAGTTGCAAGGTTGCATGTCAGAACTGCTGTTGATATTATTACACTTCTAGGGTAGGTAAAGATTGTGGTAGGCAGCAACATGGCGCCCATGTATGCAAGTGCTCCTGGGCACACAGATTTTCTGGTGGCTTCTGAGGTGCTCTATTCCCCTGCCATACTTATTCTTTTGTTTTTAAGGAAACATTTTTTTTCAGCAGCTAGAATCAGTTCAAAGTAAATAAGGGTATTCATTTCTCATAAATGTCTCCAGGCCACATGTGGGGCTTAGGGAAAGGGGCCTACGGGTGATGAGCCAAGGTGAAAGGCAATGTATGAGCTGTTATCTGCGGAGGGGATGAGATGGAATGGATGATTTCATACAACACTACAACCCGCTTTGCGAATAAGCTACACAGTGTGGGTTGTTCATGGAAAAGCCTCAGTGCATTTGGCAGTCAATTGGCCTTACCATAGGATGCTCTCCTTCCCCTTTCCACTGGCCCTCCAGCCGTTATTTCAGGGTCCTACATGGCAGAACTGGTTTTGTTTCCCTTCCCTGTTCAAAGTGCAAACTGTTTTCATTTTGAGGTTGTGTTTCTTTCTTGACCCCTGTTGCCCCAGTGGCAGATGATCCATTAGTGCCCACCTGAAAGCCATGAACTCTCCCTGTAGTTCCCTGTTGAAAAAAATGCTTAGGTTAGAAGAAAAGAAACCTTTCTTTTTGACAGCTGTCAAAGGAAAGTGCTTGTAAAAAGAGGTGAGGATACCAAGAGGAAGTACGGGAAAGATGGAGGGGGCTGTGAACAGTTGCGGCAACACTAAAAATCTAGAAGATCACAACCATAGGGGAGAAATGTGCTTGTTACCACCTTTCAAGGGGAAAAACTGTCTACTGCTTTGCTTTTGAGTGGGTACTTGACAGAAGTCAAGTGTCCACAAAGCAAGCTATACACAGCCTTGTATAATCAATGGCCATTAATGTTGCTTACTGCACTTTGACAGTAGTCATTTACCAAGTTGTTTGCCAGGCAGGGCTCCACATTTCAGTCCTTTGCCAGTGTGCATCTGAAAAGGACAGAGGAAAAAAATTAAGGCTGAAATTGTACACATTTGTACCACCCCAGAAAGTATAAAAATGGGCAATGAGCCAGTCTCAGTTACTTCAAAATGCTACTTGGATGTTGATGGAATGGCTGTCACTGGTGAACGAGCCATGAATGGCAAAGGGTTTTGCCACTCTTGCTGAACAACTCACTCACTGCTTCCCACAACCCATGAAGGGATCAGCCTTGTGAGTTCAGATGACATGCTAATGGATTGTGGGTTAGAACAAGGTATGCATTTTCAGGGTGGCTTGCTGCCCATTAACAAACCACCCTGCAGAAAGTGGTTTGGGTTTGGATGATGTGCCAACCCATCATGGCTAGTTACCCAAGATGGATTGCTGTATCATCTGAACTGAGTCAATGTGCTGACTGGCAGAAGGTGGAGGTCAGAGAGCCAAAAAAAAAAAACCTTTATCTTTTGTGAGGGGCTTTTCTGTTGGTACTGAAAGCTGTAGGTTTAAAGGTGTCGTTTAATATGTCAGGGCTTCAGATGCTGCTCTGCTTTGCATCCAGTCTTTTGACAAAGTACACGTCTCACAACAGCCATTCTGTGCAAAGTGAAGGACAGCTACTCAGATTGCAAAATGTGTCAGCAAGTGTCAACATGTTGGGGACTGCACAACTTCTGCACCAGAAGTTATCGACATATTAATAAAGTGACTTTTTATTCAGTGAATATCTTTAAACTGCCTTGTATGGACCAAAAACTTTTTTTTAATAAGTTTTATTCAAAATAACCCTAAAACAAAGGAAAACTAAAAACAGCATCAAGCATCAGAAACATCGGACCTGCTGGATCAGCCCCTACATTTTTTTCTATTTATGATAACTTAAAAACATATTTAAATCTATACAAAGTCCCGTTTCTCTAGCCAATAATAAAAAGAGTCCCAAGTTTGATAGAATGTATGGACCAAAACCTTGATGCAAAAGTATTTTGTCAAGAGGTAGTTCAAATCACTTTATGCTTTTCCACTTATGACAGCCTCAGGATAGGACAGAGCTAAGGGTTCATTTAAAAGGTGTGATACCTGTTGAATTCTATCAATATTGAACTGAATATGCCCAACTGAATTTCGTTGAATTACACAAATGTATAATTTTGTGGTTAGGGTTAGTTTGTCTATTATATAGTTAATAGTTGTCTATTATAAACAACTCTAGAGTATGGAATGAGGGTAAATTAACCCAATATGTATAGAACATAATTACAAACAAGCTAGTAAATTGCATGCATATGCTTCTTTTTCTTTTAACATCTTGACTGCTGCAAATAAAAGGCATTGAACTACGGAAGCCAATTTCATGTTGCCAGTTTCTACCAGGTGACATGTTAATGATGTACATGGTATTACATGTTAATAATATACATAGCACAAGGACATGTACGTGTTAATGATGTACATGTCCTCGTGCATTATCCTCATGCTCACTTCTTAATGTTGCCTTTGCTCTGTTTTAAGTTTCTAGAACTGTTGAAACTCTTTAGTTAGTTTAAATATTAACATTTCCAAGCCCATGTTTTTGAACTGGATTTCATTTTAATGCATTATTGTGTTTACCCATGAGTCAAATGCTGATGCAAATTTGTTAGTAAATATTCTGAGTGCTGATGTATTAATTATTAAAGCCAGCTAACATAATTGTTAATTAAAACATAAGAATCCCAGTTAATGGATTTGCACTTCACTTCGGCGAATGGGGCGGCATAGAAGTCTCCTAAATAAATAATAAAATAAAAGCATAGGGAAATAATTGTCACAATCTGAGATAGCACTTACTGAAGCAAAGGTAAAACTAGTCAGTTTAGTTGTGTATCAGTAAGTAGGGTTTGTTATTTCATTTACTTAATAAAACACCATCTCATTTGTTAGACAAGATCACACCAACTAATTCAGCATATTAAGTACATTTGCAAGAGAATTTCTGAACTTTAAAGCACTAATATACAATCTATAGAGGGAAAACCATGTTAACCCATTCCAGCAAAAACAGGTAGTCTTATGGGCTCCTTAAAAACTAGGAAATTTATTATGGCATACCTTTCATGGGCAATACTTCAATTTATCGAATCGTGACTTTGAGCTTTAGGTATAGTTATATTTAATCAAATATTTATTTTATATTTTTTGTATGCTGCCCCTTACAGTGTCTCAGGGGGTTGAGTTATATATAAGATCATGAACATTTGGTTGACCGCCATGCTTTTTGTGTGTGATATTATACAAATCTTAAACAAAAATACACATTTTGTGATAATATCTATGCATCCTTTGTCTCTTGGTACCTAACTGCTCATCTGTAAATACTTGCATATGTTTAATTGTATCTCATGTCAATCTCTATATCCACCATCGGTATCTGATGTAGTCAGTTTTCATGTGTTCTTTCCACGGGACAATAGAGGTGGCTGAAGACTAAAAACCTACCAATGTAATTTGATGAGGAGATATGGGGTGGAGAATGAAACTACTACCATGTTTCCCCAAAAATAAGACCTATCCCAAAAATAAGACCTAGTACTATTTTTGGTACTTGCTAAATATAAGACCTACCCTCAAAGTAAGACCTAGCTGTGTTTATTCCCAGGGCCAGTGGGGAAAAATAAAGAGCCTTTTTAAACTTCATTTTTTAACTTTGTTGTTATTAATCACAAAGTCGTGTCTGACCCATAGCGACCCCATGGACAACATTCCTCCAGGCCTTCCTGTCCTCCATCATCCCCCGGAGTCCACTTAAGCTCACACCAACTGCTTCAGTGACTCCATCTAGCCACCTCATCCTCTGCCGTCCCCTTCTTCTTTTGCCCTCAATTTTCCATTATTAGGCTCTTCTCTAGGGAGTCCTTCCTTCTCATTAGGTGGCCAAAGTATTTGAGTTTCATCTTCAGTATCTGGCCTTCTACAGAGCAGTCAGGGTTGATCTCCTCTAGGACTGACCGGTTTGATTGCCTTGCGGTCCAAGGGACTCGCAGGAGTCTCCTCCAGCACCACAATTCAAAGGCCTCAATCCTTCGGTGCTCAGCCTTCCTTATGGTCCAACTTTCACAGCCATACATTGCAACTGGGAAAACCATAGCCTTGACTATATACACTTTTGTTGGCAGGGTGATGTCTCTGCTTTTTAGTATGCTGTCTAGATTTGCCATAGCTTTCCTCCCCAGGAGCAAGCATCTTTTAATTTCTTGGCTGCAGTTCCCATCTGCGGTGATCTTGGAGCCCAGGAAAATAAAATCTCTCACTACCTCCATTTGTTCCCCATCTATTTGCCAGGAAGTGAGAGGACCAGATGCCATGGTCTTAGTTTTCTTAATGTTGAGTTTCAAGCCAACTTTTGCGCACTCCTCCTTCACCTGCATCAAGAGGCTCTTTAGTTCCTCTTCACTTTCTGCCATTAGAGTGGTATCATCGGCATATCTGAGGTTGTGGATATTTCTCCCAGCAATCTTAATTCCAACTGGAGAGTCATCTAGCCCCACCTTTCTCATATGTGCTCTGCATATAAGTTAAATAGGCAGGGCGACAGTATACAGCCTTGCCGAACTCCTTTCTCAATTTTGAACCAAGCAGTGGTTCCGTGTCCAGTTCTCACTGTTGCTTCTTGACCTGCATATAGGTTTCTCAAGAGACAAATAAGATGGTCTGGTACTCCCATGTCTTTAAGAACTTGCCACAATTTGTTGTGATCCACACAATCAAAGGCTTTAGCATAGTTGATGAAGCAGAAGTAGATGTTTTTCTGGAACTTCCTAGCTTTCTCCATGATCCAGCGTATGTTGGCAATTCGATCTCTAGTTCCTCTCCCTCTTTGAAATCCTGCCTGTACTTCTGGTAATTCTCGGTCCATATACTGCTGGAGTCTAGCTTGTAGGATTTTCCAATCCTGTGGCCACTGTTGAGTTTTCCAAATTTGCTGGCATATTGAATGTAGCACTTTTATTGCATCGTCTTTTAAAATTTTGAATAGCTCAGCTGGAATACTGTCACCTCCACTAGCTTTGTTGTTGCTCAGACTTTCTAAGGCCCATTTGACTTCACATTCCAGGATGTCTGGTTCGTGGTCAGTGACCACCCCATCGTGGTTATCAGGGACATTAAGCAATTTCTTGTATAGTTCTTCTGTGTAATCTTGCCACCTCTTCTTAATCTCTTCTGCCTCTGTTAGGTCCCTGCCATTTTGGTCCTTGATCATGCCCATCTTTGCATGAAATGTTCCCTTCATATCTCCAATTTTCTTGAAGAGATCTCTGGTCCTCCCTATTCTATTGTTTTCTTTTATTCCTTTGCACTGTTCATTTAAGAAGGTATTCTTATCTCTTCTAGCTATTCTCGGGAATTCTGCATTCAATTCTGCATTCAAAGAGTGTTCGCTATGACCATTGAATTCTCTCGACAAAATTCTACCAGCCTATGCCCTGCTTCATTTTGTACTCCAAGGCCAAACCTACCTATTATTCTGGTTATATTTTGGCCTCCTACTTTAGCATTCCAATCCCCCATGATGATAAGGACATCATTTTTTGGTGTTAATTCTAGAAGGTGTTGTAGGCCTTCATAGAACCAGTCAAAATCAGTCTCTTCAGCACCAGTGGTTGGGGCATAGACTTGAACTACTGTGATCTTGAATGGTTTGCCTTGGATTTGAACTGAGATCATTCTGTCATTTTGGAGATTGTATTGTAGTGGCTACTCCATTTCTTCTGAGGGATTCTTGCCTGCAGTAGTATACCTGATGGTCATCTGGATTAATTTTTTAACTTAACTTTAACTTAATGCACTGTGTGGAGGAAACATGCTCATGCAGCTCTGCTCCCTGTGGAGGGAGCAGAACCGCATAAGCCAATGCTTCCTCTATAGCGCCAGCTCCTGTCACAGGCAGAGTGATACCAAATGTACATATATTCATGCTGTTGTACATGAATAAGTGTGGATTGTTGCACACATTAAAAAAAGACCTATCCTGAAAATAAGACCTAGTGTGTTTTTGTGAGCCAAAAACAAACAAACAAACAAACAAACAAACAAACATAAGAGTGTCTTATTTTTGGGGAAACACAGTATTTAAGCAGCAAGTCTTAAAATACATGAGATAGCTTAGGCATACTTGGAATATTGAAGCTTGTTCATTGTGTTGTTTTCCACAAGGGAAAAATACAGAACTTCTTTCAGAGCAGACTCACAGATTTTGCAGGATGATTTAATATCTCATTTCAAATAGGTGATATACCTCCTACAAGATGGATAGTAAACTTTGATAGAGATCTCCTAGATGGACTTGTCCTTGCTGCCCAGGTAGCAAGCTATTGCCCTTATTTGGTAAGAATATTTTTCAATATTTTGATATAAATGTTATTTATCTTTATTACATAAAACGTATCATTTATTGCTGTGTTAAGACGCAATTAATAGGAAAGGGTCATGGCAGTAGTTCACTGAAGCTTAAACAGAATGGGAGAATAACTAATCCTCTTATTTTGTCCCTGTTCCAGGTACCAGTAAGCAACTTGGTGCGATCCAGATGTATTGGACTATAGCTCTCATTTACCCCATTAGCATTACCAAATGCCAGGGATAATGGGAAATGTAGTCCAAAACATCTGCAGGACACAAGTTTGCCTATCCCTGGGGTTATTAGTTTAAAATACCTTTAAAAATATTTTTGCCTTGCTCTGATGCCTTGAAAAGCTGCTGCCATTCAGAGCAGAGAGTAGTGATCTCAATGGGCCACTGGTCTGACCTAGTATTATACACACTTGTGTGTTGATAAATGTGGCAGAGAGAGAAAAAACTTATCCCTAGGGCTGAAGGATGGAGAGAAGCAGAACATAGCAAGGAAGTGTAGAAGCATGGAATTGGACCATTCTAGATAAGATGCTAGCGAGCTAGGATGCGCTTCCATGTTCAAAGAAATGAAGAAAAATAGCATCTGTTTTTGAGTGGAATGAAAGTAGTTAGTAGAGAGCAGAGAATCTGGAATCTGTTAAAAAGGATACTGAATCAATTGCCTCTGACAAAATCCTGGACCAGGACCCATTAACTAATATATTCAGAAAGTTTTTGATTTTTTTCTCATATGCAGATTTCAACTCACTTTGTCAATATGTACACTAACCCAAAAGCTCCTGAGCAGTATCTTCATAATTGCTTGATCCTTGTAAATGCTTTTCATGTAATAAACCTTGACATAGATGTACTGGTAAGTGATCATATGTTCTGAATATTCTATGAGTAGTTTTCTACTTTCACCCATTTGTTTTGCATTCCTGTGTTTTTAATGCAACACTACATACAGGAAGATGAATTGAACTGGTATTTCAATTGATATGCCCTGTTAGAATGCAATGAGTAGAAGTACTTGATGTAATGGTATCTTATTACCATAATTCACTGACTTTGAAAAAAGCTAGTGGTAAATACCACCCCCCTCCATAATTGCATGAAGGATTATACCATTTTAAAATGGTGGTGTGCATTTATTAGTACTACCACATTATACTGTGAATAAATTATGAATATCTAATTTATTTTCCATCCACAAATCACTGCTGTATAAGTGCTATTTTAGTTGTGTTACAAGGCCTAGTGACCCAAGCAACAGCACCTCTCTTATGCATAGTTAACAGATTAAATACTAGGAAACAAATTCCTTTGTTAGTGTGCTGTCACCCACTCCCATATATATAGTAGCACTTCGGGAAATTCATCAGGCACATGAAGTTTTATCCTCAGTTGGCAGTTGCATACACACTTATCTAAATGCATAAGGGAAATATTAGGGCCAACACGCCTTAAATGTGAGAAGGCATAGTTTTGCAAAACTAAATTGTATACTATGAGTATTAAGCACAGCACTGATTGGTGATAGCACAATATTTGTTGTTTTATTGTGCTTTTTTACCACCTGTATTGAGGCAAAGTCTTCATCCTTACTAGTAGAGCACCTATTTTGAAAGTGAAATGTGTTTAATTGTATTCTTAGTGTGTCTATGTAGGAAGATCTCACAGGAAGTAAAGGACCTCTGCCTGAGGTTCTTAAGAATCCACAAAAGAAAATATGTTTGACCATGCAAACACATTTGAAAAATTTGCAAAGGAAAATGTATACATCTCCAAGGAGTGTTCAAATGCTCTTTAGTGAATAGTCACAGGCATCCAAAAAAGTGTATGCTTACCCTCAATGTGAACTTATACTGCTTTATCTTTTATTCTTAAATTAGGCTGCTGACATATGTGATCCAAATCCAATCATGATGCTTATGCTTTGTGTCTATTTATATGAACGGCTTCCTCAGTATATGCCAAAGAAATCTCTTGAGTTTACTGGCCCACTTCATGCTACTGTTGTTAGAAAGGTATTGATATTGCTCATTTCTTTTTCTTATGTCGGAACAGTTCTTGCTGGAAATGAAAAAACAATTTAGATCTGCCGTATCCTTTACTGAATTGTCATCTGTTGGAGACAATAAATTGTATATGACTTTCACTGTTGTAGGTGGTATGTCTCTGTATTTCACTTGCAGGGGGACATTAGTAGGAAGTTGCTGTTGCATTCATGTGCTGCTCATGGATGTCCCATAGGCTTCTGATGGGCCATTATGCAAAAAGAATACTGGACTAGATAGGTCTTTGCTCTGATCCCATATGGCTATCTTTATGCTCTTAGTCACCACAACAGAGGTTTCAGATCAGTGTGGTTACCTGGGAAACCAACCATGTGTTGGGGCTGATAGTTTTGTTTCCAAATTCAAGTAGAATTGGATGATGAAAGATAAAGTAAGACAAATAAAAACCTAGGCAAAAGAAGCAGGAAGAAAAAATGGATAGATCTAAGCGAAAAATCAGTGGTTGACCTTTAAATTTAAAATGAAAGTGCAGCATATCAAATATCAATTTCTTTTTACAGGTCTGAGAGAGTAAGACTTGTGCATTCCCTATTTCCTTTCGTACCTGTTAAATTAATAAATATAGAAAACATAAAGTGTATGCTGTGCTCTCACCTTACATGTTCCATATTCTTGTAAATTGCCCAGGGCTGCTAACATCATTATATCATCATAGGATTACTGATCATATTTGTATTGTAGTGACATAATGTTTCTGGGAGGTGCATTTCCCAGCATTTTGGAAGGTAAACACAAATGTCATAACACAGCTTTTTACACTATGAGGCACTCACCCTGGCAGTAATATGCTCCCTCTGCAGCTAAGTCAAAATGGTTCTGGATGAGACAATTTATCTGCCTCCCTGTTTCCCTGCTCCCAGCAGTAGTATTGCTCTGCCCAAGTGACATATGAGCCTGCCCAAGCTATAAGAGCAGTCTTACAGGCCCTGTAACCTGGACAATTACTGACCTCAGACGCTCATGTAGCAGGGGCATGCCCTTTAAGGGACACAGCTCCCTCTTTTGTGGCCTTTTACCTGAGCCTAAATGCCCCTTCTAGTCAGGCTTTTTACTGATGTATTACTGGTCACTTATATGTTAAATTGATTGTGTGTGTGTACACATTTGTATGGTGCTGGTTTCATTGCATAGTTATTCATTACATTTAATATTGTTTCAAAACCTTTTGTTAATCCCTTTGTGAGGACTTATCCTTAAATAATGAAATAGAAACAAATCAATACATATTATATTTTTACAACAGATGTTACTGAAAAACCCAAGTGTCAGGCCTTTGGTATACAATGCTACCATTTTAGGAAGAGAATCTGCAGATTTTGCTTTACCCAAAGGAAACACTGTCACTATTTCCCCAAAGTAAGTAGTCTCCAATTTTGTTTCACCAAATGAGAATCTATGGCCCTGTTTGGATATCAGGACAACCTTCTATGGGTATCAGTCATGGTGGATTGGTAGTCTGAGTCTGATTGGTTGTGTTCCTGTACCACAAACAGGATTTGTACCTAAGGTGCAACATGAAGGATGGGGAAGAATAAGGCCACCCTTCTGCTCCAGAAGTGATCTGTTCTTGCAGCAATACTGCAGAGTGGCCTGACTGCTTTTCTGGAAGAAACCTTGTGGGATGGACAGGGTTGTGCAAGAGATAGGAGAAGGCAGGGTGCTGGATCCACTCGGCATTACCATAGTGATCCTGGGTCAGCTGTGCTATATCCTTTACTCTCATTTCCTCCACCAGAGGAGACTGTTACAGGAGCAAGCAGAGGTACCCAGTCCATCTTCTCTGTAGCTGGAGCAGTCTTCTCTCAAGCTACTGGCAAGGTTGTCACTCTTCCTTGATGATTTTTGCCATTCTTACTGAGTGACTATCAGTGCCCACTTGTGGTGCGTCATATTGTCAGGATTCAAAGGATACAAAACTCAGCTCAGGAGTTCTCAGGATGAATAGTTTGGAAACAAGAACAACAACACTCCCTGGGTGTTTGAGCAACACAAGAATCCACCTATGGTAACATTGTGGAAATTTTTGTTGGAGATTTTTCCCCCCAATTTTTTGCTCAAGAGGATGCAATTGCCACTTAGGCAAGGAAGATATAATTTCCCAGATCTCAACTTATAATATTAAGCATACCCTTTAACTCATACAGAAGATTAAATGATATATTTTTCTACTCATATTCCCTTATGGGTTATTCTGAAGTCAACTTACAGGGCATCACTTCTAGCTGGATAGCATTAGAGTTTAGATATATTAAAAGGAAAGCTATGGCTTCACCTGCAATTTCAGCTGAAAGGTATGACATGCAGTTTGACCCATATTCTCATGTTTGATGGGGAATCCTGATTTGAAAATTAGAGAGCTGGTCTTTTTGACAATGGCAAGTGGATCTTGGGGGAATTCTATCGGTGCAGTAATGGATAGAGGATGAAAAGCTAGCCAGATGAGGGATACATGAACCCAGGTAATTGGCTGTGCAAGATTACAGTCATCCTTCATCAGCAGGTTTGGTGGTTGCCCTATCAGCTTGCCCTCAGAACTGCAGGTGCTGCTTTAAAATGACAGATAGGTATATAACAAAACTTCCCTCATTCATGATCTGATAGTGGATGAGGCAGTCAATCTGACATGTATAACTGAGACCTGGTGAGTGAAGGAGTTAGGCTCTCTGAGTGGTGCCCACTGAAGTACTTGGGAGTGATCTTGGTGCCATATTTATCACTTGTGGTTCAAGCGTTCTCAGAGAAATGCAATGGCTGGTATCCCAGCTATATCCTTATTTGGGCAGGGATAACTTGGTTAGATGAGTGCAGTGCACACTCTGTTTCAATAAAATTGTTGAACAGTTTATTTATTTAGGGGACTTCTATGCCGCCCCATTCGCTGAAGCCTCGGGGTGGCTCACAAACCATAAATAAATAGAATTCAATAAAACAATATAAATTAACAATATAAATTAAGTCGCCCTGGCCAAAGAATAAAATGAATAAATAATATTAACAATTAAAATAACATTTGAATAAAAAGGAAGAACAAAAATCTATGCATAGAGACCATTCAGTTAAAAATGATGTTCTGAATGGTCTCTGTGCATAGATTTTTGTTCTTCCTTTTTTAATGTTTTAAAGTTGTTTTCTTTTATATTTGTAATTTTTAAAAAAACAACCCTCAGTAATTCTCTAATTTCTTATCTGCCTTGAACCCCAAAGGAAAGAATGGCTTCTCTCTATCTTCTCCCCAACAGTCCCTCAGGCTCATCTCCTCTATTCATCTCAGTTTGATGAGCTCTTTCAACTCTCCTTCCAAACCAGATTTTCTCAGGCTGGGGCAGGACTACTGACAGACCTTGCTGTGGTGCTGGTGACCTGTCAGTAACCTGATCTTCTGCTTGGCTGGTTCTCAGGTGCTGGATCACCTGCCTGGACCTGCTGCTCCTCCATCTGATCCTCAGTTTAGCACAGCTACTGCTTGTGTCACTCACTCACCCTTTTGCCCCATACATGTTTACTTGTCTGGGGATGGTGTTGTGGGAACTGCTTAGTTTTGTGTCATGACAGAAAGCATGTTTTGGATTCCTCGAAATGCAGTATCCAGCATTAGGCATTTCATTTTGGAGAATCTGAGGCAATGGTTGCAGTTCAGTTGCCAACCAGAGATTCCATTGGAGTAAGGGATGGCATAGGAATGAAAAATAATAAATTAATAAAATCCCCAAACAGTGCTACCTTGGTAAACACATATGAGGAGCACAGTGTGAGTAGCACCAGGTGAGGGTCGTGATGATAGGGAAGTAGTATACCTTATGGGTAATATGGCATATCTCTGTGAAAGTCATGCTGTAGACCTGTGATTTGATCTTACATGAGTCATGTTATTAAAAGTTAGCCATTTTACCAGTTTTTGCAACCTTGCAAAAGAAGCTCAGTATTAGATATGTAGAACCACTGTGTTTTTCTCAGCCTTTGCCATAAGCTCATTACAAAATATATTATTTAAATCCCAATTTAGGAGCCATGTAAGTGTAAATGTGGAATTTACTAGCCGCTTCCTATATCCTGCTGAAGCTGTTCTGCTGCTTGTTTCCAAGGCTTTATCTGGCGTGGGCGGGGCTACCATGGCTTTCACCCTGAAGACTAAAATTAGCCTTGTTAAACCTGAGGTAAGTATAATGTACTGAATGGGGCAACTCCAGAAAATATCTAGTGAGTTATAATTGGTTTGTCTTGTTTAAGGCAGCATAATAAGCTATATGGCTAGTTGTGTTGTATGTAGCAAACTCCTTAAAATATTAGTAGTAAGTCCATGTTTAAAGTTCAGCTTTTTTATTTAGGACATTGTGACATAATTTATGTAAATAGTGAATTTTTTCACTATGAGAGCCGGTGTGGTGTAGTGGTTAAGAGCATGGGACTGGGACTCAGACGTTCTGGGTTCTAGTCCCTGCTCAGCCGTGGAGCCAACTGGGTGACTTTGGGCCAGTCAACAGACTCAACCTACCTCACAGGGATGTTGTTGTAGGGATAAGATGGAGGAGGAGATGTAAGCTGCCTTGAGTCCTTTGTAGGAAAAAGACAGGCTATAAATCGAAAAATAAATAAATAATTTCCCATGTAAGGAAGAAAATATATGATGAACAGTTTGAAAGCCCTACGTAGGGCACTAGGTCTTCTCTTACATTAATCTTTTGTCTCATTTGGGGCAATGCTACTGAGACTATGTGCATATTTACCAGAGATTTTTCTTTCTTCCTTGTATGCATGTGCACACACACAGCCCAATCCACATGGGCGTCTACCATTCAAATATAAAAGGAAGAACCTCACTGCATGCACACTAAGTCTACTTTTCCTTGAGGATGAGACCAGGTAGAGTTAGAGAAAAATGGGTCCTTTGAATATTCTCCTTAATGCCCCCCACCCTTGGGTGTTTTCAAGTGTTCCAAAGGAATGGTCAATGGACCAGATCTTGTGCAACAAGCACAAGTTTACTGTCTTGCTGCTAGAATAAACTATGTAAGAACACATCAAATTTCATGATTCATGGGACTATGCAGAATTGAGAAGAGGGCTGGTACTAATTTTCTTGCTTTGCTCATTTCTTCATATTCCCCTGATATATCTACATTTCTGCAATTCATGCCTTCCAGCCTTTAGTCTTTCAATAAATTTAGGAACCTTCTGATGGGTGTACTTTTGTTTATTGAACTTAATTAATTAATTTTGTACCACCCAACAGTGGAGGCTTTCTGGGTGGTTTTTAAAGTGTTCATTGTACAGTGAAATTATATAACATTCTTTTTGAATCTTTCAATCGCAGACTTACCACAGGTGAATTTATGGATTCATTATAGCTGTTCAGTACAGCTCTATTTCAACAATTGGTGGTGGCTGGGAGAGATAGCCTCCTCTCATGAATTTCTAATACATTTTCAGAGGGCTTTCCATATGTATCCTTCTGGGCCATCCCCCAGGAATCACGTATGTTGGGAGGCAAGTTTTTTGCCTGCTGAAAATATGTGTTTTTAAACTTTTCTAACTGAATTTCTGGGCACCTTAAGGTGATCCAACTCCCACACACCCTGAAAACCTCCATTTTACATGGGGAAGGAGGGATGATGTTTAGGAACTGTGATAATGGAAAGAATTTTGGCCATTTTTAATATTTAAACACAAATATTGAATAGTTCTTCAAAGTAGCCATTAATCATTTGCTTCTTTTCTGCAAAACTTTTATGGCCTGTGACTTAGCTTCCTCATATCATGGGAGACTGAAAGAGATACAAACTCAGTAATTTAGCCTTATTTAGGTGATAATGAAGTGTCAAAGATCTCACTTCAAAAGGCATTGCATTTCAGCATGGTAGAGGTAAATGAGTTAAGAGAGAACAGCCCATGGTTTAGATTAAGGAAGATTAAGATACAAAGTCATAGTCAGAGACTGAACTCTTGGAACAAGATTGAAAGTACCTAGAGAACCGGCTTCATGATACTAGATGCAGAACTGTCTGTGGTTTATAACTCAAGAAGAGTTATGGCTAAAGTCCCAGGAAATATAGAGACTTTCCCAAATGCAGAAAATTACTTAGGTTTAGCATACAAGAATAGTTAGTGAGAAATCAGAATCTCTTCTCTCTGGAATAGTTCACAGGATTTCTACATGGCAGGGGTCCAAGCTGAACTATGCCCCCAACATTCCCAGATGGGGTCCCTACAAACATACTGTCTCAGACTAAAGATGCTGAACATGATGCTCCTAGCTTCATTGGCATGCAAGATTAGGCATGGAGTGCTTCTAACATTACAGGCAAAAACACCTAGCTGGAGTCTGCAGCTATTCTGTTAAGGCATCTTGATCTTCTAAAGTCCACCCCTCCTTTCTTCTGAGAAGTTGGGCAGAAAAACCTCCCAAGATTGCTAAGTTCTCACACTAGATTTTACATTATGCTTACAAAGCTAGGTTATACTTAGAGTCAGAGGGTGTACAGCCTACTGGGCTGGATCAAATCTCCAAACTATGCCCAAGAATAGAATTCAACCAAAGTTATGTTAGTGCAGCTGGTTGCGCAACTTGGTATGCAAACAGTTGTGCATTTTGTTTGTAAAACCTTTTATGCAAGTATTTATGCATTTCACAGACTAATAGATTTTTCCTGTTTATTTATAGGGTATCTTAAAATGCAAATCACCATGTTATGAATTGAAGAAACTCAGTCTTCAGGTTACAAGTCCTTTCAAAATTGATGGGTCATTCAGGTACATAGTTAAATAAAAATTGTTTCCTTCATAGCTAGTTCTTTTGCTATATTTATTTCTGTAATCTTCTACTCTAGTTTTAAACTTTTAAAAACAGTGAATAGGATTGTTTTACCCAGGATTGGTTGTTGTGTTTCTGAAACTATGTAGCTGTTTAGGAGGGGGTCTGAGGGAAGCAGGGGGTGAAGTCAGTCTCTGCTAATTGCATTGTGCCGCTACAATGTTAAAAATCTAAGGTATTAGTATGTTTATGTTTTATTATAACAAAAGTTATAGGCATTTTGATAAGGTGGTGATTCTTTTAGGGTCATTTTAGTGGAATCAACAAGTTGTATCACTGAGCCAGAGAAGCTAGATCATGTCAGCCAAATAAAACAAGGAAAAATAAAAAGGTAAGATTTCAGCCTTAATTTGATACACAATATGATTTTGACATATGACAGGTGATTACATTAGGCAAACTGTAGTAAGAAAAAGTGTCCTAGAAAGTAATACTTGTGCAGCTAATGTAAAACACAGGAATGTTGTGTGTCTGTAAATATCAGTGATAGGAATACTCACAAAAAGAATCATCTGACCATTCTGTATAAATGTTATGTATTTTGAGGTGCTTTTCCAGGTGTTTTTGACATCTCTGATTGGAAGGAGTGGGAACCAGAAAAATAAAAAAAGCAATTGAAGTACTAACAAATCAGTTTTTTAAAAGTAATCCTCTGAAGAATTGGGTAAGAAGGAAGAGGAAGCACAAAATGACCTGAGATGCTCCCAGATGGAGTGTTCCTGGCATCACCTTTTAAAAAGGCATTGTTCACTTGTTCAATCTTTTTCTCCCCAGTAGATTATCTGTGCTTAAAACAAACAAACAAAGATAGAAGAAGCAGAGAGGAAACATAAGATGATGATTATGAGTGAAGATTAACTTGTGTGGACCCCCCATAAAATTTACTGAATGAGGCAAGGCTGAAGGTGTGAAAGAAACCTCATTCACAAGCACACTTGATATTCCTAGTATAATCCAAGTTCCTTGATGTGTTTTGGAAATATCTGAAATCAAAACAGATGCTCATTTAATTCAGTGTTAGAATCAAAATGGTTACTTTTTTCAGGCTTTAGTTGATGGAGCCTGGTTTGACCCTGGCATCACTAATTTTATTATTGCAAGGAGTAATTGGATGCATATTTCTGTCTCACGAAGTTAGACAGATAATATGCAAGAAAGTGGTGTGATACCCATGTTAAGTACTGGGCAACAGACTTTCCAATGCTTCAAGCTTTACTTATCTCATTTTTGCATTTGGCATTTTGCATTTGTTCTGACTTTTAGTCAGTCTGGGCTCAGTTCTATAAGTATGTGTGTAAGCTCCTGAACTCAGAGGCATATTGCCATCCAATGCAGAGCAGGAGGATCTGTAGGGGTGACTTTTGCCTCCCCAGTGTCCTGCTGTTCATTTTTGCTGGGTGAGCTTCGTTGTCTGCCTAGTTAGAGCATCCCACAGTGAAAGGGAATGAGACTGGAGTGTCTTCAGGATATTTTGTATCTTGTCCTCCCTAAGCTCTTCCTCTTCCACCTGCTCACTGCCCTCATGTACCCCTTTCTGAGGCAGTTTTCACAACCCAGTGAACAGCCAGCGAGGAAGAGTGTTGGAGCTGCAATGACCAGCTCTGGGTCAGAGTGCAACCTCCAATGTTAGCGATAGGAATCTAAGAAACGTATGGCCTTCAGATAGGAGCCATAGGATTACTCCACTGTACAACATGCACATATGATAGGTGTGTTGAGGTTTAGTCCCAGGTAAGTGTTTATAAGACTGCAGTTTCAAGTACTTATTGCCATGTGCTATTGATGAAAGCAAGTATAAAAACTTCTCAGGAATTAAAAGAGAACTACATAACTAAACTTTAAATCTGGATTTTAAGGTGTTGAATTAAAATATCTAGAGTCAAGCCTTTAACTTTGGCTCCATTGGAGCATGTGTTTCCACTAAAATTAATGGGCCTTAGAAGTACTTAAAATTGGCTGGATTGTGTCCACTATTATCTGTAAATACAGCTTGATTCTGGAAGCTTAAAGATATTCTTGATCGCTATTGCAAAGCTAGCTTCCTTTTCAAGCTTAAGCTATGTAAGATTTATGATGGGTGAATTCACATGTCCCGGGTATGATCTAACTTTTTAGCTACTATTATGAAATAGATTTTCTGTCCTCATTTACAAGAAAGAAACATGCAAATGTCCCATTTTCAAACTTTTTTTTTTAGCGATTGAGAAATTTTAATTATATGGGTAGTAAGTTTGTTTCTTTGTTTCCTTATTAATTAAAAAGGGCCCTTGAGTAAGCAACTCAGTGAAATTTGAAAAATTTCTCATGTAAACTCAACCCTACTATGGCCAAAGACTAAAGACATAATTAGTTATGTGAAGCCAAGGGATCTTTTAGACTTGTTTTACCCAAGCAGCCAAAAGCTATAGGCTGTCGTGAGGCTGGCACTCCTTCCCAACAAAAACAACGAACCCGGCTGTTGTTGCTAAGATCTTTATTCTATGTGAAATTGACAGGAAGCGATGATGATAATGATCGTGATGGTGGTGAGGTTGTCCTCCCTTTCTGAATGAGATCAGTTCACGGAAAGCTTTTGACTCACCTGGGCCACCAATCAATGGGCGGATCCGACAAACTTCTTTCCCTCTGTCTTTCCAACTCTCTTGTCTCCAATTGCCCTAGTGTGGGCATGTGTCTGCGAGAGTGGGCATTTTCCAACCCCCATGTTGGGCCAATGCCAATTCCCGCATGCCCAAGACAGTTATCAGGCACCTCAACTGTTCCCTCAGCAACCACCCGACTGCTGTCTGACTGCAGTTTGCTGTCAGTTCCTCCTTGAATCCTACTCCCATCTGTGCCCTCTTCTCTTTGAAGAGCTTCATCAGGGAGTGGGTGGGGGGAGGCGTTTGTACCACTGGCACCAGATATACATCTTCCTGCAATTAAGTCTATTTCCCATGGGAAGTCTCCTCCTCCTCTACGTGTGTCAAAGACTCCTCTGAGTCAGCACACATGACACAGACTTTTATTATTATATGTAATTGGTTTGGCATGATATATAGAAATCAATATAATGATGAGTCACTTCTATATCATTATCAAACCTTAGTTATGTCAGAAAGTCAGGGCCATGCTTCAGATTATATTGACATTAATTTGAATATTTTATTGGATAGACCTAGGAAACTTTAGTCCACATTACCTGACCGAATTTCTCAATACAGCAATCTAAGATATGAATACCTTTTAAAATAGAGAATACAGGATATCAATTGTGGAACTCTCAGTGGTTGCAATGTGAAATTAGTGATTTATTCCTTAGCCATTTTATGAATTGTAAGTGGTATGTTTGACATTAAAGAGATATAAATATAAATACTATAAAGGAAAGCAAAATGCCCGGAGGCTTTTGTCTTACTAGGCCATAATCAATGAAACATTTTCAGTGGTGTATAGGCTTGAGACAAGTAGGATAGTTCAGTGACACATGGCTAACCATGAGCTAGTAAGCCATTACCTCAAGGGGATCATCTAAATATACAATTTCATTAAAATAAGCAAATTAACTATATGGAATTGTAACTGAAGGGCTGAGTTGATGGCTTGGGGGATTCCTATAAGACTCCAAATAGATTTAGGAATTGCAGATGAAGAGACAGTTTCAAATTCAAGATTTCTGAGTTAATAACATTCCGAGATGTTGTGACCTAGTTTAACCATTCAGGCAAATATCGAGATTAAGCCATTTAGTGGACTCTTCAGGATCAGATATCAAGGTCAGTTTCTTCATATTTATTTATTTATTATGTTTATAAAGAGCTCTGTGGGTGTCTTACAAGAAAACAACAGAACAGCAGGAACAACAATTAAAAGAATAAACTCTATCAGTACATATATGCCCAGCCACCCCTTGAGATCGGAGGCCCTTCTCCAGGAACCCTCCATGAAAGAAATTAGGAGGGTGGGTACTCGGAGGAGGGCTTTCTCTGTGGTGGCACCTAAGTTATGGAACACGCTCCCCAGAGAGGTCCGCCTGGCGCCGTCGCTATTTGTTTTTCGGTGCCAGGCGAAGACCTTTTTATTCAAGTGGCATTTTAACTGTTAACATTATTGGTTTTATCTGGCCAGGGCGGCTTATTTTATACTGTATTGTTGTATTTTTGATTTAATATTTATATTTTTAATTTATATTATAATTATTTTAACTTAGTGATGTGAGCCGCCCCGTGGCTTCGGCGAATGGGGTGGCATAAAAATGTTTTAATTAAAAAAAAAAAAAGATCTGGCATGTAGGCAAAGTCACAACAAAGCGTGCAGCAACAAAAGTTAAAACAATGTTAAAAACCAGTTCAGCTACTACAGCTACTGTTAAATAAAAAAGATCTTTACCTGGCACCAGTTAGAAAGCAGCGAAAATGCCTGGTGTGTCTCCTTGGGCAGCATATTCCCTAAGTGGGGTGAAGCCAGAGAGAAAGCCCTTCTCCTCGCCATTTCCTCCCTCACTTCGTTAGTGACTTGTTCTTGGAGAAGGATCTCTGTTGAAGATCTTGGTGCTTGAGTAGGAATATATATGGAGACAGGCGTTCTATCAGATATCCTGGCCCCACCCTAATGCCAACACTTTAAATTGAGCCTGGACTATAACAGGCAGCCAGTGCAACCGATGAAAAACTGGATTGATATGTTCTTGAGGACCAGTCCTTGTCGGTAGCCACACTGCCCTGTTCAGATAGTTGAAGTATCTGGACTATTTTCAAAAGCAATTCCACATAGAACACATTGTAGCGTTCCAGGCAAGAAGTTACCGACACTGTACCTTGGGCACCTTGAATTTTATGAGAAATAATTTCAGATTTGTGCCTCCACTCCACAATTTGCCCAGATTTGTGTGATTTGTATAAATTTCACAATTTCTGTAAATTGCATGCATATTACAAATTGCAAAGCAGAATGAATTTTGCATACATTTCCCCAGCTTTTAAAAGAAAAGTATTCTGATCACAATCTGTTTTAGAAATGAAGTATGCATACTTGGTCAACTTGCATAAGTTTCAACTGGCACCAGCACAGGGTTGACAGAACAGAAATGGCACCCTGAGTCCAGAAAATGCATTAGGTTTGCACCCCTTTCCATCAGATCCCTCATGCACCCCAAGTTCTAAGTCTATATACTTCTGTGAAGTGTCCCCAAAATGGGTCTTAACCTGGTATACTGGGTTCTGCCACATTTAAGGGTTTAGCTAAGAGTTGAATTGCAGGTCATTTAAGCACATGAATGTTCTTCTCTTTCTATTAGCTTCGAAACTGATATCCTGAGGAATACACATGATGTGGTAGATGTATGTGAATCTTACAGTCAAGGAGACATTTCAAGTGCTGGTATGCACTTTTGAAAATACTGTTTCTTTTAAATAATGTTTATTTAATTGTTTTTCTGGTATACATGTAAACTTTTTAGAAATGTTTCTTTTAAACCCCTAAACCTTTTCATTAATATTGATTGATGTTATAGTGCACGTCTATATTTTAGCCTTAACAGTGCAACTTAGTCTTAAGTTTCATTGAATTCAATGAGACTTTCTCTTAAGTAAACAAGCATTGGATCACACTTTAAGGTGCTTCTAGTATGGGACCTATAATACAATGGTGTGAAAATTATGGGCAGGTGCAGGGAGAGGAAGCACCTTAGATCTAAAAGTCCTGTCTTTCCCATGTGCTGTCTTCAGTCCTATTATGCTTGCTTTCTTAAGATGAATTCCAGTAGAGCAATTTTCAGTGTGACCTGAGCAATAATGTTACTTAGTTTAAGCTAGAGTTAGGGAACTCTAACATAATGGTACTAGCATTACCTATTCAGAGAAGATCCCATTGAAAAATATGTTGTACCAGCTAGCGCTATTGGCATCATATTGGCGGTCCCTCACACTAACACAACCTGATGTTAGCATTCACGTCACATTGGATACTAGCCTTACAGATAGTTCTGAAGTAGTTTCCTCTTTTCCCAATAAGGTTAAAAAGGGGAACACTTTAGTGCATCTCCAAGGATTTTATTTTAGTTTTTTAATTTTAACCACTGAAATAGCATTCTGAATTCCTGCTCTTGCACTGCTAGAAACTGTTCTTTTAGCTTAATGATTGTACAAATATTTGTTTTAGGGAAAAGGGGAAGAAGCTTCACTGTGTATGTAAAACTGATTTCATGATTCGTTAGACTCTGTCCCTGCCCCAGCATCCTGACACACATTTCTCAGTGCCCATGTTGTGTCTGCATGTTTCCCCTATGTAGCTACTGGTGACTGTGGGAGGCATGGTGGTTTGCTTAAGAGAATGAATCAGAGAGAAATAGTTAACCCCACCTCTTCCCACCATGCAGCTGTGATCCAATACCCATTCTTCCCCCACCATATGCAGATTGTTTTTGGAAGAAGAAAAATATATCAGGAGAGTCACTCTCAAACCCAATCCAGTAATGGGTCAGAATCAGTCTTAGCCATGATGACAATAGACCAACTGAAATCAATGAGACTTAGAAATTGAACAAATTTGTACCATTGATTTTTGTGTGATTGCTCTAAGCATGAAGTAAGTCTAGATACGATGTTCAGTGTGTTGTTTGGCCCTTTTTAGATAGTGACTTGTTCAAAATTGTCCTGTTCTTTGAGCAACAGGAAATGATAAAAGTTGGAGGTGATGAAAATAAAAAAGCATGAATTAACATTGTTCCAGTTATATATTCCTTTACAGCAAGCATCCAATTTCATGTTGGTGTTTGGGTATTAGAAGCATTATTTTAAAGGTATAATTTATTTGGCATTCTAGGGGTTATAGCTTGCAATGTTTCTTTATTGGAGGAGTTATATTTACCAGCTTTTATACAAACCTCTAAATTCTGGCAGGTAATGAAAAGAGCTGCTTGCAAGAATTCTTCAGCCCAGTGAATATAATATTCCTGAATGGAGGGAGTTCTACAGTGCTCAGCCTTCACTATCTCCCTTTTAATATGGGAAAACGTTATTGTGCTGTAATTTTTGTCAATGAACAGGTAAATACATTTTCTTCAGGTCACACATAGAGATAGAACGAATTCATTATTGTGCTGCAAGCAACATCAGTTCAGGTAAACCAATTTAAAGTGGAATACTGATGCCAAGACTAACTGCATTGAACTTTTACAATATAGTCATTTAAAATTATGCATAAAAAATGGCAATCCTATGGCCATTTACCTAGACGTAAACCCTAATAACGTAAATAGAGATTTGTAGGATTGCACTGTAATTCTATTTTATGTAAGGGTGTCTGACAGCACTATGTATTTTTCAAGAAAGGAAATAGTATATCTTTTTTTCATTACTAGATTATTTTTAAAGGATAAGCTTCCATATTAAGCAGTTCCAAGGCATTTGGTTGTTGAAAAGATAGTTTCATAAGAATTGAAATTGAAGAAATTGAAGCTGTTTCAGTCTTATTTTTTACCGCAAGAATAACTATTCTGAGGAGATGAAAATGGCACTTGCATAATTTGACCTTCGTTTACAGGTGTCAAGATTGCCTAAGGTAGAGCCATAAATTGTTGAGCCTTATTAAATGGAACTTGCATTTGAGAATTAATGAGTGGGTCCAGGTTGTCCTGATAAAGACAGAAACATTGCTTTAGTTTTACAAGAATTAGAACTCCAGAATGGGCTGCCAGTATAGGTGTTAATCTTACTTTTATTCATATGTGTAAAATATCAGAATAACAATAGTTTGACTTTTTTGATCTTAGTATATAAAGAATGCACCATGTCTACAAAGATAATAACAGGCTGACATGCTTGTCTTTGAAGTACTCTGTGCAAGGCCATGCAGATGCTGGCAAAATAAGTTCAGGAAAGCAAAACAAAAACATTTTAAAATTCTGTGTGATAGCTGTTACTGCTTCTGCCTACCAGAATTCTGTGGCACAGCAATGAAGCCAAGGTACAATCTGAATACCCCAAAACTACTTTTTTATTGGTTCATCCCATGGACAGTTGTAGTAACATAGAAACATAGAAATAGAGCGAGTCAGAAGGGGTCTCCCAGGCCATCTAGTCTGACCTCTGGCACCAGCCGGCTCCGCTCACGACATGCCCACCATGTGGACATCCAGTCTATCCTTGAACACCCACACCGATGGGGCCTCAATGACCTCTTGTGGAAGCCCATTCCACACCCTCGGGGTCCTAACTGTCAGGAAGTGCTTCCTGGCATCTAAATGGAACCTTGGCTCCCTGAGCTTTGCTCTGCTGGAGTGCATCCTGCCTTTCTCTGCAGGGGAGAACAGATCTCTACCCATCTCCATGTGACATCCCCTCACATACCTGTATGTCGCCAACATATCCCCTCTGAGTCTCATCTTCTCCAGGCTGAAGAGACCCAGTTCCCTCAGTCCTGCCTTATACCCCATCCCCTGCAAACCAGCCACCAACCTTGTGGCCCTACACTGTAGTATTTAAGGCTCAATTGAAATGGGCAGAGATAATCACATCATTCCTTATAGGCAATTAATGAGCAGTTGCACACCTCTTGGCAAGGTAATTTAGTAAAACATTGCAATGCCTTGGTTTATTACTGTTATTATTGTGCAATGTTACTAAAGTTGCTAGAGTTACTAATGTTATTCTAGTGTATATTCCTTATTATATCCTTTTTGGTTTAGTTAAAAGATTTTAAAATAAAGGTTTTCAGGTGTATGAAATATTATATGCCAAACCTCAATGTTAGTATAATGGATTTTGTTTGTTTATAGTCTGAGAGACTTCTAATTTGTTCTGCCTGAGTTGCTTTCACAATTGAAATGCATATGTCCTTCTGTTTCAGATTGGGGAATTCGTGTACCTGGTGGAGGGAACATGTGGTTTACCATTGCCTTCAGGCTTGCTTCCGCTGGATAGCCCAAATGTTCTGTGCATTAGCAGTATGTTAGAAGGTAGAGTACAAGAATGGGAGGGAAATAAAAATGTTTTTGCAATGCATTACACTTTCAGGTGTAATAAATATAGAAAGAAGTCAAGTATTTTTCAGTAAAGAATATCAGAGAAGTGTCCAATATATAATATATGTCTTTTTCTGTGTCCTCAAATGGTAGCTCATTTTTCTTCAGATTACAAATTACTTATTGCCCACAAAATTGCTTTTTCTGCCACAAGCCAGTACTTTGCAGGTACAAATAATTTTCAATATTCTCCATATATCATTATCAGTTACAGGTTTTTTTCCCTGACTTGTCCCAGCATTGTATATTTTAAGGCATATGCTATGATTCTACTTCTGTAAGCACTCTGCCAACTGAATGTTCCTGGATCAAACATATTCAAATTTGATATATGTTGTGTCTTGGCCATTGATCAAAACGGCAAAAGTACCCTTGAAGGCACAAAACTGCTTTAAAGTGGAATTCTTGAAACTATTTCAGGCCTGGAAACTGTTTAGCTTTTTAAAAGGACCTTTTAAATATTTATGCTACATTACTTAATTTGGCCTATAAAGATCAAATTTACCATCTTTGTTCAATTAGGATCCTCCAGCCATGCTGCCATTAGAATTTATTGCTGGTTGATAATGACCACAAGCTGGCAATCCATACAGGTGATAGTCAAAGGAGATGTAAAGGTTACTTATCAGTAATTGCAATTCTTGTAGATAATGGCTTATATAGCCTGCATTCACATTGCATAGACTCATACTAGCAAATTACTTTGAAAGAGCTACAGTTACTGCACAAGTGACCTTTCTTTCATGGCTTGTGATTCAAACATATGCCTGCATGTTCATTTAATGAGAGCCAAACAGCCCTATCAGCAAGGAATTGTTGCTCATGGAGACAAGCTCCATCCTCCTCCAGAACAGGGCATCTACTGTCATAACAATATCAGAGAGAAATACAGCTATGGTTCTTTAGTACCATTGGGTCAGAGATATACAGCACTGACAACAGGACATGTAAAGCCCTTTTGAGCTCACTTGACCCCCATTGTTTAATGCGTTCAGTTTTACATGCTCGAGATTGAGCTGTAATCTGGAAGTGGATTTTTAAAATGCACATTTGCATATGCACTGGGTACTCATCTGTTTATACCATATATCAATCACCAGCCTTGCCTTCCAATATAAGATATTTAAGCTTCAGAAAAGTGGATCTGGAATTTTCATGGTTTATGAAAGTTATATATATATATAAGTCTTTTTCTTCTGGCAAGTAAATAAATATTTATTTATTATAAGAAATAAACAATAAAATATATCATCACTACAGTTTCAAAGGCATGAGAAAGAGCAGTGGTTTATCTTTTTGTTTAAACTACCTGGCTTAACTGCTAGTGTGAAAATCTATTAGCACAGTTCAGTGTTCTTTTACAGGGAATTAAGACTAGCAACTTATTTTTTTTCCTAGCCTCTGTACTTTCTGCAGCATTGTGACATTTAGAATTTAGCAGATTAAGTTATTTCCCTTTTTTGATTTCCATTTTGTGGAAAGCTTTAGCTGTTAAAGGCTCAGGAATCTTGTTGACACATACGTTTGTAACACTAGGCCTTAACAACCTTGTCTTCTCACCCAGTTCACACGATCATTGCAGCTTAAAGAAGCTATGGCAGTTTCTTTAAGTCCTGGACATGACAGAGGCTATTTTCTGTATTACTTTCCTTGGCTCTGCAGATTTAATTGTCCAAACCGGGTCTGCATGATTTGTTTGAAGGGAAACAACATTCAAATATCCCAGCATCAGCCATAGGTTATCAAGCATTGTTTCTGTTGAATCAATTCCTATGGCCTGGTGTGGATGCCATGACAATGTGTGGAGTGGTGCTGCAGTACTTGGCTGAGGACCCCGAAGATCCAGCTCCTAGTTCCCAGTGAAGAGCTCAATGGGTGATTTTGGGCCAGTCACTCACTTTCAGTGTAACATAGCTCACAGGGTTGATGTTGTGAGGGTAAAATGGAGTGGAGAAGGACTGTGAAAGCCACCTTAATTTCCTTGAAAGACTAAAAAAATAAGGATATGTGACGATGGCAGGCATTCCCAACATGGGCCAGCATATGCAGTGGCTTAAAAAAGGCTCCATGGCTTGTTGTAATATGGTGGTCATTAGAACTGGGTCCTTATCTTGTCTGCTCTCTCTAGCAGTAGGCTTCAGCCCCAGTTTCTAATGTATAGCTGCTGTATCAACTTAGTATCTGCATGGTTTGTTTTTTCAGGTGAGAGTTGTGTAGATGTGTAGCTGGATGCACAATTTTCATGAGAACAGTGGAGGAAACTGTCTGCAATATGACATTATTTCAGTGAATCCTTACCTTTTACTTTCTTGTACTTTGCAAAAGTGTTGCATGAAGATGTAAAAACAGAGGACAAATGACTTTGTTTATTACAGGTCAGAATGGAACACAGCCTGTTCTTTGTCTGAAATGTTGTCTTACTAATACACTTGAAGAAAAGCTAAAGCTCCCCTTAGTCAACGAAGCCAGGGAGAAGGCTTTGGCAATTGCTGCACAACAGCAGATGTCTGCCTTGGAGTATATGCGAAGAGAGGCTACAGGGACACTCGAGAGCAGCAGTGTTCGAGTTGCAATAGCAGCTTTAGGGATGTCAAAAGTTGAGGTAAAACTATTGATTAAAATATTCATATAATGTTGCTTCTTGCTTATGAGGTCAGGGGAAGCTGCAGAATACTTTACAATCTGTTACGTTGAGGGGTAGATTTGTCTGTAGCTCACCTACCTGGGTGGAGCTTGCAATGGAGACAAAGAATTTTGTGGATCCATAGCTGCTTTCTCTCATCCCTGTCTTCTTACAACCCAACCACCATGATTTGTAAGTGACTGGCCCAACCTTGACTTGTGCCAGCAAGGTCAGAAATTGTGATGGGGAAAAGCATATTCATTTTTTTCCTGTTGGAAAGACATGCTTTTTTCACTATTATCTGGACTGGGGGGAAATTATTGAAATTTAAGGATGTTTTGCAGGACTTTGAGTTTCTTAGGAAAACACATGGTTATGAGTAGTTTTCCCTCTTCATTCTTGCCCATTATGCAAAAATTATGGAGAACTATACAATTCCCAAGCTCTTCTTTAAAGTCTTGTTTTGTAATTGAATACTTCCATTAATAACACACAGAGTTTGGTCCGTTTTTAGCTGTGTGCAATGGGGCTAGCAGGAACAGACTTCCTTGGCCTCCTCCCCACAATAGCTCCTCTAGTGCCCTGAGTAGTCGAGCAGAGCTCACCCCATGTAGCGTATTTCCATTCAGTCTTTGGTGATCATCAATCCCCAACAGTCCCCAAACCTACAATATAGCATATTTAGCACTATCCCCCATTGAGTTGCATTTTCTGGAGGGCTGGAAGGACTGCTACAGAAAGGGCAGTCACATCTATCCCTCAGACACATCTGGACACATATTGACTGCTTTTTTCAAGGCCAGATCCTTCAGGATCCTATGCCCCTTCAGACTTTAATCAAGTGTTTATTTACCTTCCATGAGTGCCATTTTCTTGATATGAATGGAAGGTACAAATCTAACCAATAAATAAAGCAGGCATTATTAATCTTTAACTTTTTATCTAAAATATTTGAAAGAACCCTATATTCATTAATGAATTTCAAAATGTGAATGAGGCCCATAGACCACTGTGTTTCATCCTATCTTATTTTGTTCTAATTTAATAGTACAATGTCTTTGAAGCAATATGGAAAGGAATCCATTAACTAGTCCTAAATGAAATTGCAAGGTGTCCCCTGGAAAAAATGACAGCAAGGAAAACAGGAATTAATTTATGGGTAATAGCCATACAAAGGTTAATTAAGTGATATGTGGATATAAAGAATGGGCAGCTTGTCATGGTGGGTTGTACATGCTAAGTCTGCTACATTTTCCATAAGGTTGGCTTATTTTTTGTGAACAAGTCAAACAGAGAATCCATGCCTTGTTCAGTGTTATTCATACCCATAAAGGATTATCTCCTCCTTCCTTCCTTCCTTCCTTCCTTCCTTCCTTCCTTCCTTCCTTCCTTCCTTCCTTCCTGATTTATATCCCACTTTTTCCCCAAGGGGCTCAAAGTAACTTCCCTAATTCTCTTCCTTCTGTTCTCAATCTTATTCCCACAACATCATGGGTTTCTGCAAATGAATACAATTCCATTTGGCAAGAGAAGCAAAAAAGCCCCTATTACTCTTTCAGCATTCATTGTTTGTGACTGTCCTTCCACTAAAGCTGAAAGAGCACTTTGGGAGGAAATTTGTTCATTCTCTAGGCAAGTCAATATGGGACAGTAATAATTGCACACTTGCCAATACCTGATAATCATAATCTTAAAAATTATAATGTCATTGGTGCATTTTAAAGCACTGAAAAATAATAAGGCAGGAAGGGAAAGAGAATGTTATTGCAGTGGCAAGATGGATATTTATACAAATTACCTTGGGACATGTGTTGGCCCCGGCTGGAGAACTGAGCGGAATGGAGGGGAGTATAAACAACAGGAAAACCATTGTCTGTCAGGTGTACTATGGGTTGTTCCAGACATGACTAAGCCATCATGGTGTATTTGCAAGGCTTAGTGTGAACCTGATCCAAAACCAATGTATTGTACCCAATTGTATTGCACTGTACATTGCGCAGAGGCACCATGCAGGTATGTAGAACAGTTTCTCTCTTCTGGAATGACTGAAAGCAAAGCAAGGTTTTGAAATGGCAAACAAAACTATTATTTAGAAGGTAGATCAGTTGGCTGGCAGGTGTTCTTCATAGTAGAGTTTGCTCTAGAGCAGGAGTCTCAAACTCAGCTTACCTGGGGGCAGTCTGGGTGAGGCTGGGCCACATCAAGTATTCCACCACCATGGTGGTGGTGGGCTGCTCATCCCGCGTCGCTCCCAGAGGATGCTATATCGCCTTGGCGCCGCCAGCGCTTTGAAGGCCGCAGGGCCCCTCCCCTGTGCCCCGCCTGTCCCGGCAATTGGCCCGCGGGCCGCAAGTTTGAGACCCCTGCTCTAGAGCATTCAACATGTCCAACACTCTCCAACAATATGTACTTAAACCTGAAAATCAAAATGCTCATTCTTTATGATGGCAATTTCCCACTTAAACAGTCTTTGAAAACAGGAGCCTGTGCCTCCAACCAATTTGTTCTAGTCACAGCCTTCTAGCTGTGGCACTCTATGACTTATCCCAAGTGTTCCCCAGAGGAGGGTGCCAAGAAGGTCCCACCAAATGATCCACTTTTACTCATGCTGGCTCTAGGCAGGATCTAATTTGGCACCTGCAGAAATAGAAATTACATTGCACTAGTAAATCCAACCTGCAGCATGATGTGAATAGCATTTGCTGCTATAAAGCATTTTTGGAGAAAATGAAGGTCTGGCTTTTTAGTTGCAATGGCAATGGATGAGCATGAGAGGAGCATTCTCCTTTTACTTGTCTTTCAGCAAGTGGCAAAAACATACCTTCTAGGCAAGCCTTAGGTCTTTCATGCTTTATTTTTTCCTCCTTTTTATATCTGTAGTCGAATTGTGATTTTAGGATCATTTGAACTTTTTAAAAAAAACATCTTGGGATTTCTCTAGACTGAAGGGTAGGCCAGAAATTATTTTTTTTAGAAAATAAACTGGCTTCCTTTTGGTTGAAACCTTCTTTGTTTTTAGGCATTTGGTACTAAGGCCACATTCTTGAAAAACAGAATGTATACAAAAAAGTCCAAGAATATAGATTTTTCAGTCACTAACTCTTCAGAGCTGAATCCTGATGAATGACATATTGGTTTAACTTCTTCTTTGGCACCTTGTCTCTAAAAGCAGCTGATTTTAGTTGCAATTGCACAAACACTTAACACAAACGCCTCTTCTGTTATTTACAGAAAGGGGTTCCACCGCATCATCCTAAATTCTCTGAAAAATACATTGAGTACAGCGTTGAAGTAAGCATGCCTGAGTGTTTTGAAGTTTCTCCAAAAATATCTATACCTGTGCTGACATCAAGCAGAGTTAATTCCTTGCAATCAGGAAAAGGAGATCATTGGCCTGCGAAAAAAACAGGTAATAAATACCTTATTGGAACTGAAGCAAAAGAAATGTCTTAAACCCTTTTCCATTATCTCCCATCTTTCATCCAAATATGATCAAAGGCACTATATGTTCTTAAGCTAAGCTCCTGGAAGGGACACTAATTGCTGGGGATAGAAGAGACAGTCTGAAGCTCCTTTCCCATGGGAAAGTGTTGTAGTTTCTGTGCAGTCTCACCCTGACCCTGTAGGATTGCAGGACACTTCTATGACAGCCACCCCACCCCACCCCACTCTCTGACTACCACCTCAGAGGGGCATGGTTCCTGCTTTCTCACTCAGTTACTTTCTACTGGTCATGGTGGTGTTGTCCCTCTCATTCAGGATAGCCCCTCTGGCACTTCTTGTAAGCATATTTATTTTACATGGAAAACTATAAAAAGCATCCACAAGCCTCTGAGCATACAGAAGAGATGTGTTGACCCCATCAATGCCCCTCCTTTACCCAAAGCTTTGCTTAAGAACCATTCAGGGCCTGTCTCTGGAAGGAGGAGCATTGTGGAATCGGGTGCCCCTGCATTCTGCACTCTGAGTCCCTAATTGGGTCAGCCTGCGGCTGTGATGACAGCCTCTTGGGTCCATGTCTTCAGCAGGCTGGTGTTTTCCATCTGAGAGACTATTCAATTCCAAATCTCCTCCCTCCTGTCCTTCATCTGCTTCATTCCCGTAGGCGGGAGAGAGACTGGGCCCCATGGGTATCCTTGAGTTACTTCCATCCAGAACAGGCTTGGACTGGTAGACTGGGAGGGAGTCTGCAGGTGCAGGCCTGTCTGTTACAACAACAATTCCTTTATTTATTTATTTATTTATTTATTTATTTATTTATTTAAAACATTTCTATGCCACCCCCATCGGAACAAAGCCTCGGGGCAGCTCACAAAAAGTACACAAAAACATACATAAACAATAACAATATAACAATTTAAAAGAAAAAAAAACATTTAAAAACCCCTGGTGCATTCTCGGCTAATTTAAAATCCTAATAAATACAATAATTCAGCAATTAAAATAAGTTTTAAATAAAAAGGTCTTAGCCTGGCGCCAAAAAACAAATAATGGCAGCGCCAGGCGGACCTCTCTGGGGAGCGCATTCCATAGATGGGGCGCCACCACAGAGAAAGCCCTTCTCCGGGTACTCGCCCTCCTAATATCATTCACAGAGGGTTCCCGGAGAAGGGCATCCGTCACTGATCTCAATGGGCGGGAGGGCATATATGGGCGCACATTATCAGAGTGTGAGCTCTCAACCTCAGTCTGATTCAGCCAGCTCCACATCATCCTCAGAGTCTGAGCTATAAGTCCCCCTAAAACAGGCTGTTTCTCATGCGCTCTTGGGAATCTCATCCGAATGAACATGCACAACAAGTGGGACCCCCAGGGAGTGATCAATGGCTAGCTCAATACAGGAAAAAAGTCTCTGAGTCTTTCCCTCTTTTTTATAATGTACTTTGCCTTTCTCTTTTCCTGTATGCATGCATATTTGACAGATTTATTTTCCACCAGCTTTTTCCTTCAGCCTTTGGGGGCGGGGTGTTTACTGGCACCTTAGAGGCTTCCTCTGGTTCATAATGTGGAAAGTTGCCACTGCCAGATGGCCACTCTCTTTGCCCCTGTATCTGGGGGAAGCTTACACCATGGAGTCAAGCAAACACTATCAAATCATGAAGGCTTGGAGAAATAGTATGTCCCACCTGAGGTCTCTCTTTTGGAAGGAGGCACTTTGAGGGAGCAGATTCCAATCCCCACATTCCAAAATACAGACAGCATTTTCTGCATCAGTTCCTTTTTGTCACTTTATTAATGGTTCGGCTTCTTGATGTGATGCGGTGTCTTTGTAGAAGTCATTTTGACTCCTGCAGATCCTATTGCTGTGTTGAGACTGTCAATTTTAGTCTCAGTCTTGCTGACAGTTGACCTTTCCAATGCCATGGTACACCCTTGACAGTGGGCTCTAAGCTACTAGTCAAGTTGAAGTTGTCTTGGAACATTTCACCACTTTCAGAGGTGTCTAAAAGGTAGAAGTGGACAAATATTGGTTCTTATAGGAGATGAAAAGAACAAGGTAAATCAGCTCCTTCATGATCTAGTCATTTCTCAGGATTGACACCAATGGATTCAGCAATTTGACCTAGTTAGAGGTGCTTTCTCCTTCAGTAACAGTGATAGGAAAGTTATCATTATGTTCTCTAATATTTCTCTATCAGTAAAGGTACTCACAGCTTGTTCGTTGGATATTAACCAAAGGATTTTAATTAAATGATTTTAAGTTGTAAAATATTGTATGTGATGGTTGAAATCTCCCACAGAGCTTTGACTTTTGTTTGGAATAGAAATGAATACATAAAGCAACTGATGCACATTTTCCCCAGTCTGCTGGTTCCAGTGGCTCTGTATTTCTCCAATATGAGTGAGGGCATTGTAATTCCCAAGTAAAAGATAATAGGGCCTCCACTGCTTGCCCAAACATCTTATGTATATTAGAACATCATTTGCGGAATTGTTTTGTGTTTCATTAGGTTTATTATTACAAGGAGTTAGGATGGATTGCACTATTAAACCAATATAAATGTATTTCCTCCAAAGTTCTAGTATAGGAATGGTGTACAATGCTTCACAGGGTATGTTTTAACCTATCTTTATTATATTCCTGCCAAATTTTACTAAATGAGTTTTGGAGCTAGTTTTAGTTGCATGCCTCAAGAGGTTGCAAAATGTAAGACAATATCTATCACTCCATAGCAGGAAATAAAGTCAGAGCAGGAGTTGTAATGCAGAAATGTTTTTACCAAAGCTGTCAAAGCTGAGATGTCTGATTTTCCAGGGAGTGGATTCGTAGTGACTCCCAAGTGACTTATGCAGTCACTTATGGTGGTGGTCTTCCATGAAGCCCACACAGATTTTAATCATGTATCCATGTGCATGTACCCTTGTTGTGCTCTGCCCATGTGGGTTCATTGTGGCAGTTAGCAAAATGGGTGAAGTGTATGAAAGAGATACAGGTTTAAAGTATAAAGAATATAAAAATAAGTTTGTGAACCCAAGTAGACAAAAATGATTTATAAATATGACACATTGGAACATTCACATTACTAAAGTTTGCAATAAATAAAACAAACAAACCAGTCATTGTTCTCTGCTAAATTTGTCAGTTTAAAAGAATTGTAGCAGGAATGAATATCATGACTCAAATCTATTTCTTAGGCTACCAAATCATTCATAATATGCTGATTTTTATGTTCAGTAGCCCTAAATTTGACACATTTATTTTTACTACTCAATTTAGGAGACATAAATATTTATGCATTTAATAACACTATCTAGGAAGCATGCTTTCCTGAGCATGTCTGTATATATGTAAAATATGCCTTCATATTATTTTAAAGAACTGATTATCATCTTTTGCTTTATATGCCTTATGAATTTTGCCTCAGATATTTGTTCAGTGTTGAATGTAATCAGAACCATCTTTTATTTCAGAGTAATTTCCTGAAGATTTTACCTGTTCCCCAATGCAGTGTTCTCTTCTGGTCCTGTATCTCTTGTAGTAATATTCCTTGAGGTGATGGTAGCAGCTGCTTCTTCTTGTCTTGGCTTTCGCTTCTTCTAGTTGTTGTTCTCCTCCTCCTCCTCTGGAATACAAAGTGTGATAATTGGCAAGGTTCTCATGCAAGGTTGTCTTTTTTCCTTTATTATTTATATTTTCCTAAAGTGTATGTGTTTAGGTGATTTAAGTGACTTCAGAAGCAGATGCTCAGCCCCATGCAGCATTGACAACACATCTAGTCAGTTTAATGGAGTTTAGATGGGTACTGTGATCGCAATGGTGTTATGCATTCAGATGTGCATCAATAACATTACATGTGGAGGGCATCTTATATGCACAGATCACTCTTGCTTATTGGAGGCAACACTCTTTCGAATTATATTATCACAGAATAGTTAGATTTGTATTATCAAACTTCACCATTACTCATATTACTTCTACTGCATGTCCTGGTATTCAGTGAAAGCAGGATATTAGTTGATCTGCTTACTGTCTCCCTCTGACAGAAATTAATTTATTTGCAATTAGAAAAATATAACTCTTGTGATCATTAATTTTTCCTCTTTTTTACTGTACTGAGTGTTGCTGTAGTTTAGGTATCAAAAGCAGAACGCAAGTGTATCATTATAACAAACTAAGTTACTTGCCGTGTCATAAATCTTGCAAAACAGTGTGTGCACAATCCCTGGTAACTATCTGGAGAAAGAATAGCGTATAGGGGCTTAGGCAAATTGGACCTATATTGATGATAAAAAGGCATATTATCTAAAAATTATTCTGATTAATACAGTTCTTTTTTTACTTCAGCATGTTAATGTTGACAATAATTGCTAATATTTTTATATAAAGTGCTAGTGATTATTGTACTTGAAGAATTGAATGTACTTATACTATATAGCTCAAGGTTGATATATCTTTTAATTTATGTATTTTCTGCGCTCCTTGGTCTTGCATGAATGATAAGAGGTGGTTACAATCTAATTCAAAGGAAATATATTTATGAGCCAGGAATAAGTGAGTTTTATTACTTATATAACTGACAAACGTGGGACATTTTTGCGGAAGATAGCCGGTGGGGATAATAACTTGGTGACAAAACAGAAAAGAGGTAATAATTCATAAATTAGCAGGTCATTAATCTTGCCTTTATGAGAGTACAAGCCAATTTATTTCAGAGAAGTTTGAACCTGAGGTGCAATCTATAATCTGTTTGATAGCCCGTTAATGTTGGAGGCACAACATATTATGCTGTGTTATTCCTCTCCTGAATTTAGTTTTTACTCAAAGTAAGAGTTCAGGTAAGGAAAGTATTAACTCCAGAAACTGATATCCTTTGTTTACAACTGCCAGTTGTGAGAGACTTGAATTGATACTGAAAACCATTTTATACCAGAAAAGTCCAATGGCCAATGAAGACAATAGGTAGCCATTCTAATCCATAATGAGTGACTAGTACTTTCTAACAAACTTTGTTCAAAATTCTTGAGGGAAGTTCAATTACAGTGCAATCCTATCCATGCCAGCACATTCAGTTCCAAAAGACCTACTCCCAGGTAAACGGGGATAAGATTTCAGCCTTAGTCATTTTATGTTTGTAAAACATTGGTGGCATCCTCCAGCTTTCTGGAACTTCAGTGTGGGAGTGTCCTGTTGTAGTCCACCTAGTGCATGAAATTATCTGCATTCCTGAGCCATTTATCCATGCGCCAAGTTGGCTGGAAAGCTGGTGTAGCTCTTCCCTGTTCCCCTGGATCGTGGACAATTTGGTCACTTGACTCAATCACAGACTTGCCTTCCATGCAAGACAAAACTGCTATTTTGGTGGTGGTGGATGTGTTCACAAAGGTGACATGTTTTATTTCATGTGAGGCATCACTCTCTTTGTACAACAACAGAGCTCTTTGTGCAACATGTTTTTAATGGCCTGACGCACTGATCTCTGATCACCATGCCCAATTCATGGCACATTTTTGGTGGAAAAGTCTATCCTCCTTTGAGGTAGACCTTCAGTTGCCATCCACTCACTACCTAGACTGATGGACAAACTAAAAACACTAACTCAACTTTAGAAAAATATTTCGTGCTGCTTTGACATTCTTCAGCAGTATAACTGGATATCCCTTTTGGCCTTAGCAAAATATGATTTATAACTGAGTATTGTCTATTGTTCCTGCTATCAGGCACTTAAGTAGCATGAGCTTCCTTGACAATGGAGCAAAGCCTTTTGGAGAAGGAAGGCAGGAGAGGGTCTTTACTTTTGGGATCAACTTCTAACATGAACAGAAGCTTCTCTCTTAAACAAGAAATGCTACTTTGATTTATGCTATTTGTTAACAAGTTCTCCATTACTTACAATATTATGTGCACAAACCAGGCTAGATCAGATAACTACACTTTTAGAGGACTTTCATCTTGATTTGCTGAAAAAAGGAAAGGAAGATGTGCTTCTGACAATATATTTGGCAACATACAGCAAGATCTTTTGCAGTAGTTTTGGTATATGAAGTCCCTTACACAAAATACTGTTACAGCAGAGTGTTTGCTTGTTTGTTGTAATGTACAGTGGTAACACAGTGACCTCTGCTAGGTATCTTGACATCCATTTTCATGATTTTATTTGTGTTCAGGTAATCCTTTCTAAACTCTGTATCATGTTGCCAGTTCTAATCCAAAACAGCTAACTTGATAATTACGAGTATTTCAAGACAGTAGTAAATGCATATTAATTCTTTTTGAGATTCCTAATTGCAACTGTTTTCTCTATATAATAATTGTGAAGTTGACCAAGCTGAGGGGTGGGGGAGAAACTTACAGTCCTTTACAGGCCCCAGCTAGCCATGCTTTTCATTTTTATATTAAAACAAAACAAAACAAAACCCCAAACACAAAACAACAAGAACAATATTATCCACACAGTAATGATCAGAGATACATTGAACTGGTGTTGAAAGTATTATTAATAGTATATATGTATGCATATGTGCTCACACATATGCACATAAATATTCAAAGGTTCTGTTCCCTATCTCTAATAAAGTTGAGTTAGGTTGACCAAATGTTGAAATGAGTGGTGAGATGAAGTTGCCATCAGTAGTATGTTCAACATTGTGAACATGTTCAACATTGTGAGGTCTTTAGTCTTTTGCATGGCTGAGAGAGATGGTTTGTCTTTCTATTCTCATAATATGAGTCTCTCAACCACTTAAGGCTCATAAAGTCCACTTGTGGTGGCTAGAGGATAGCTTCCAGAATGTGAGAAAGTAATTCAGCAATACATTGACATAATTAAACAAGATTGACTCATTTAGGACAAAGTTGGTGTGTCTAACAACTTCTGTCCAGAAAGGCGGGGGTGGTGGTGTTGGGAGTTGTACATGTATATGATTGCATCCTAAATTGGTTTACAAATTCTGTTCCAGCCAGTTTCCATACAATTCCAACAGTCCCATCAGATTCATGAAGTGTGCTTTGCCAATCATTTTTTTTAAGTTTTCAATCATCTCCAGTGTATTTGTAAGTTTACTGCACAGTTTGTATTCACATGTTTTTTATATTTACAGAAGACAATGCTGTTGAGCTTCCTATAATATTTAAACCTCAATTTCCTGGCCGATATCCTTGTCAAATTCTTCTGCAGTCCATGCATGACATCCGCCTCTTTCAGATAGAATGTATGGTGAATACAGATACTGCTGAGGCTGAGCTAGAGTTTGTGACTCCAGCATATCATGCAGTGACTCAAGACATCCCAATAGTATGTGCATTTTGTTTAATGATAATTAGATAAGCATTGAATCAGTACTGGGTTCAACAATGACATAGCAAAAGCAAAAATGTATTGTAAATAGATTGGGAATGGGCGGGAGTTCTTGCATTTGGTTAATGTTTACTGTGAAGATCACACACTTCTTGGTCATGTGTATAATAGCACTAAAATAGTACACACATTAAAAACAGATTGCTTTATCCTAAGATAAGTTAGTTTAAGGTCATTCATGGAAGGAATGTTTCCTGGCTCTTTTCCCTTTCTCTTTTCCTCTTTACACTTCCTAAAAAGCCTCTTTGGAACATCAAGAGAAGTCTCTTGATTAATGAACAAATGAAGAGCTTCTGAAGGACAGAAAAAAAAATCAACCCAAATTGGGCAGCTTTGGGTAATTTTACTGTCATCCCACAGCTCCCAATCCCAATTTCATATTTTGAGAAGGGCTGTCAACACTCGCCAGATACTTTTCAGGGTACACAAATACTTGCTGAGATAGGGCAGACTAGCGATGTTCTTTCTGTGAACTGCCTTGAGGAAGTCTATGATTTGATACATGGAAGCTAAGTTATGACTTCCTGAGAACAGTAAGCAAGCAAGGCAAGCATAGTATAGCCAACACTGAAAGGTTTCATCCAGACTCAACATTTCCCATGAGACCCTTGACTTATTCATTATTCCCAATTGTAACCAACTTTAAGTACTTATCACTACATTAGATCAATTTTATCCTGTGGTATACTTGTCTCTTCCTTCTTTGTCCTCCCAGTTCTCTTCCCAGTTCTCTGAACATTTTAGACTGCAGATTGTTGATGGTACTGTAAAAATAAAAATACTGTAATACTTTTCAGTTTAATTAAAAATTTTAAAAATCCTAAAGCTTTAGTAGTTTGATATTTCATATATTAGAACTGAGATTCTTTTTGCTGCCAATTACATTTTGCAGTCTTTCAAAAACACTTACATTTGCTGTGTCTTCTGACATTTTGCTGAATGCCTTTCTATTTCAGACCAACCTAAGTCAGCAAGATTGGAAACTAATAGCCAATTTAAAGGGCTGCTGTTTCTTTGGCCCTCCACTTCTGTATGTAGCCCCAGGTGAAACAACTCCCTACACTCTTATGTTCAAACCAACTGCTGAATGTGTAACTAAGGTAAGAGAACATTTTTATTCTGTTTTCTTCCATCTCAGAGTAGTTTATATTGTGTGATACTGCTGGATATAAAACAGTTATCAGCAACCAGCCTCAAAAGAATTACAAGGAAGCTGGTTTTCTTCATTCCATGTTTGCTGCTAAGATCCGATCACCTCCTTATTGCATGTCCCTGCTTTTTATCTTTATTGGAGTTAGAAGTTCCCAAGACATAAAACCAGATCCTCTTTCAATGACAAAGCTCAGCTCCAAAAGATATTATGGAGGTACATAGATAAAGATAGAAGATCAGAATGCAGAAACATAAATACAGTTCCTCCTCTCACATAAAGGGTTTAGTGTCTCTTTCCAAGCTTGGTTAGGCTTTTGCTAAACATGTTTGTACCATGATAATAATGTTCTCGTCTTTCATTATCACAGGGGAAGCTTATTTTACAAAATGAAGCAGATGGCACCGATCATGTCTTTCTCCTGAAGGGGATTGCAACAAAACCATTGGCACTGGATCATATTAAGATAGACTGCCAAGTTAGACAGATTACGCAGAAGGTTATAATGGTCCCCAATTTTACCAAGAATGAATTGAAATACAAGGTAAAACTTTAATGCAGATTTTAAGAGGGATGTGTAATTTCTTCACAAAACAGAAGGTGGCAAAAAATACACTTCACACACACATACACACACAAAACATGGAGAGAAGGATAAAGGAAGCCACTACTTGCCTCTGGTCCCAAACACTTGGAATAATTTTGATTGCCCAGGAATAGTTTCCAAGTTTTCTGAATGTATCCCAATATGTCACTGATGTTTTAACTCATACCTTCTCTCTCTCTCTCTCTCGTGTGTGTGTGTGTGTGTGTAATGAAATTTCCCCCCTCTCCTCTACTGCCTTTATCTGGATAGTTGGAACCTTTGTTTTAAAACATGCTAGATGGGAGCTTTGTATAGCTAGCAAATGATAACAATTTACAGCTATATTTTGTTGTGCAATTAAGGCATGGTAATTAGGTAATATTTTCCCTTTGGGTTTTATATCAGTATTAGCATTCAGGCTTTTTATTATGAGAGATATTAAGCCATTAATTTAATACTAATGCCATTTCATTAAAAAATTCATTACATTGTGCGTATGTTCCTCAGGTTACTAACAAACAATGACTGAATTGTGTGGAAGAAGTTGACATACATCTTGTATGATACAATAGAAGTAACTGATCACAGATTACCAGGCACTAGCTACTATTAGCAATAGTTCCCAGGAGCAAATTCTGTAAAACATATATAAAATACCACATATTTAGTGTAATATAATTTACAGGAGTAAAGATGATTGAAGAAATTTTGAAAGTATCCTAGGCTTCCCATGTTCCAGTGGGACCCACTACTGGCAAAAGAGGGTACTAGCTGTTAATGCAAGTCAGGATGAACAGAAACACGCCTTTCCAGAATAGCTTAGAAAAGAAGGTAATTCTGTGGACAAGTTCTGATCTGGAAATACATGTTTCATGACTTTTTTGTGGGGAGGGGATTCTGAACAAGGCATTAACTCCCCATTATGTAAGCGGTGGGTTCCTCTGCTGCAACACAATTGGTGGAGCTCAGAGGCCTTCTTTGATACTGTCCATCATTTGGAAGAACTTCAGTTGAAGGACTGAGCTTCTGGTTCACAGGTCTGTTACTCAGTCTGTTATATATATGCATATTACTACTGTTTTTCTTTTTGAGTTGTAGATATACCTCTATCTGTCAGACAGAACATTGGCACATAAACAGATATCCATGTTTTGCAGATACCTACAGTTGGTTTCTTCTTACAATCTATAACATTTCAAGTTTGTCATTTTCATGTTTCAGGTCCAAGTTTGTCATGTTCATGTTTCAAGATGGATTTCTTTCTCCATCTTTCCTTGTTTTCTTCACTCTTTTCCCTTAGTGATTAATTCATTAAAAAATATTGAGGTTCAGGTCTGAAAGCCATGGCTTTTGACCCTAATGACCCAAGATCCATAGCAGAGGTGTCTCAGACACTGCCAGAGACTAGAAAGTTCTCATGCAAAGTATAAAATAAGCGTGTCTCCTCCTACATATATATTACATATTATATATTAAAGGTAAAGGTAAAGATTTTCCTTTGACGTTATGTCCATCATGCCTGACCCTAGGGGACGGTGCTCATCTCCATTTCCTAGCTGAGGGAGCCAGCATTTGTGCACAGACAGTCTCCATGGTCATGTGGCCAGCATGACTAAACACCGAAGTGCATGGAATGCTGTTACCTGCCCATCGAAGTGGTACCTTTTTATCTACTTGCATTTGCATGCTTTCGAACTGCAAGGTTGGCAGGAGCTGGGATGGGGCAACGGGAACTCACCCCGTTGTGCAGATTCGAACCAGCGACCTTTCGATCAACCAGCCCAGCAGCACAGCAGTTTAAACCACTGCTACCTGCAGTCCCATATTATATATTACTCATTCCCAAATCCCAGTAATTTAACATTGAACTGGTTTTACACACTCAAGCATATCCTGCTGGTGTTTCAAAACTGCTTTTAGAGTGATTGCTTTTTAGACTGCATTTCTTTCTCTTAATCTACATTATTTTGATACATTGTTTTTGTGATTCTTCTATTTTCATTGACACAATCCATTCAGAATGCTTCACCACCATCATTATCACAATCTCATGTTGTAGCATCATGGTGACATGTTTCCTATATAACTTGGTGTATATGTGAAGGGGTGTAAGAGTCCGGCTACATGTTGTATTGACTATGTGAAAACTGACTAAGCATAGTTGAGCTCTAACTATTGACAGTTGTGGAGGCTGCCCTGAAGACAGGCAAAGAGGACATGGCAGGACTGTAGGCAAACACATAAGAAATCAGAGGCCTTTCTTACTCTGTTTACATTTGAATATCATTCTGATTAATGACTAATTTTGCCTAGGAATGAGGAGGACTGCAGGAAAATAGCAGCTATATTAGTATTGACCTGAACAAATCATAGTAACTTATTTTCATAGAGGAAGATTCTCTAAAGCCCTCATTAAGTTTTAGGGTCAGAGAACATTGAGGGAGGGAGCCACAGGGTGAGAATTCACTGCCTGTTTTTAGATGAAGACTTCTTCTCCACTATAAAGGCCCAGAAGAAATGCTACACAATGATATTACACCAGTGTGATGAGGGGGTGGGCACTCTCTGTGTGTGTGAGTGGTAAAAATGGGGAAGTGGCCTGCTAAAGTGGCATCTACTGGCAGGAAGGCATAACATCAGGTACGGCAAATAAGGTAGGCAAAGCAGAGCTGATCAGCAACTTGGATAGCACAGCTTGAGAGAAGAGGCTAGGTGTTTTTCATCTTCAGAAAGAGAGCTGTTTCTTCAGTGATGTGTAAAGGCCTTATGAATGCTGGCTAGTCTCTACTGAATCTTCTCTTGGTGGAATGGTCTCTGTAGCACAAAGAGTGACTCTTGTGAATCTCCAAAGTCTGGCGAAGCAGTGTCCTCTGCCCTGGAAGAACCTGGAGTGAGGGATAGGAGCTCTTTGAGAGGGACCTTCTCTTTGTACATATTTTCCCTGAGCTTGAGTTCACATAACAGTGACACATAGTAGATTTCACTTGCCCCTCATCCAGATTCACCCTGAAAATTGGCCAGAATAGGCCACCATTGTATTACCTGCAAATGGCTTGGTGAAGTGTGTGTGCATGTGGCAGTCTCAAAGAAGAAATGTCCTGATGTTCTTGGAACATGGACTCGTTCTTACAGCCAACACTACCTGACTAGACTTTCCAACTGTCTTGCTTTTGCCAACCAGATTCCCAAGGTTCTTGAGCTACTTTTATGGAATCAAGGCAAAGTAGAGACATGCTGATGGCCACATCTCTGAGATTACACAACTTTTTCACCCCACCCCAAGTGTTTAGGCATGAACACTTGCAGTCATGAGCCTGTGTGTGTGAGCCTCTGTGTATCCAGGAAACCTATGCTGTCCAGGGCAAGGAAGCTGGAGGTGTGAATCACAGTATATTCCTGCTGAGTTTTGGTCACCATTTGTATAACAACTGCACGAAGAGGCTTTTACTGTCTGCTTCCAGACTGTCCCTCTGTGATTCTTAGCACTTGTTATGCTGCTAGAGTAGAACCTAACGTAGAACCTAACCTAGAAAGAATGCATGCTTTCCAAAACTTAGGCCTGAGGAAATATTGGCATGATAAAATTTAGTATTAATTCATATGTTCCAAAGCTGTGTTCTGGGACTGAAAAAAGTTGTGCAGCAGCTCCTCTCTCTCCACACAATTTAATTATCAGCCTCTTCTTTACTTTGTCACTATGCCTTGTGCTAGGCTTGATTCATATTGCTGAAACAGCCTTTCTGCTTCTATTCATTATACTGCTAATATGTTCTTCTCCTTCAATACCCTCCTGGTCAACTTTTCCAGTAAGCCATCTATTACCTTGCCTGCACTTCTGCAGCTTGACCCTTCTCCAGTACACCTTTAAGATTTGTTTGTTACTCTGAACTTTTCTACCACACATTGTCTTGACCAGCATTTGTCAGATGTTAACCTTTCCAGCCATCTATCTTGTTTAGGACTTGTCCACATGTGTGAAAGTGCCTGTAAACTGTGACTTCTCCTTGTTGCCATTGTTAACAAAGCTTATTACCTTGTTTTTCTTCATCCCTAAGATTGCTTCATGCAGAGGTTTTCACGTAGCTTTTGCTGAATGAAGCAAATTCAAGGGGGCTGCAGTCCTTCTGTATCTTATCTAGCACATGGTCTGCTAAACCAGTGTTTAGAAATGCTAATAGGGTTTGACTAGACAAGTTTTTAGACATTAATCATTCAGTCAAAGTAGATGGTATGATTGTTTTCTGTTCATTCTAATGATGATAAGGCACACTTCCTGGAATAAATTAGTTTATATAAAATTTTAGTTGAACTGTATGTCCCAATGTTTTAGGAAACAGTGTAGAACAGTATGCATATTAAAAATGCTGCTAGGTATTTTTACATTTCCTGAAGCAAATTTGTCTCTGTCTCTGTGCACAGCTGATGCCTGTGATGAGGAGAAGGTTCCCTGTTGTCAGCAGCTGCTCTTGGCTGAGCCTGAAAACATTTGGCTGCTTTCCTTATTGCTTCATGCTGGAAGAAGCAGGCTCTAGTTTCTCCTCCTGTCAATGGTTGGGTGAAAAGTAGAAGCAAGATGCACAAATATTCAGCTTCTCTAATTACTGAGCTACATGTATTGGCGATATTAAACTCAGTGGAGCTTTAATACTGCATGAGGGCAATGGATGAGCTTTATTCCCATTCCTAGGTAGTTACTGCCTAGAACTGGATTCTTTCATTTTATTATTTTCATATCCTCTCAATTTTATCACTACAACAAGCCTGTCAGTAATTGCTCCAGTGTCATCCAGTGAACTTTATGGACAACTGGGACCTAGAAACTGGGTCTTGTGAGACCCAGTCCCATGCTGGAAGAAGCAGGCTCTAGTTTCTCCTCCTGTCAATGGTTGGGTGAAAAGTAGAAGCAAGATGCACAAATATTCAGCTTCTCTAATTACTGAGCTACATGTATTGGCGATATTAAACTCAGTGGAGCTTTAATACTGCATGAGGGCAATGGATGAGCTTTATTCCCATTCCTAGGTAGTTACTGCCTAGAACTGGATTCTTTCATTTTATTATTTTCATATCCTCTCAATTTTATCACTACAACAAGCCTGTCAGTAATTGCTCCAGTGTCATCCAGTGAACTTTATGGACAACTGGGACCTAGAAACTGGGTCTTGTGAGACCCAGTCCAACATGGTAGCAGTATACAGTATATATATTTTGATTTATTTTTAAAGAAAAGATAGATGATAGCACAAGTATCTCAAAAGGTCTTGCTTTGTTTAAAAAAGCAAAACAAAACTAAATGTGTCTTCTTTCTGTAGTTCACTTATACATACCTGCTCAGGTGAAAACTTCACGCACATGATTAAATGAGCTCTGGCCTACAAAGGCTTATGTCAAAATAAATGCATTGATCTTTAAGTTGCACAGAACAATACAACTATCTCTGTGGGAAATGGTGCTTATAAGTGGGCTTGTAGCGCATTTGACTGATCAAGCATCAGATGACTGGGCTTTTGTTCTCTTCTGCAGGAGATTATATCAGTCTATAGAAGACTTCTGAAAAGTTGGATGATCTCTATAGTCAATATTCTTTAAACAAAATCAGACTATATAACTATTATTTATTCAGTCTGAGGTAAAATAAAACAATCCCAAGTAATTAGACACTAAATATTATTCATATGGATATTGTATGTTTAATTTTCTCATATGTGGTAAAGTCCTTCTACTGGAACAAATGCTAGAATATTTAATATTAGAAAACAAGTCAGTAAACAATGCCAGTCAGTGAACTCATTTAGATTTGGGTACATTTTCATGATTTTATCTTTGTAGATTGTGCAAACAACCTCTTATGTCTGAAAGCAGGTTTTAACATTGTATAGGAATGGAATGAGTTGATGTGTCTATTAGGAATGATAAGTTGAAGTATACAGTGAAAACAATAGAGAGTTGCCTCTCTTCAATTTGAAATGTGAATTGAAATCATACTAATACAAATAAGACCTTTGTTTAAAGTTGTCTTAGTATGTCTTATTTATAACTACGGAATGGCATCATGTACTGTACACAGCAGAGAGGTCTTGTTTTTGCATCCCTTAAGTGCAAGATGTTGAATAGAAGGAGTATTGCAAGGAGTTAATGTACCATAATTTGATTAATAGTACCAAATTTAAATCTGATACATTTGAAAGGGCACAGCAAGACACGTTCCTTTATTGTGTAGTCAATTAAGCACTAGGAAGATTGAGAGAAATGCAATATTTGTGCTTGAGTTCATTTTTAAGGGCTCCATTCCCTGTATTATCTCCACAGTGCTGCTGAATTTCAGTTTGTTCCATTTTTTTTCTTTTACCGTATTAGGTATCTTCAGATCTTCTAATCGTCAGTGGTGACCCAACTCTCACTGTAGAACCTGGTGACACAGCTGCTTATACTCTGAACATATCTCCATGGAAACGTGGAGAATTTAAAGGTATGTTTTAATTTTAACCATGCATCACATTTTAAGGATGAGATACTTGCCACAGCATTCCTCAAGACAAGCTAACCGCTGATGGAATTACTTGATGTCTGATCTCTGTTTTTTCCAAGGTATCAATTAGAAAAGCTTATTTCTTGTGTCGCTCTCCTTCTCAGCACTTTGGATAATGTTCCAATTCAAACTGTAGTTTCAATATAGATTACTTCTAATCCAAAAGCAATTTGAAGTTTCACTTTCCTGGTTTTAGGAAAACTATTTCAGTTTAGATAGTTTTTCAATTGTTTATCCTTCCCGGAATGTATGCCTGAATCTTTAGAATGTTAATTTAGACTCCTATCATGTGTCTTTCTCTAAATCTATTCATCTGCCTGAGGAGGCCATGCTCACTGTCATGGTCTCCTCCATCATTGTTGCCATAACATTTCTCATGTGAAACAAAGGAGTAATGTCTTAGAAATAGAACAAAGATCCACAACCTGTTTCGAACCAAGAGGATATTTGGGAATTTGAGAGAACTGCCATGGGAACCATCACAAAATGTCTAATGATTGATTAGCTGCATGAATTTTGGAAACAAAACAAAATCAAGCATCCTCACCAAATAGTTTTAAACACAACTGATTGTCCTCATCAAATAATATCTTTTTCCCCCCAGATATTTCATAATGCCTCAGTCATAACTTTTTAAATATGGAGAAGGGAATCTTTTTTCCATGGTCTTTCTCAAGACCAAGAATGTCCTCAATTTCCTTTACAACCTCATACTTTAATGCCAACCTTCTCATAGTCCTAACAATTCCCTGTTAAGGATTGTATCCAGCGTTGGCTGTGCATTAGGGGAACAGAAACTACTACTGGAATGGATTCACCCTCAGGGTCTCTGTGTTCCTCAGATCCGATGAAGAAGCTTGGGGGAACTTCTGGAACAGATATGGGGAATATGAGGAGGGCTGGAAATAGGACAAGAATGAGGAATTGAAGGGTATGTCACTGGATACAGTCTATTCTGCCACAATATCAAACATAACAAAATTCAGATTTGACCGTCATAACTATACTTTTTTGCTGGTCTTTCATTGAAAGAAGCTTTAAATACAACCTAATGGATATGCAGTGAATTTTGCAGCCACTTGTGAACTTGCTTGAACAAGTGGAATCAAAATATTGAATTTGATTATGTTCAAGGATGGGAACAGAATTTCCACAAGTGAAAGTTAACCTGTTCTTTTTATACCTATCTGGTATAACTTTAAAAAAAATATACATGCAAAAGAGGAGATGGTGTCTTCCTGATGTGGAAACCTGAATCCAGGCTGGTTATCATAGACTTCAATCCTGAAGAAAGTCTATTAGAATCAGAATTAGCATATTTTTGTGTTCTTATTTTATAAGTTAGTCTGTCTTATTCAAGATCACCTCAGCTGGTGACTGCAGGCAAGAAATTAAAAGATGCTTGCTCCTTCGGAGGAAAGCTATAGCAAATGTATACAGCATACTAAAGAACACAGACATCACCCTGCCAACAAAAGTTTGTATAGTCAAGGCTATGGTTTTCCCAGTTGCAATGTATGGTTGTGACAGTTGGACCATAAGGAAGGCTGAGCGCCAAAGAACTGAGGCCTTTGAACTGTGGTGCTGGAGAAGACTCCTGCGAGTCCCTTTGGCTGCAAGGGAGACTGACTGCTCTTAGAGGAGACTGACTGCTCTTTAGAAGGCCAGATACTGGAGATGAAACTCAAATACTTTGTCCACCTAATGGGGAAGGAAGGACTCCCTGGAGAAGAGTCTAATGCTGGGAACGATTGACAGCAAAAGAAGGTGACGGCATAGGATGAAGTGGCTAGATGGAGTCACTGAAGCACTCAGTGTGAGCTTAGGTGGACTCTGGGGTATGGTGGAGGACAGGAGAGCCTGGAGGAATGTTGTGATGGGTCATGACACAACTTTGCAAGTAACATAACATAATTCATTTCTAAGCATTAGATGCATTTAACAATTATTGGGCAATATGAAATTTTACATACTTCGGCTAAATGTTGCTATTTTAAGCTATATGAATGTGGTTTCCTTTCTATATTTAATTGTCTTTTACTGTGTTATACATAGCTTTACAGATTTAAAGGTACACTCCTAACTTTTTCTAGCATTGGTTACTCCTTTTCTGTAGCAAAAGGGTATTACTTCAAAATGAAATAATACTCATTTTCACTGGTTGCTCCAGTATACCTGCTGCATTGATTTGATTTTTAGTTCTAGTCCTGTTTTCATGTAAAAGTGAGTCTTCATGAGACATCATGGCTCCAGATATGGATATCAATGTCCATTTCATCTTTATGGGTTTCAAGCTGATATTTTCAAAGAGTAATATATCCACCAATCATTTCTTTTTCACAAAGGATAAATGGAGCAACCTTTCCTAGAATTCCCAAGCTGTTTTACAATAGGAAAATATTACCAAGATGGGAATGCTGGTCATCATTAACCAAGCTTTAGCATCAGATGAAACACTGAGCAATGGTTAACCATAACAAGAGGCTCAGGTAATTTTCTAGTCTATAGTCCATCCCGAAATTTATAGCCAGGATTAGGAGATTAGAAGCATTGAGTTGGTACTTGAGCATCAGTCCAGAATGGCCCACCCATGGAAAAAATGCATTAACAAGCAACCATAATCCTTAAATTTAAAAATTACAATCCTTATTTGGAAGCCCCAATTCAAGATTTTTAAATGACCTTTTTTATTGCAACAATCTTTTCCGCCCGAATTCTCCAAAATATCTAGAATCAATGTGCAATAAGAATTAATATTTGGATTTTACCTGATATGCAGATCTCTGTAAGCATTCACATGAGGGTAGCTGCCCATCATGGAAAATGAATGCCTTCATTAATAGAACATCTGGCAACTATTTATTTTAGGTGTAATTGTATTTGTTGCTGAAGAGAGTGAACAACAGCAACAAAACAACCTACTGGAGAAGACAGATGGTATACAGGAATATCAGAAATTATCAGCAGAGGCACTGCAAACAGTCAAAGCAGCAAACACTGGTAGGTTTACTATTATGGATAATTTCACTATCAGTGTGTATAAATGTCTATCATTATCCATTTTTATCAAAATGCATATTTTATATGCCAGGCCTTGAGCCTCATTAAATAATGAATACTGTGTGAATTCAAGAGTCCTATGTTTCTATGGTCCTATAGTCCATGGGCTCTATGGTCCTATATTCTTTTGTGAAACTTGTTTGTTTAGGTTTAGGAGGTTTCAATTTTTGTATTTAAATGCTGTTGGCCATAATTAAACTGAAACTTTTGACTAAATATTACATTAAAACAGCAAAGAAACACATCTCAGTTGACATTAATATTTTATTCAGTGGTCAGTTTTCAGGGACCAATTTAAATCTTGCAATGACCAGTGTGTGAATATAAATAATTACTTTTGGCATAATTGGAAATTTGCTAATGTTTATGATAGCTCAGTTGAGACTATGTTGATCTGTGTATCTTATTTTTGCAAGTTTAGGCCTGTCACAATTGTGCATTGTTTGTTACATTCATATTCTCTTGGTGCAAATTTCATTAACTGAAATGCTTTTTCTAAATTTATTATTTTAGAAATACAAATGCTTTGCATCAAATGATATTATTATTCCAGAGGAAAGGAATCTACTGGTGGAATATATTTTTCCTTTTCTCTGCACCCCACTATGTACTGCCTTCCACATCTTCTGAAGGTAGAAAGTAGAGGATACGGTAGAAGGAGCCTGTTGCTCAAAAAGCAGTCCCATTGCACAAGCAGGCTTCTGCTCATACTGTGTGGAATCCAATGCATAGTTCATTTTCATCTCCATACATCAGTTCACATGTTGTTAAAACTTACAAATTTGGATGATGCACCACCCTTGCATATAACCCAAACTTACTGGGTTTGCATGATGAAAAAATTCCTGAATGGTGGTTGCAGATGCAAAATAGTGTCCACATATGCTGCACCATCACCATGTGTTAAATAAAAGTACATCTTTAAAATGTGCCATGCCAGTATTCTAATATGTGACTGTTACTATAAAGGAAATAATGACAGCTGCTTAATATTTGGTAAAAAAAAAACTGTTTAAACTGTGTACTTCATGAGATTCAATGTGTTTTTGATATCAACTACAAACATAAATTAATGCTTTATAACCAATATTATTCACAATTAAAAAGTGCTGTTCATATAAAATGACAGCCAGCTGAATGACCCATATAAAATCTCTCCTCTCCTCTCCCTTTTGCACAAGATAGTCAACTAACCTCGTAATCAATTATAGTTAATCTTTTAATAGAAGGGCTTGTGCATATTCACCACATAAATAATGAAGATAGCAGTATCCTGACTTTTAAACAGAACAACAATATCCATACCATTCTAGCAAACAACAGTGAGTATTTTTTTAAGTGAGTTTAGCATTGCATCTGAAGTTTTCTTGATATTTAGAGATGTGGCAGTCATTGGTCCTTTCTGTTCCCTGAATGTCTGGGTGTGCAAGGAACTAATATGGCAGCACATCTGCCACACATGCAAGTGATCCCACTACCACAAGGAAAGTCGAACTGTAACTTTTCGTGTTGGATGAGAGGCATAAACAAGCTTAAATTTCTTGTGAAACTCCAGGTGCAGATCCTTATTTACTTCATTATTTAAACTACTTTTGTATTAAGCATAATTTAAAACTATAAATATTATTTATGAATATGTACATTTGATGTTTGTAATCAGGAATTAAAATATCAGTACATTTGTAATTTAAAAATAAATAAGTGCAGTGCTTAATACAGTAAAGGAGTTGCTTAAGCACCTGTTTTTCATAGATTTTTAAAAATGAACTATATGCATTAGCTATAGGGCAATTGTGCCAAAATGTTATTCTGTCTAGTATGTATTTGCAAATTATTACGCATTTATGTCAAGGTACATCCAAGCACTGGCTAGAAATAATTCATTACAGAAAAGAGATAATTTGCTATATAACTGAAGCCTGTCTGTTGCAAAATATGAGAAAAGCCAACCCTGTTTTGATGAATGTGCAAAAATGGACAAGATTAATATGTTCTTTGAAAAAAAAATTAACAGCAGATACTACTATAAGCAGTGACATAAATCCCTAATATTTTGTGGTTTTGTCCATTTTAATTTTTAGCTGCTTTGGGAGCCAATCTTGTCTGAAAAATTGGGTATAGATATGACAAGCAAATAAATATTTGAACTTGGAGTAGTATATAGTATCAGTCAGGAAAAAAGAGATTGAGAGAGATTGGACAGAGAGAGAGAGAATGAGAGAGAAACAACAGAAGCTGCTTGTCAGTGAGATGGATGCATGGAATCTAAGATTTAAGAAGGTAAAAACAAAACATAACATCCCCCCCCCCAAAAAAAAGTTTCTTTTTGGAGCAATTTTCTAAAATGTGGCACAAACTAATAGCCCAAATGTTGAAAGGTTTCTGAAATGAGCTGTCTTTCCTGGATTGATGAGAAAGCTTCAGATTTATTTCAATTACCATGATTAAACTAATGTACCTCATATTCTTCCTTAATAAATGATGATCATGATGACAGGAAGTTAACTTCAGCACTTAGGACTACGACACAGTGTCATGATCTTGGCACCTACTGAGTAGTCAAATCAGAAAAATATGATAGGGATGAAATATCAGGCATGGTCACGGTGTAGTCCAGAGAGAAAAGAGCACTTCTTTAACCCTTAACAGACATGTTTGTCATATGATGTGAATTCTGATGCATAAAATCATATGCCATCATCATAAATATTTATAACCAGTAAGTACCTAGAGTAGTTAACACTAAAGAACAAGAATGCATGAAAGAATAAGCACCTATTGCAAAATAAACCACCATAAATAAAGCAATTTGGCAACCCCCGAATTATCAATTAAAAAACTGTTACAATAAAAATGGATTCAACAATTGTCTGAAAGATAAAGATCAAGGCAAATATCCATGGGGAGAGCATTTCAAAGCCTCAGTTTTGCCACTGAGAGGCCCTGTATTTCATATTTAACCCACCTGACTACTCATGGTGTTGGCACAGAGAACAGGTCTTTCAGGTCAATGATAGGGGCTATGCAGATTGGTAAATAATGAGAGAGTGACATTTGCTGTTCCCTAAGGACTGCTGTCTAGTTCAGTGCTAAAGGATCTATTCACAATTTGGTTCACTTTTGACAGGGAAGAGCCCTACAACTCCATTCAGTTCTGGCTGTGCTGTGCTGGGAGTTGAAGGACTTTTTTCCAGTCAAAACCTGAATAGAATCGTACCCTTAACATATTTTTAATCTACTAATAACCACAGTTCTCTAGGCAGATTACAAAGTAAACACTAGAATTTCACACAGAGTTAAAAATATATAATACAATACAAATATTTAAATGTTTTAACACAATACTTCAACATGTTAAGAATAACTTGTTTTGGTGAAAGAAATTGGATATGGAGTGATATTTGAGTTGGATGAAAACTGGAGATAGTAGGAGCCATCAATTAAACCAATCTTGAAAACATGCTGCTGGAAAGAAGCATATGAAAAGTCAATCCACTAGGTTCCAATCTGACCAAGGCTGTGTGTATACATTTGCATGAGCATTTTTCTTTGTAAGGGAAGGTTGTCATAGAATTATGCCTTTTTTGCATGTATGTCACCTGCTGGGGAGGGTTAATGATGATAAAGTGATGATCTTCATTAATAGCTTTTGCACCTCACCTTGCAATTTGCTTCTTAAACAACAGTGTCTTCTAATCAGGGTGCATTATTGATGTGTGCATTATTTCTTTTTCTTTTCAGAGTAGACTTCCCTGATAACAGAGATACACATACACACTTTTTTAAAAAAATAAATGTTTTAAGTTATAAATAATATGCGATATGTCCATTATTAGGTTGCTATGAGGAATTTCTTTTGAAGGACTATACAAATACTTTTTCAATACCTCAGTATTTTTTCCTTCAGCTTTGAAGCTAAATGTAGTGAAAAATTAACTATAAAAGAATTAGTTTTAATGCTTAAGTGTTGCAGTCATGATAAGTAGGTAGCAGCATACTGTATAAGAAGCTGATTCTACAAGTATAATATGACTTTTTTCCCCCCATGGCATTGCTTTACTCTGCAGCATGTGCTAATAATTTACATTAAAAAGTTCCAGTTTTTTAAATTTAAGAACAAAATTTAGAGTGTTTAGTGACAACTAATAGTTAATTTTGTATAAATTGCAGTTAATATTTAATATAGGCAAGTAAAAAAATGTTCTTGTGCAGAATCCAATCACTTGCAAAATGAGAATAACCATGAGAAATCCTGCCAATGTATGAGCAAAAGAAAACCAACATGCAATATTTTAGTGCTTTTAGGACATACCTTCATTGGATTTTTTTTTATACCAAGTGTACTTCTGGTCTCCCTGACCCAAGATAACTTTTACCAGTGGCTAGTATGTGATATTCAATATCTGTCAACTCATGCTGTGCAAGGATTATATAGTTCATATTTGAACAATATGCTGCCATTCTGATTGTGAGGAGAAAAATTCCTTCTTTCAATTCCTCTGAGTAGAATCCAACAGGATGCTAATGCCCCCCCCCGCTCGCCCCCCAAAAATATTTTCTGTCCTGCTGATTCCATCCTGCAAGTATTGGACCATGCTGGTCGCATTATGAAGTGGAGCTCTCTGCTTATGCAAGGGAAATTTAGCACTTCCTAGGTGACATCTTAAAGCAACCCAAAATGCTCATTTTTGAGAGGAAATTGGTTGCCAGGTATTTCTTATGTAAGTACCTATCTTCCTCCAGAAAGAAGCATTTCTGCTTGTTCTGGGTTGTGTTAGAAACAGTAAATTATATGATACAATTGGCAGTGGCATAAGTGCCTATTGGATTCTGACCTTAGTAGGAATATATATGTCTTGCATTTAGAAATAGGAATGTAACTCTTCTTCCCTATAACAAGTGCATATAACTGCAGGATAGTGGCTGGGTTTGTGTCGATAGGGAGCTAAACAAGTGGAGCTCTTCACAAGCACAGCCACCATGAAAACATCCTCAAGAGAACAAGGTTGAGATGATCCAAACACTTGTGACAAGCACTTACTACTGACACTTTGAGAACTGACTGTTCATGAATGTGCAAAGCCAGATCTGAGTGTCTTTACCAGCAAAAACTTGAGCAAAATTATCACAATGTTCTGTGGATACCTTGCTCTGCAGCAGATCCTCCCCTGGTCATAAAAACATTCTCACTGGAACAGGCTGGCTGGACCCAGTACTGGAATAGTGGTAGGCATCAAAGATTTCAGGCTAGCCTTTCATTCAGCTTTCTCTAAACTGGTATTCTCCACATGTGTTGGACTATAAACCCAACAATCCTAGGATAGCCAATGGCAAAGAATGCCGGAACATGTAGTCCAAGACATCTAGAGTGCCGCAGGAAGGCTGGTTTAGTTAAATTTCAGTGAGACAACACATTGAAACTTTTAAGACCCCAGTATGGCCCCAAGAATGTATCAATTTCTATTGCCTATGTAACTCCATATGGAAGTGTAGGAAAAAAATAGAAGCTGGACTGACAGATTATGCAGTATGGAAACTGGAAGCTTACTGTATTTATATTTACAAGCTGTTGGACTCCCTGTGGGTAGAAGATGCTTTGTTGCTACATGCTTACAAGTTGCTTGGAAAACATGTAGAATTTGGCTGATTGGTGTTGGAAATAAAATGTTGGATTAGGTAGATCATGGAGCTAAAGGTGGCTTACATCATTCATGTCCTCCTCTAAATCTTATCCTTATTAAGTATTGTGCTTAGCTATAAACACTGAAGAATATTATTTTTTTCTGATGATCAAATAACAGGTTCAGTTACTTAGTGTTCTATCAGAGAGACACAAGAGGGTCAAAAATATAAAATAAACTTCTTCAAGAAGTCAGAATCTGTAAAGATAAATCTGGAGGCAGATGTTTTGACACTAGAGGTTCTTAAAAGAAGTGTAGGTCAAGATAACCATGTGCAAAAGTAACTGAATGATTTCTGCTATTAAGCTTTCTTTTACTAATCATTGCAAAAAGCTATATGTATAAAAAAATAGCTGGAAATACAACATTGGGAAAATTCAGAAATGTCACTTGATGTTACTCCCTTGTTCATTTCCATCTTTAAACTGTTTTGGTTCAGTTCTGTGAAGTGTTCAGGTGTATATTTGAATATATTAGGCAGTATCCAAATATGAAATTACTTCTGTAGCTCAAGAGAGGCTTAGAGGTCTTTTCCCCCCTTTGAATTATAACCTCCTACCTCTCCCTGCCATTTGCAACCTGATTTTGAAATAGTGAGAAACTTCAAAAGCAGTTTGTATTTTGCACAGAGGTAATCTCTTCAATGCTTTTTTTTTTTTTTTTGGCTATGGTTCTAGAGAAAATCCCTTCCAAACATGTCAGTAGATGTTTTGATTTAAGGCTATATAATTTCAATATTAAGGGTCATATAATATCTTTTGATGCACTGGAAATGCTTTCATGTTTGCAGATGCCTTTACCTGAAACTCAAACTAATTGTTTTGTGCATGTGTTTTCTTTTGTTTGCTTAGTACAAAGATCACCATGCTGCAAAGTTTGGTTTTCCCTGGAGATACATAGTATACCTGCACCACCAGAAAAAACTCTGGATGTGGAATGTGCAGCTCTGGTAAGATGACCTTCTGTATATTGGGCAAAGAAACACATCTTAGTTGTGTATTTTAGATAGTGACATGTGTTGCTTTGCTGCAGTGGCAATCAGAGGGTATTCAGGATGGGAGTCACCAAAAGAAAAAAGTAAAAATAAGAAGGGTACCAAGAAAGGTACCAACAGTAAAAAAAAAAACCCCTCAAAATTCTAACGCTCATAGAAATGACACATGTTGAGCTCATAACGTGGAAATTGCATGTTCTGTCTGGTGAAGTCCACAGTTGTGTACATGTTCAAAGCAATCTGATAAAAAGCCTCAGGTTTGCTGAAAACTGACCTGTTTGTTCCTTTTATTCCAGGCTGTGGCTTGGCACATCATGCATTCCTTTCAAATTTTGGTAAAAAAGTGTGATGTACTTTATTCAGACTTGTTAAGGAGATGTGCCTTCAATTTGTTTGGTAAAGTTCTATGCAAAGTTCAAAAGTTACTAAGTTTTTACTGTTCCATGAAAACGTATGGTAGCAATTATTGACAGGATTATGTTGGACATGGTCATCTTCACCTTTAAGCCAGAATGCTACTCTGAGATGAATTCCAGTGTCCCTCTCAGTATTCTGATTATGGGTGTGGTATCGAAGGAAACCTTCAGCTAAGAGTGAAGGCTGAGGGAATCCCTCTCACTGATGGATTAAGAGGAGATGGGGAGAAAAGGAGCATGCTGGAATCCTGTGAGTCTGAACACACAGGGACACATCAGTTCAGTTAATAACTTGTTGGTGTTTTGTTTTTAAGTCGTGCTTTTGTTTTTATTAGAACAAAAACCAGGGGAAATCAATTATAATACATGTACATGTAAAACCAGGGAAAGTCAATTACATATATAAACCTATTGGGTTGAGACCAGAGTTAAAGCCATCTCATGTTTTAAGGATATATCTGGTTTAAGACCAGAGTTATGGGTATCTCATGCTCCACAAAACCAGGAAATTGGAAATGAAGGTTGATGCCTTACCAGACATGCCCTGTGATCAGAGTGATGCTGTGCAATGTCATAAATTGTGCTTGTAGGGAACAAAGCAAAGCACAGGAGGAACAGATTAAGATTACTCAAGGAAATGAGCCATCATTCCCAGATCAGATTACAGTAATTGAGCTACTTAGGTATGATTCAGCACAAACGGGGCATGCAGGCAGAGGCTGGTGGTACTGGGGGGACAGCCTTGAGCAGATGGCCATGCTCTATCAGTGCAAAATGGGACATTGATACACCCATAGATTCTCTTATGACCCATCAATTCCATTGCACAAGTAACCCCCCCCCACACACACACACACCAGAACAATAGTGATTTAGCAATTCCAGAAGGCAGGTCAGCAGAGCGCACATACGAGAGTATTATCTTACAGATACAAAGAAAAAATGTTGCACAAAATTAGCTTCTCCTGGTTCCTCCCCATCAGGATACTTGGTGTAGCACCAAGGTAGATATGAGGCAGGGGAAGAGGAGTCACCATGGTCTATAAGAATTCTCTCTGTCTTTCCAAGTGCTCTGTCTGTCCAATTGCTAGTCTAGAAAGTTTGCACCTTATGTTGGGACAGTGGAACAGATTGGGGATTCTACTGGGGATTCTGATGGCTTACTCTCCATCAAAATCCCTACCTGAGCAGATGCAGGTGATCTTATATGTGATGTTGGAGTTCCCCAGGTGGTTGGTTTTGGGGGATTCCAACATTCACACTATGGGCATTTTGTATGCGGTTGTTCAGGGTTTCATATCCTCCATGACAACCATGGAACTGTCCAACATGTCATCAGCCTGATACATTTAGCAGGACTGAGTCTTCTTTTTTTAGCTGGATTTGAGGATGCTGCTATGTGGGGGACTAAGGATGTGGAAGAGCTTGTATGGGAACTGGAAATGTAATGGATTCCCTGGGGTTGGCTCCCTGGATTCCAGTCTTACGCAGAGAAGGGTTGCTGGCTGTGCAACCTTCATTCTGGACTTCCTCTTGACTTGGTTCACTTGACTTGACTTGGCTCTCTTGCCAAGTGCAAGAGAAAGTCCCTGAATGCTACAAGGAGAGATTCCAGTGAGTGTTTGATTTGTCCCAACCTTAATGGGGGACCTTCACCTAGCCCCTTTGTCATGGTCAGATCATTGCCTATTAAATTCAGACTGATGGCAGTTTTTCTCCTCTGTGAGGGTGGAGTACCTATTAAGATGGTTCCTAATAGATCTGGATGGTTTCCAGAGGTCTCGTGAGCTTCCTAGCTGATGACTGGTGTTCCTGTGGAAGCCCTGGTTGAGATGACACAATAACTTATGAGGGTTGTCTCTGTTGTAGAGTTCATACATCTCAATGGAATATCTCGGAGCTGAGAGTGATGAAACAACAGTAGGAGAAGGCTTGAGTGTGGATGCAGGAATGCAACCAAATCCTGGTGTGTGGCTACAGTAGGGCATACTTAAGGATAATTGTGGATGGCAAAGAACAAGACTTCACTGTCCGTATTCAGTCTTCTGTTTACCAACCAGAGAAACATCTTAGGGGCATCCAGGTTACATGCTGGCCTCAGACACATCTTAGACCCATCTGAGGCCTGCTGTAACACATTTGCTAGACATTTCCAGGAGTCAGGTTGGGCAACCAGAGACAAGCCCAGTCAAGAGCAACAGAGGTGCTAGGAGCAGAACAACAGAACTTCAGGAAAGAAAGAATTCAAAAGCAAGGTTTAATGGCAAGCAAAGCCAAGTTATAGTAGCCAAACAGCTCAGGATAGGAATCAGATGTACATATCAGGGTAGAACAACAATGTGAGATTGCATGCTTTAGTAATTAAAGTCTTATGAAAATATAATCCCTGTTTTCATAGCATGCCCAGCAACTATGAAACAGTCAGGTGATTTTTTTTTTTAAATGTAAGCTATTGTGCTGTTTCTGATATTCAGGAAAAATACTATATTCAGAGAAAAGTGGCAAAACAAACATAAAATACATACTTTTCCATTTGCAGTTTTGAAAACATTCTCTAAAATGTTCTCTAATGTATGCTCTTAATGAAATGTACTGTTAAAATATTAATAATGACTAAGCTTGCTTTGGGTGTAAAAGCAAACAAAATATTGCTATGAACATTGAGAGGCTGTTTCAATATATTTAACTTTTGAAAATGCAGAGTACAGATTTCAGACAAGACCAATTTCTGTTTAATGTTCATGCTTACATGTCCCCATACATGTAGGAGCCTGCATAAGCCTTGTAAAATATAGGGACAGCTGCACCAATTTTAAAACATCCGTACAACAAAACAATAAAATGAACAAGTTACAACAGCAAAATAAAAGCAGGAAAGGCTGAAATATTTTATAAAAGCCAAAGAGGACCATTAAAATCCATCAAAGTGCTGGTGAAACAGTGCAACTTTTATGACCCATCTAAAACTTAGCACAAATGGAGCCCGATGACTTTTCTAGAATAGACGTTGCATAGTTTCTCTAATGTACCTGCTATCTAGCTTCTCTTGCTGGAAGGACGTACAGCAGAGTCTCAGAATAACAATGCAAATTATGGGTATGATCATACAGGAGGAGTTGGTCTTTCAGATATCCTAGCCTCAAGCTATTGAGCGACAACCAGTCCCTTCTACTGAACACAGACACACATTGAAAGTTGGTATATGTGCTATGAAACATTGCATGTATTATACTTCCTTTCAAGAGGACCCCTTTTCAGTAGTCTAAATTAGAGGCAATTAAGAGATGCTGGTTCTTCTGAAGAAATGCATCTCAACCAAGTGGCAGTTTCAGGCCTTCCTCTGACTGCCACCCTCAATGGAGACTTGGTTGGTGGCAACAAGGGAAGGGGGCAGTTCAGTGGTGATCCCCCAGTTCTGGAACAAGTGTCCCAGTTAGGTCTGTCTGGCACCAACTGTACTCTCCTTCAGTGCCAGGATAACACTCATCTGTGTCAAAGCATTTAAGCACTCTAACAAGCGCTTGTGAGGGGTTATGCCAGTTTTTTTTACAGACTTAGTTATATTAACCTGTCTCAGCAACTAAATTAGTTATGTTCAGTTTTTAATTCTTGTAGTAAAAGCTTATGACACCTTTATGTCTTGCATGGCAATAAACTAAATAATAACCAGGGCAGGCTATATCCCTGATAGGTTACATACTGACCAGCAGAAATTCTGTCTTGTTCAGGTTGAGCTTTGGTTTATGAAACAAGATCCAGTTGTTCATTGCATTCAGGCAACAGTTTAGGATGTTCACATGAGTCGAAAAACAGTTAAAGATGGGTGTCACCAGCACAGTGGTAAGACCCAGCCTCAAAACTCTGAATGACTTCTCCCTGAAGTTTGATGTAGAGTTGAAAAGGAATGTGGTAGGCTGGCAAGAGTGCCCCATTACCACCTGGCTAGGTTCAGTTAAAGAAAAACAGAACTACTGCAAAATATTCCCTTTAAGTTTCATATTCAAGCAACTGGGACATACCTGTCCTGTCCTGGTATGACAAAGATTGTTTTTGTCCCCAAACTAGGCCTGCATCCAAGTTGGACATTATCCTAATAAATAGCTTATTCCAAGAAAAGCCTGCACTTGAATTGCCACCATTTACTCTAAGTTGTTACTTTAAAAAGGAGTTTTGGAAACTGGCTGATAATTATTTAGGGAGATAGAATCTGATGGAGGCTTATTTAGCAAAGGTCTTGCAGCCACTTTTTTGAGGTGCTGGAACATAACCCTCTTTCAAAAAAGCTTTCACAAATACAAGCCAATTGGCTACTCTTCCTCTGGCACCTCTTTTACAGCCATAATGATCAGAAATCTAATGAACAAGTGGTTGTTTCTAGCCCTCCAAGGCACTTTGTTGACATCCTCAGGCTGAACAAAATTAAACTCATCCATCAAAAACTGGGCAAGCAGTTGCCTCAGTTACATTATCAGAGCTTGTCCTCAGTGTGGAGCACCATCTTTGTGACTGTTCCTATATCCTGCCTCCACCCCCACCAAAAGTCTTCAAATACTTAAGCTGTGGATCTAAATGTGAAAAATAACAATCGGACAAAACAAAACAGGAGATCATCTCCTCACTAAATAAGCTTCCCCATGATTTCTCTGGTTTAGATTTTTAAAAAGGATAAAACTAAACACACATTCCTATAGGATGCCCTTTGTGAGTACAGGAAACAGTAAGAATCCCAGAGTTTAATTTATACATTGAATGCATATAAATGAAAGCTCATCAGTAAAAGGCCAGGATCTAAGGAGCCTTAGATGATTACAAACTAACTGTGAGCTGGTGTGTTAACAAAACCTGAGTGTCCAGATCAAAGAAGGAAGAGTTTCCTTCAGGTTTGAGCTAGCCATGCTGTATCTGGAGTACTGTGTCCATTTCTGGCAATGACATTGGAGTGTGTCAAGAGGAGAGTGACTGAGATGGTAAGAGGTCTGGAAGAGGTCTTATGAGATATATTTGAGAAAACTGGGTAAATTTAGTCTGGGGAAAAGAATGTTATTAAGAGAAGACATGTGACATACTGATCTTACAGAATCCCAGTGCAGAAGATGGAGTAAATTTCTTCTCATTGGCTCCAGTGGGCAGAGCTAGAACCAATAAGTAGGAATTACAGATTTTGGCTTTTAAATATTAAGCTGCCTTTCCTAGTGGTTATAGATTAATCAACCACTTACAGACTTCATTATACTAAGTGGTATGCAAATAATATTTCTAATAAAATGGCATTAGTAATAATGAAAAAGCTGTTCAACATAGAACAAACTGCTCTGACAAGTGGTGGATTTTGCATTGCAAGAGGTTTTTAAGAACAGATTGAATGGCCGCGCGTTAGGAATGTTGAATATGAACCTTGTATTGCATGTCCTGCATTCATCAGAGAACTGGACTAGCTTAGTGTCTTTTACCTACAATTGCTGTCATTTAACTCTAATTCTATGATTCTGTACTTAAAGTCATGAAACATCATATATATTTTTGGTGTAGTATACGCTTTCCTACGTGTGTGCATGTGTGCCTGATAAGGGAAATGCAAGTAAATGCAAGTTTACTTCAACATGCTCAAACTTGGTCATGTTCTTATGAGATAAGAGAAAATGATTACATTACATTTGTTTTAACCACACAGACTTGCGATTTAACCACAGTTTAACATTCTAAAAGCAATTGGTTCAAAATAGAGCTGTCAGGCTGCTGACGGGGACTGGGCGTTATGGTCACATGACTCCAGTCCTCCATCAGCTTCACTGGCTTCCCATTGAAGTCCGGGACCAATTCAAGGTGTTGGTGATGACCTATAAAGCCCTAAACGGCTTGGGTCCTGGTTACCTGAAGGAGCGCTTACATCCATATATGCCCGACCGCCCCTTGAGATCTGCAGGAGAGGCCCTTCTCCGGGAACCCTCCATGAAAGAAATTAGGGTAGGTACTTGGACGAGGGCTTTCTCTACGGTGGCGCCCAATCTATGGAATGCGCTCCCCAGAGAGGTCCGCCTGGCGCCATCGTTATTTGTTTTTCGGCGCCAGGTGAAGACCTTTTTATTTAAACGTCATTTTAATTGTTAACAATATTTGCTTATTTATCTGGCCAGGGCGACTTCTTTTATATTTTATATTTTTTATTTATTTTATATTGTTAATTTTAATTTTATATTGTCATTTTTGTATTTTATTGTATTTTATTGTGTTGTAAGCCGCCCCGAGGCTTCGGCAAGGGGCGGCATAAAATGTTCTAATAAAATAAATAAATAAATGTACTAGCCTTAGTTCTGTTTGCATCAATGGAGCTTTCTGCTCAAACAGTGCATTCAGTATTGGATGCTAAATGAGAAATTTACCAAGTTTCAAGCCCATTAGTCACTTTCTGAGGTATTATGGTATTTCCTCCCTTTTGATTATTAACTCGATGAACTTAAATATCCTTTGTCAGTGAGGATATCAATTAAGATAAAGCAAAGTTATTATTTAAAGTAATTATATTGTTCCACCCCGAAGCCTATAAAGTATCTATCACATTTCTAAGACATTTATTTGTGTTTGCTGGTCTAGCAAGGCAAGTATAAATGGGTGGCTGCTTCCATCCACCTGAGGTGGGGGGAATCTAATTGTGGTTATGTAAAATGTATTCCTTTCTGGGTTGTGTTATTGTTGAAAGAGAAAGGAGATGTACAGGAAGTCGGAGGAAGGCTAGCCTATGAAAAAAGAACACAGGCAGGTAGCATGGAAGACTAAATCCAAGAAGCATTAGAGAGATTTAAAAAGCAACAAAAAAACCTTCCTCAGAGGTAGGCATCATACAAGACAATGGAAATAAATTGTGGTTCAGCTGCTCAATGAGGATGGCAAAATGATAAAAGATGACAAAGAAAATGTTCAATTCCTAATTTGGCTCAGTTTTCTCCAAAAAGAGGACATATGACCTCCCTGGCAAATGTGAAGTACAAGCTGAAGGGGCAAGATTGTAGCTTGAGGTTTATAAGCAAATGGTAAAAGAAACCTCATTTCTTTGATTTGAAATCTCTAAGTCTGCATCCTAGAATATTAAAGGAGAAAGCATCAAGAGAACTTTCAGAACCACTCTATTATCTTTGAGAAATCATGGAGTACAGGTGAAGTGCCAGATGACTGGAAGTAGCTAATGTGTTCTGGAGCAGATCTTAAAGCAGTCAGTCTACAAATACCTTGAAAATAACACAGTGATTACTAGAAGCCAATATGGACTTATTCAGAACAAATCCTGCTAGACTAATCTGATCTCATTATTTTGATCAGGTAACCCTCCTTGGTGGACTATGGGGATGCTGTGGGCATAATATATCTTGATTTCAGCCAAGTATTTGAAAAATGTCCCACAATGTTCTGATTAATTAGCTAAAAGTGGACTTTTATGTTTACTTCCCAGACTGGAAGGACTTAGTAAGTCAAGTACTGCAGGATTCACTCCTGGGACCAGTGTTCAACACTTTTTTTATTAATTTATTAATTATTTCAAGTTATAGACCGCTATATTAGCCCAAACTTGGGCTAATGAAAAGGTGTGGGACATGATTATCAGATTTGCAGGTGATGCAATTGGGAGGGATAGTTATTACCGCAGATGATGGAAACACATTTCAAAGTGATCTTAATAGGATGGCGTGCTGGGCTGAAAACAAGAGAATGAAATTTGACAGAGACAAAGGCCAAGTTTTGCATCTAGGAAAAAGAAGCCAAATGCATCATTACAGGATGAGGGATACTTGGCTTGAAATATTACAAGGATAAGTATCTTGTTATTGTAGACTGCATGTCAACAAAGTGATGTGCCTGTGAAAAGAGCGGATATTATTTATTTATTTATTAAAACATTTTTATGCCGCCCCATTCGCCGAAGCCTCAGGGCGGCTCACATATTTAAATTAAAATAATTATAATATAAATTATAAATATAAAATTAAAATACAGCAGTACAGTATAAAATAAGCCGCCCTGGCCAGATAAAACCAATAATGTTAACAGTTAAAATGCCGCTTGAATAAAAAGGTCTTCGCCTGGCGCCGAAAAACAAATAACGACGGCGCCAGGCGGACCTCTCTGGGGAGCGCGTTCCATAACTTAGGCGCCACCGCAGAGAAAGCCCTCCTCCGAGTACCCACCCTCCTAATTTCTTTCATGGAGGGTTCCCGGAGAAGGGCCTCCCCCGCCGATCTCAAGGGGCGGCTGGGCATATATGGATGCAAGCGCTCCTTCAGGTAACCAGGACCCAAGCTGTTTAGGGCTTTATAGGTCATCACCAACACCTTGAATTGGGCCCGGACTTCAATGGGAAGCCAGTGAAGCTGACGGAGAACTGGAGTCATGTGAACACAACGCCCAGTCCCCATCAGCAGCCTGGCAGCTCTGTTTTGAACCAGTTGAAGTATCCGGACCGTCTTCAAGGGTAGCCCCACATAGAGCGCATTACAGAAGTCGAGACGGGAAGTCACCAATGCATGTGTCACTGTCGCGAGGCAGTCATACTCCAGATAGGGGCGCAGCTGGTGGATCAGCCGAAGCTGGAGGAAAGCGCTCCTCGCCGCTGCGGTCACCTGAGCTTCTAGTGAAAGCTCCGGGTCGAGGAGCACTCCCAAGCTGCGAACCTTGTCCCTAAGAGGGAGTGCAACCCCATTCAGAACAAGGTTCAGTTCACCCTCTCCAAAGCCAGAACCACCAACCAACAGGACCTCCGTCTTGTCTGGATTGAGCTTCAGTTTATTGGCCCTCATCCAGCCCATTACCTCGGCCAGGCACCAGTTCAGTACAGCCACTGCCTCACCTGGATTGGTGGAAAACGAGAGGTAGAGCTGGGTATCATCCGCGTACTGATGGTTCCGCAGCCCACACCTCCTGATGACCTCTCCCAGCGGTTTCATGTAAATGTTGAACAGCAATGGGGACAAAATGGACCCCTGCGGCACTCCATGGCATAACTGCCATGGCGCAGAGCCATAGTCCCCCAGCACCACCTTCTGGAACCGGCCATCGAGATAGGAGCGGAACCACTGCAAAGCAGTGCCTCCAACTCCCAATCCCGCAAGCCTGTCCAGAAGGATACCATGGTTGATGGTATCGAAAGCCGCTGAGAGGTCCAGGAGAACCAACAAGGACGCACTCCCCCTGTCTTTCTCCCTGCACAGGTCATCGTACAGGGCAACCAAGGCAGATTCAGTACCATACCCGGGTCTGAAGCCGGACTGAAATGGGTCCAGATAATCAGTTTCATCCAAGAGTGCTTGGAGTTGTCCCGCCACCACTCGCTCTAACACCTTGCCCAGAAACGGGATGTTGGCCACTGGTCTATAATTAGTGGCCATCTCTGGATCCAGTGACTCCTTCTTCAGGACCGGTCGGACTACCGCCTCCTTTAAAGGGGCAGGCACCCGACCCTTCCTCAGAGAAGCGTTAACCACTTCCAAAATCCAGGTCCCAATCCCGTGCTTGGAATTGTTTATTAACCAAGACGGGCAAGGGTCCAATAAGCAAGTGGTGGGACGTACTCGTCCAAGCACCTTGTCCACATCATCGGGCCGCAATAACTGAAATTCATCCAATAATTCTGGACCAGACGGCGGCATTGGCGTCTCCCTTAAAACCTCTGTATCAATAGTGGAATCCAGCTCGTGACGAATCTGAGCGATTTTCTCCCTGAAATGCCTGGCAATGTCGTCACAGCGGGCCTTTGAGGGTGGAACCAGGTCTTCTTTCGGACCTGGACAAACCAGGCCCTGCACCACTCGAAAAAGCTCCGCCGGACGGCATTGTGAGGAGGCAATGGAAGCAGAAAAATATCTCTTTTTCGCCGCCCTCACCACCACAGCATAGGCCCGATAGTGGGCTTTCAAGTGTGTTCAGTCAGATTCATCACATGATTTCCTCCACCTACGCTCTAGCCGTCTCCCAACCTGCTTCATCGCCCTCAAGTCAGGGGTATACCAAGGGGAAGAGCGGGCTCTGCCCGGTGGGAGAGGGTGCTTAGGAGCGATCGTGTCTACAGCCCTGGTCATCTCCCCATTCCACAGTTCGACCAGAGCCTCGACAGGAGCACCCGTCTTGTCAGCCGGAAACTCCCCCAGGGCCTTCAGGAATCCTTCCGGATCCATCCGGCTCCGGGGGCGGACCCACACAATCAGGTCTGCACCCTTACAGAGGGAGAAGTCGCTCTCGAGCACAAACCTCACCAGGAAGTGATCTGACCATGACAGGGGAGTCAAACATAAATTCCTCACCCTCAGACCACCCTCTTCCTGTCCCGTCGAGAAAACCAGGTCCAGGGTGTGTCCACGTTCATGGGTCGGGCCGATGACATGTTGAGACAGCCCCATGGCCGCCATGGAGACCATGAAGTCCTGAGCCGCCCCGGTCAGATCAGTCTCGGCATGGGGATTGAAGTCCCCCAGGACCAACATCCTGGGGGTCCTCAACACCAGGTCCGAGACGATCTCTGTCAGCTCAGGCAGGGAGACTGTTGGGCAGAAGGGTGCACGGTACACCAACAGAATCCCCAATCTGTCTCGGTCGCCCAACACCAAGTAGAGGCACTCCAGCCCCGGCCTCGAGGGGACCGGAAGTCCTGTGAGGGAGATGGAGGCTCGGTAAACCAAAGCGACCCCCCCTCCCCTCCCCTCTGGGCGCGAACAGTGCTGAACCAGATACCCGGGCGGGCATAGTTGGGAGAGGGCAACATCCCCCCCCTCTCCCGCCCAGGTCTCCGTTATGCAAGCCAGGTCGGCCCCCTCATCCACAATCAAGTCATGGATGAGGGAAGATTTGTTATTGACCGACCTGGCGTTAAGCAACAGCACCGTCAGGCCTGAGGAGCGGCTGACAAAACTCCCTGGCACCCTCTGGTTGGGAGCAAAACCAGAAGTAGGGACAGGTGTCAACCATCTGTCCCTCCTTCTTCTATGCGGACACGTCAAGCTCCCACCGCTATAACGTCCATTGCCCAAGACTACCCCAATGGCAGCGCCCGTGCACTCCCCAGGAAGCGCAAGCGGTAACATGGCCAGGGACGACTCCATAAAACAACTAAAATTATAAAAACAATTAAAAACTTACACTGACACGCACCGTAGTAGGAAGGCTAAAAATTACGCAGGCAAACAAAGCCCCCTGGCCAGCCCAGCCCCCTGCTCAGCACCCAAAGGGCGGCGAACCCGCCCTTTGGCTGGCCCCCACCAGCGCTTTTCAGGGCGCGGGGCTTCCTCCCTCCGACATTCGCTGCGCCCGGCCACGCCTCTCACAGGGCAGGATATTATTGTGACCTGCATTAATAGAAGAGCATACTGCCAACCAAAGTGCATATAGTCAAGGCTATGGTTTTCCCATTTGCAATGTATGGCTATGAAAGTTGAACTATAAGGAAGGCTGAGCACCGAAGAATTGAGGCCTTTCAATTGTGGTGCTGGAGGAGACTCTTGCAAGTCCCTTGGACAGCAAGGCGATCAAACCGGTCAGTCCTAGAGGAGATCAACCCTGACTGCTCTTTGGAAGGCCAGATATTGAAGATGAAACTTGGCCACCTAATGAGAAGGAAGGACTCACTGGAGAAGAGCCTAATGCTGGGAACAATTGACGGCAAAAGAAGAAGGGGACGGCAGAGGATGAGGTGGCTGGATGGAGTCACTGAAGCAGTTGGTGTGAGCTTGAGTGGACTCTGGGGGATGGTGGAGGACAGGAAGGCCTGAGGAATGTTGTCCATGGGGTCACGATGAGTCAGACATGACTTTGAGACTAACAACAAATACTTCCAAATCACACAAAGTTACTAGAGTTGGAAGGGGCTCTTTACTCAGCACAGGTTCCTCATCTTGTATACTACATCAAGTTCTGATGACTATAGCTGAAGACAAGAAAGATCCAGACAAGCTGGAAAAGGTTCAGACAACAAAAATGATCAGGAGACTGGAAACAAAGCCCCACGAGGAGAGAATGAAAGGACTGGGCATTTTTAGTATTGAGAAGAGAAGGCTGAGGGGGGGATATGACAGCACTCTTCAAATACTGAAGTGTTGTCACACAGTATTGTCACACAGGAGTCCCAGCCCTTCTTTGGTAGAGAAGGGCTGGGACTCCTTCTCCATTATCCCAGAGTGCAAGACATGGAATAATAGGCTCAAGTTACAGGGAGCTAGATTCCAGATGAACATCAGGAAAAAATTGCTGAATGTTAGAGTTGTATGCCAATGGAACCAATGGTCTGAAAGGGGTTGTAGATTCTCCCACACTGAAGGCATTCTAGATGAAACTGGACAGTCATCTGTTAGAGATATTTTAAATTCATTAAGCAGGAGTTGACTTGATGGCCTTCTTTGCCTGTTCCAACTCTAGTAGTCTGTGATTCAGTGGTCTATTTCTTTCTCATAGAAAATGGAAAATTATTATGTATTTTTTTGTTTTCATATGCATTGAAATTGCAGGGCTGTGTCTCCTTTTTGCAAAGAAAGTCCATTGAAATTAATTGAATTAGTTAACATTGTGATTTTTTAAAACATGGATGAAAGTGAATTGTGTCTTGTACAAGAAAAATCTGTTTGGAATCTGAGAGAAATTGGAGAGGCTTCATAGCTTAAGCTTAATTCTTGCACCCAACACTGACTGTCCTCTCACCATTCTTGGAGGCTTCTCTCTTTTCTCTTTGCCATGGGCTTGTGTTTATTCCTTTTTGGCTGACCAGTCCCTCTCTTTATTTCATGGTGTTCACACATCCTTTCCTTTCCAAACTTCCTCAGCAGTCCTTTCTATGCCTCCAATTACTTCTCTTTCCTGAATGTCTGTTGCTTCCCCTTTTCCCTCAGTGGCAGTGCAGTCCAGATGGCTGCAAAAAGCAGGGATTGACCAGTCCACTGGCATCTCAGGGTGGAGCTGCAAAATATGTGGATACTACTGTTGGCTAAGATACACAACTAAACAGTGAAGTATGTAGAGTTTGGCCTGTCCTTGTTTAAATCTATCGAGAGTGCTACTGCTATATCATTTTTAATGTAATCCCCTTCTTTTTCATATAATTAAAAAGCATATAATTACAGACTTAACGCACACTGAAAAAGCTTATTATTCTCTGTCATTTTATTTAATTCAGGAACATTTCCTCGTAAGTTGTAAAGTGAATATTATTAGGGAGGGCTGTCATTTTTTATTATCTTTCTTAAATCTGAGATATGAAGCATATCTTAAGATTGATTTTTAAATTTGTGGTTCCACAGTACATGGCAATACTCTGTGAAAGAACAATGGTAGGATGCCCGATAAGGAATATGAACTTTGAGAAGGCTGTTTAATCATGATTACTAAAAGCTTTGTTTAGCAAATAAATTGGATCAGATAAACAGGCAGATAATAAGAAGCAGCTAGCAAAAGGAGAATAGCTTGATATGTTTAAAGTAAAACCCTTTACACAGTACCTGTAAATTATTGCATCAATCAGTGCTATGGTGTATCACTGTGGGACTAGTTTAGATTCCAACACATTCACTGTCTTCAAATACAAACCAGGGAGACTAAAAAGGCTGTTCACTATGCAGTTAGATATGTATTAATGTTTACAAAAAAGAATTGCCCAACAAGTCAAATACAAGGACGTTTTTTCAATTAATTCAATATTAGCTCTTTGCTTTCTGTAAGCTTTAAAAACATGGAATTGGCCAATAAATTTTGCACACTCTGAAAACTAGATGCCTAATGCCAAGTGTATAAATAAATATAGATAAACTTGATTTAAAGCAGTAGCAAAGACAATTCCACAAAAATCTGTTTTTCTGTGTTGAGACGCTCTGTAAAATTCAGCAACTAATTTGCTGAATGAGATGTTGAAGTGGAGATAAGTTTTGTTTCACTGAAGTAAATGTGCAGTAACACATTTCAGTGACTGGATGGCTCTGGGCTTATACGTCTTTCAGAGACTTGAATTAAATGCATCATAAGGTTTAAAACAACTGTGCCTGGGTGGGGGACAATGCCATGAAAATAAGGGTCTGTTGAAACAACAACTCTTCATCATTGTGTTTGCTCAGCAGGAGCTCTAAAAAATGGACCTAGCACCTACTGGTTGGTTATTCAGCAAATTTCTTGTTATTGGAAGCAGATTTTGACATACTATTTTTCAAAAACTCACTTGAATTGTACCACATTTCTGTACATTGGGACCAGATTCATTGCTGTTGCACTATGAAAAGGCTGAACGGGGAGGGGATGTAGAACAGAGCATCCTGCTTTAGATGACATTGTTGGTTTGCTCTTACCCCTATGATTTTTATGAACTTTGCTGTCCTTTTCTAATTCACTGGGGCCCTAGAATTAAGCTCTAGAATTAAGATCTGTGTTTTGAATATATGATTTTACCCTATTTCTGTGGGGTAGATTAAGCACTTGTATAGGAACACAGAATGAAGATAATTACATGTATGTGTTTTTCAGTATATTTCTGTGGGATATCATCCTATTTCATCCTAAGATCCTATTTCATCCAAGGTGGGCCCTAGAGTTTAAAAGCATAAAGGATGAACAAAGAGCTAATAAAATGGCAATATGTTCTGCGTGCATTTAATATACATGTGTGAAATAGAAGAATATACTGGCATTTTTCCATATTAGTTAGGAAATTATATTATCAGAGTAGGGAAGCAATCCTATGTTCTTTACCCAGCACCTGAGGGGCCATAGAATAGTTTAGATTCCCTCATTCCATGACAAAGACAACACTGTGAACTTAGAGCTTTAAAACAGACTTCTAAACTCTCTCTTCCTTGCAGCTGGCATGGGAGAACCATGCTGGCTGACCTCCATAACTGGGCAGCAATCTCAGAAAGGAGACTCATGGGATGTTCTGGTGGATGGGGAGGAAATGAGGCTGGAGAGGCCAGGATATGAGCTATCCCGCAGCCTCTCTAGCCTCCTTCCTCTCCCTCTGCATTGTGTCACCTAGACAGGTAAAATCCATCTAAATAAAATATGCAGGAGAGGAGGAAGGTGACACAAAGATCATTTCTGCTACACCTCCCACTCTGCATTGGATGGCCATAAGACTTTGAGTTTGGGGGTTCACAGGCATTGAAATAGGATTATGCCCTAGGTAGGATAGAAGATCCAACCAGGTGATTGAACACCCTGATGGTGGGCACAGTATCTGAACTTATTACTGAAAGTATTTCAGGAAATGTAGCTAAACTTAAATACTATAACAAGAGGAAGGTAATTGTAAAAAAGAATACTTTCTATTAACTTGTATTTAACTGAGGAGTAATACAGAAGTAGAAATTAAAATCAATGGCCTGTTTCAAATGTTGGAGATGTTTTTATGCCCTTTGGCTAAGTTATCTCATAGCCTTGAGCAGCATTTGTTGGTGCAAAACTAGGTATCTGCAGGCTAGTACATATTATTTTGCTAGAGAATAAGGCAAATCTAGCCTAAAAGTGCCTTTACATCAGTTTTCTGCAATTCCATGCAGATATTCCTCAGCTAATATGAGGATGTGAATTGTTATATGATGTTCCAAGGGCTCCTTTCCCCAGTCTAGCAAGAAAAGATGTGATTTATTATTTCAAGATCAATTCTGTAGCTACTGGAATTAAGAATTGAAAAATAACTTTTTTATTTTATTAGTGATACTTGTATGCTGCTTGCTATAATAAAATCTCTAAGCAGTCATGCACGTAAAGTGCTAGAGGTCAAACTGATTCCACAAAATGCTGTTGAAATTTATTACACTTCATGTCTACTTATACGTAGTCCAGAACGTCTTCCTTTCATTTTTTGTGTTAAAAAAAAAAAGGATATGGAGGGCAATATTTTGTCTATTTTCATGATAGATGCATCTCTCAGTCTCTCTACCAATAGCAGTACTACACAGATTTGCAGAACCATTGTAATACTGAACCTTTTAATAGTGTACCAATTGATGAATTCTTGAGAACCACTCAGAGCTTTGGGCAGCATAGAGGTAACGATAATACCAACAACTACAACTATAAAATCTTTTCCTTTGAGTTAGTACCTTTCCTTTTGACCCAGAAAAGTTGGCGGTGGGGAAAGCGGAGAGGGAGCTCAAGTTAAGCAAAACAGTACTTCAGCTTTGGGGTCATTATGACTCCAGTTCATATGACTGTCCTTCAGTATTTTGTTCCATGTAAGAATATCACAAAGAACAGTGGGCGTGATTTGGTGGGGTAATTCAGTATATTGCTGACTTACTTTCATTCAAGGTTGTTTTAAATACTGCATTTAATATATTTAACTAAATAGGTACCGAATGCTTTATTTCATTTTGGCTCGTCTCGTCTCGTCTTTATCTTATCTTACTTACCTTATTTTTATTTTATGTTATTTATTGATTTTATTGTTGTTGTTGGTTTTTATATTGTGAGTTGTTAACTATATTGTGAATTGTATTGTTTTTATTGTGTAATATGTTGTGAACTGTCCAGAAAGCCTTATGGCTAAGGGGGCAGCATACAAGTTAAATAAATGAATAAATAAGATTCCTTCAAAACCTACAAAGCATGGCATAAAATATGCCGTTACTGCAGTTTCAAAGCAGCATAAGTTTGTAATGCTGACATATGTAAGGGTGCCCCAGCAGCCTGAAATCCAGCTAGGGAACAATTGATGAAGAAACACCAGAATTACGTGGCTGTGGATGAACCATGATATACCCTTTTCGGTGGTTAGTCATTGGCCAGGGAGGGAATTACAAGAATAGTTTCTGACAGACATATAGCAAAAAAATCAGGAATACCCCAAGTATCCCTTGCCCAGAAATATAGACTCGTAAAAAATGATTTAAAGCATAAATCATTGCAAGCCTTTTTATATTCAGTTTTCCCTAACTGTATCCCAGAGCACCTTGTTTTGGGGACTTGTAGTGACTACCTCCACTAGGAACACCACTGATGTAACTTTCAGCCCACTAAATCCAGCAGGTGGAGATTTTCATTTACACCCCTGTCATATCTTAACTCTCTCTCTAGTCTCTCTCTGAATTATTTGGTGTAAAAAACTAGCTAAAAGAAAATGTAATATTCATTTTTATCTCTTAAACATTGCAAGGCAGCTCATCTATGACTATTTGAAAACAATACTTGAATAGATTTGCAGTATTTTATGTTTTAAGAGAAAGGTGAGTACTTATTGATATTTCTCCCTTGCAAAACATATCAGGTTATTCTATCAAACAACAGAAATAAGATGTAATATCAACACCATCATATTTGCAATTAAGCTCTTTGGTGTCTAGACCTTAGAAAAACTATCTAATGCGGATCATTTACTAAGTAGTTAAATGTTAACAGATAAAGCTTGGATTTTTGAAGCAAATTGATATATTCAGGAAACTGTAACAATTCAGAAATCATATGCTTATTTAAAAAATGGAAGTTCCCCACAGTATTCAGAAAATCTTTTTCTTAACCACAATGGAACAGTTGTACATTTCCCCAAGTCTACATGACCCATTGTGCTAATACATAAAATAACTTTTCTAGGTGGTTATGGACTATATGGATTGTGGTAGCCAGCTCCTGCTTTATTATTCCTTTCTCCTCTTTAGTAGCCAACTCTACCACTTCAAATCCTCTTTTTCCAAATAGTATTGTCTTTATATCCATTTCTTTCCTTTCCCAACATTATATTGGGAGGGGGGTTAATCATGAATACAGCTGCAACAAGAAGCAAGGGAAAAACTAACCATTTTCCATCACACCATGGGCTTAATATGTATATATTTTCCATCCCCACAATATTTGGGTCTAGGGAAAAGGAGACTCCTATCTGGATAAGGAATTTTATTTAGATTCTGGATGCATAGTCTGGATGCAGACTTGCTGTTCTGTTTGTCCCTTAATGAATGTGTGCTGCTAAATTGTCCATGTCAGAAAGCTTTCTGTATCTCATTAAAATGGGATACTGTGTTGAGGGGATCCAGGGCTGTATAAGACATTTACCATACTAATGTTGCTACCCCATTTTGTTTAAATAATACTTTAAAGTTTGTTTGTTTAAAATTATTTAAAACATTTTAATCCTTTCTTATATATGGAATGGATCTCTAGACAGCTTACAGCTAGAGAGTTAATTTTGAGGTACCCTGCTGGGGAGAAACATAGATTTTGGGGGGAATACTGACTGGGCTCACACAACATAACAAACAACCATTGTGTGAGTAGTTTGTCCAAACACAGTTGTGCTGATTTAACATTGTGAATCAACATGATTGAGAACCATGATGAGAAACAATGGTCTATGCTAGAGTTTCTACCTATCATGATTGCCTGTTGTGTTGTCCAAACTTGAACAACGCAACCCTCCATGGACAGATCCTCAGAACAAGAGAACAGCTTGTGGCTAGCCAGAGAGTGTGGCTGCACCGCTGCCCAGCTCTCAGTGCTGCTGCCCAGTTGACTGCTCCCCTTGCTCACATCTGAGAGGCGTCCTCTCAGGCAAAAGCAGAGGTGTCCCTTTGGCACCACCCAGCTGATTTCCACCACATGCCTGATCATCTGCTCCATCTTTCTTTTTGTTTAAGAGGGTGGTCTCTGTTTGCAAAGAAGGGCAGGGTTGACAGTTGTAGGAAGCCAGGATTGAATCTTGATTGTGGCTGTCAAAGAGAGGTACCCCATTCATCGCTGTGGTGTAGCCTGGGTGACTGCTAGGAGGAGTGAAGAAGGAGGCAGGAGGAGGGAGCAAAGTAGGCATGATGTGCCCATTCATCTGCTGAACTCATTGGGCTGCTTGACACTTATGGGCAAAAACTTTTAAGCAAATCATCGGCATTCTCTGTGTGTGGTTTTTCACGCATCCAGTCTTTAGATCAGGGAAGCTTTGCCCTCTTAGGCTAGGATCTTTTAAATCTTTTCTTCTATCATGCAGTTAGCAGAAAATATAATGAAGAATCAACTGTTTAACTCCTGTTCTTATGTGAGCCTTGTTGAATTCTGATTCTAGAAAATGTTGCTGACAAAGGCTAAATTGCCCAGAGGTCTTCAGCTGTGGGGTGATATCGATAATAACAACAACAACAACAACAACAACAGCAGTATAATTAAAGATGCAACCTGAAAACAAGTCTAACAATGTATAGCAAACCATCTCATAGTACTTGCTGGCAGATGTTTAGACTGTTGCCAGACACCTAGTTAATAAACCATGATTTCTTTAAAAATTAAAGAAATGTTTCTAAACTTGCAGTTTAAACTACCTTTTGGGGCTTTGTTATGGAGCTCCTTAGTGGGATCCTAACATTCGCTAACAGCAATGACATGATTAATCTGTACTTTATCTTATAACCAACTTAAATTGTGACTTATTGAAGCAAGGCAATGAATGATTTAGAATGGTATGACTCTACCATCTGCTAAACATGAAACATTATATCTGCAAAAATCATGTTTATGCATATTTAGTTTAAAGTGCTACGTTCCATAGATGCAAGGGGTGTTGTGAAGGGTAGTAGGAAAATTTATGCAGCACTGTTTGTGATCCAGAATGTCTCCTTTATAAACTTCATTATTGCCATCTTTCTCATTTATTCACACCAACTGCCCTTTTTATTATTTTATTATAAGTAAAATAGCCCACAATTGTAATAAACCCAGTCTCAACTGTGGTGTTGTTTGTTTATGACATCTCACTGAAAGCAAGAGTGTACCTTCCCTGTGAAACTTCCAATTTAAAACAGAGATTAAATAATCACAATTCTGGGTCTGTTATTGCAAAGTAATAAAAGGCTAAAAGTATCATTTGAAGGGTAATTATAATGTGTGAGATAAAATCTTGTATTTGCCTGCAGGTTGTGTTATTATCTAACAGTGTCTGTTTTTGACACTATGCGAGAGCAATGCGCATGTCTAGTAGTTTTTACTGTTTTTATTATATATGATATGCTAGTTGCCTTGTGGCTTATGCAAATCCCCTGCATTTCCATTATAATATGAAAGCTTATAATCATGCTCAGAAGCCACCATGATTGCCGCGTGATTTGTAGTTTTTTTATTCCTATACTTTAGTCTGCTCAGCTAGGAGGCATTCAAACTACAGGTCCCTACTATTGTAGTATTTATTTATACCCACTTATTTCTAGTGATTGGGACTCATGGTGGTTCACAACATTCAAACTTATAAAATTAAAACATTAAAAATATACAAAAGCTAAAAATATAATGAAATCAGTTATACATTAAAACTACAAAATTTCCAGATTAATAATACTAAAACCATATAGAGAATAGAATTACTTCAGTGAAAACTCAAAGGCTCAGATCATCCCCAAATGTCTGCTGGAATAAAAAGTTTTTACCTGCCTTTGGAAACCTAACAGGGGTACCAACCTAACTTCCCTAGGAAGGGAATTCCAGAGCCTTGGGGCAACCACTAAGAGCACCCTCCCCCATGTTCCCACCAAGTGTACCGTTGAGGGTGGTGGAGCCAAGTGAAGGGCCTTCCAAGGAGATCAGGCAGGATCATACAGGAGAATATGGTCTTTCAAATAGCCTGGGCGTGAGTCATATAAGGTTTTACGGATATAATAATTTCTCTGAACTGTGCCTACAAACAGATTGGGAGTCAGTGAAGCTGTTTGAATAGAGGAGTTGTACGCACCCTATAGCTGGCCTCAGTCAGATGTCTGGGAGCAGCTCTCTGGACCAGCTGAATTTTCCGAACAGTCTTCAGCAGCTGCACCATTAATTTGGGGAGGAGGCAGGCAAGGCTGGGGGCATCTGAGGATTAGCACTGGCATTGGGATCAAATTTGCTCTTGCTGGGATTTCAGAGAATTCTTAAAATAGCCATGAGTTCAGGAAGAGTGGACCTATTCTGAATCGAGAGGCTTTATTTATTTATTTATTTATTTAAACCATTTTTATGCCGCCCCATTCGCAAAAAGCCTCGGGGCGGCTTACAACAATAATAAATAAACATAAATAAACAATTTATACAATTAGAGTTAAAAAACTGGAAGCATCTCGGCATATACCTAAAAATCCCATAAATACAATTCATAAGTTAACAATTAAAATAACTTTTAAATAAAAAGGCCTGAGTCTGGATGACCCATCTGTGTCTGGATGAGAGATTGTCACCCAGTACAACCTGTTTTCACAGTTTAACACATCATGTCAAACAAGTTCACAACCTCTGGACTTGAAATGTGAAATTTCACGTACACCTTTTCTTTCTATGTGTGTCTTAGTGGTGAGTTGAAGGGAATCTGATTTTATATTGGGGTGAAATCTTTTTCTTTATCTTGCTTTGGTTCTCTGAGTTCAGACTGTTAGGAAATTTCCCACCAACTTTTGTGCTTCAGGTAAATACACTATCACTTGATAAATGATTTCTATTTGTGTGAGATCCTCATAAAATATCTATTAGGTACATATGCTAGGCATTTCAGTTATTTCTCCAAAACTGCACAAAAACTATTAAGAAGTAGATTACTTTAGATCTGAAAATTCTTGGCTGTGTGCTTGTTCCATTTTGTAGACATTATCTTCTTTCTCTTGTAGGCTTTGAAAATGTGCTTTCATGATTAGGATGATGCATACAGCAAGGAATTCTAGCAATATGAATATATACCACTTGACTACTGTTTCAAATAAAAGTTCATTTCTTGACATCTTTGGTAAAAACCAACAATAAAATGTCTTTCCCTCTTCTCCTCCACCTGCATTAGGATACAGTTACCATTGAAATCCCTATAACCAATCCCACTGCTGACACTCTGCCATTGGATGTGATGCTAATAGATGCTGCTACACTTAGTGGTGCAACAGAGCTTGTTCTTGAACCCAAAGAAACATTGTATTATGAAGTAACATACTCTCCAGCTGTTACAGGGAGAATGGATGGAAGGTAAGATCTGCTGCTACATCTATTCGATCTAAGACTTTAGTAATACAGTGGTACCTCGGCTTATGAACGCCTTGGTTCACGACCAAATTGGGTTGCGAACAAAAATTTCATGAAAATTTTGATGTGGGTCATGAACTCTGCATTGGGTGGCGACCAAGATGGCAGCCATCGCCCCCACCCCGAGTGGGGAGATGGCCGCACGATCACAGTTGCGTTCGTGCAGGGAAGACGTGCATGATCACAGGCACACTCCTGCAGGAAAGACAGGCGCAATCTTGGCCATTCCCCCCTTTCCAACCAGCATGATTGTGGCCATCTCCCCAGCACCCCCACTCGGAGGGGTGGGGAGATGGCTCTGATTGTGCTAGGGGCAGGGGGGTGGAGATGACTGAAATCACACCCATCTCTCCCTCCCCCAGTACGCCCTGTTCATGCCCGTCTCCCCCACCCAGGGCACCAGGATGACGGGCACGTGCAGGGATGACAGGTGCAATCTCAGTTGTGCTGGGGGGGAGGCGGTGGGGAGATGGCCATGATCTTTGTTCTTTGTCACTTTGCTTCATATTATTCTGATTTTTAAAAAATGGTTACAGAACGGATTAATCTTATTTACATTGAACCTTATGGGGAAAATAACTTGGCTCATGACCAATTTGGGTCATGACCAGAATCCTGGAATGGATTAAGTTCGTGAGCCAAGGTACCACTGTATTTCTTCATTGGTTTTATTCATCGCTTTACCTTAAAAAGTTGTTTTAACAAAGCTGAAGCTTGAATAACGGTGCAACTTAAAAAAAGCTTTCCATATTTAACATTACTGTTTTAGACATGATTTTCAGACTGATAGCTAATTTATTTTCCAATTACTATTTATTATAAATGATGTGAACCAAGGGTTTACTTTCATGATTTCTATGAACTAAAATAAGCAACGTAATGAATATGGAGAGCCTTTAGATTAATGATGTCTAATGACAATTGAGACCAGAGCAAGTTTACCATGTACTAATTAGAAACAATAAAATTGCTGACCTTTTGCTCTTGACTTCAGTCTTGCAGTGTATTTTCATAGCAGAAGTAGTCAGCATTCTGCCAGACTCTAGGTCAGTTAATGATCTGTTACTCAGTTAAATCCATATCTTATAGAAATTCATGTCTAGGGGGACACCATTCTACTCCCATCCATTGACAAGAGAGCTGCCAGTAGCTGTGGAACTGCAGGGATGAAAAGATGTATGTTCTGCCTATGCCACCGAGCAGGATATTAAGATCCACTGGGAGGCTACAATGGGAAGGTGAATACTAGCCTGCTCCCATCCAGTGAAAGTGCAGCCGCCCCATCTTGCTTCCCTCTTCCCTCTTATGAAACCCCTTTCCTTAAAATCTCAATGTCTATGAGACTGTAAACCTGCAGCCTCCGATTGTGTTATCTGTTACCATATCAAACATTGTATGACACTTATGCATTGTATAAGTGTCAGAACTTCCTCAGATATTCCAGATGGTTCCCATTGAATACATTGGCATATTTGAGGCCAACAGTTCACCTTTCCTTAATCAGTGGCTATAATCTAAAACTTTCCTCCTTGACATTATCAGGAGCAATTTATTTTGAAAGATACTATTCAAATTGTTCATACTAGTTTTTGTTGCTAAGTGGCACTGAATACTTTTAGTTCTGGGATTTTAGTTTCAGATAAATAATGGCTCATAACATTGCTGCAGAATTTGTAGTCAGAGCCACTTACCACTTCAAGTGAATGACAATGTGATTTACCTGCACCCTTGGATTATTTTAGAGTTCTTTTTTTATTGAAAAACCAAACAGTTTTATAATAACAAGGTAGGAAATTCGCATAAATATTTTGGCAGACCTTTTCATTTTTTCCTGTGGTATTTATGAGTAAGAAATGTACCAGCAGATTGAAATGTGGAATGCTGTGGTTCCTCCCCCACCCCATGTTAGAAGGGCAGATCTCTTCGAATGCATTCCAGTTCCAGTTATCTGTAATACTAAAAGAAGATGCTTACCTGTCTGTCTTCCTGTTTGTCAGCAGCATAGCACCAGGACTAGGCACCTGAAACCTGGCATGCATACTAAGAGGGCCATAGGGATATGTGCCTTGGAGTTATTTGTTTTTAAAATATGTTGGTACATTTTAATTAATTTAAATATGACCTTCTAGCTGCAGCTTGCTTATAACATCTTAGGTGACTGGGGTAGACTTTCCTAACCAGCAGATAGCTTAGTAGTCCAAACAATTTGAAATCAGGGAAGATTAGCAAGTTTGGGGACATATTTATATACCTGCCTGCCCTCTCCCATCTGCCATGAGTGAAAAAACCTTTTCTTAAGCCACAATGCTGTACTTATGGCAGGGTCTGTGCCAGGGGTGCCAGCTTAGCATACCTTGAAGCAGATGGAATGGGAACAGTATGTCCAACTCTGACAGGTGCATCAATTTGCTTTAAGGCTTTGCTCTATCAAATTGAAGGTATCAACCTGTATGAAGCTGGGTCTGTTCATTAATGGGATAATAAAATAGTATTCTTACATTTAACCCCATTTCTTTTAGCTGTGAGCCATTCCTCTTCCTATGCCAGTAGCTGAATGAAAGTAGTACAGAACGTATTTGTGATGGGCTCTTCCATCATTTATAACGTTTATAAATGGCCTGGCCACTGTCAAGACTTCCTGTGGTCTTGCAGGTGTTCCAGTGCAACAAACCTAGTATAGAAGATCACAGAATTCCTCAGAAGTTCTCATCTGTGGAAAAGCATGAACCCAAATTAAGCAGGAATGAGCAAGGCATAGCCTGGTGGAAGAATAATAATCTACCAATTCTAGCTCTTCCCAGGACAATTGGTCAGGAAGGGTAGACATACAGGCATGATTCTAAGGGCAGGTGGGGATGGAGAAGCAAACAGAGAAAGATTACCCTGGACTTTTCAGCAAAATCTTCAGTCGTGAGATGGCTTGGACTCTTTAAGCAAAGTGCTCTCAGATTTCTAGGGACTTAACCACATAAAGGGCCAGAGAAGGCCATTTCAGAGACATGATCTCCTCAGGTGCAGCTAATAGGTAGCCCCTGATGAGCTTCTGCTGCATTCAGGAGCAAAGATGACTGGTAGATGCACAAGGTGAAAGAATAATTTCCCTAGGGTGGTAATGAAATCTGATGCAAATCTTTGATCAATAGCACTAAGTGAAGAAGTCTGTGTAGACTGGTGTTTGGAATATGGGGGAATTGTCAGGGTGTCCTAAATGGAGTCCACAAACTTTACTCACTGACTGTCCCCACATTTCATTTCTGTGCTTAGTAACCAAGGGGATCCTCACACATGTGATGCGGAGCTCCCCGTGCCCTCCTCCATTTCTCTAGAATAAAAGTGGGTTGATCATAAATGTCTTTTGGAGCCAGTGTGTAAACATGCCTTTTGACTACCCATAGACCAAATAATATTGAATAATGGTTAAAAATCTTTTTTCTATTATTGCTATGACTGGAAAAATATACCATTTATGTATAACTGCCAAGTAGAAAGAGAATAATTTTGTTGCAGCAAGATAATAATAATCAGACTGAGCTCCTTGATCTCTGGGGGAAGCAATTTTTTTCTACCCAAGGGGAGAAAAAACTACAGCAATATACTTTCTAGTCTTGTGATATTTATAGTATGAGAAGGGATCTAAAAAGAATGTAGTTTAATAGGAGTTTTGTCATTCTACAGAATACTTACAATGGAATCTTTTGTGATAAAAGGCCTCAAAACACTAGCAGCAATTTTCTATCTTTTTTCTACTTAAAAACCCCTTATTTTAATTTCCTTTGTTTTTATCTGAAAAATGCATTGTTTCATTAAAGAATAAAATGAGTGAAAAGATTAAATTAATTGAACAACTTCTGGGTTGAAAAAAGAACCTGAGTCTTATGCCATCTTGAAGACTTGACAAATGTATTTTGGAACAAGCAAGTGTTTTCCAACCAGATACACTCCACATCTTTTAGACTAATACACCTCAGACCCAACCTGCATTGATATTGGTCAGAAATTCTGAAACTTGTAGTCCAAAACGTTAGGAAGATATCAGTTTGGGGAAGGCTGACATAAGCTCGCATCTTAAGGGAAGTTATAATGTCTATAATTTGAAGAACTGGGAAACTAGTTGTCCAAGCACAGTGGATTGTTAGACTTGTTTTGCTTGAACAGCAGTCTCCCATGGTACATAGCATGCTTCCTTTGAAACTGAGGGGACTTATAAAAACATTTTGTTATGTCTCATATCATATAAATGTTCAAAGGAACAAAAATAATATTACTGGAGGTAAGGAAGTAACTGGGCACATAATAGAAACATCCTTTATTTTCTTTGTTTCTTTTCCACTTTCATGACTGCAGTGTGTATAGCAAAGTCTTCTTTCTACCTCCCATTTTAGTGTTATATTCCTGTCAGAGAAATTTGGAGAGTTTTGGTATGCACTGAAACTGAATGCACAGAAACCTAAGCCAACCAGGTTGCCTGAAGTAGAGTGTGAACTTGGAAAGTAAGTATAGCAGTAAGCCCACCAAATGCCTTATTCCTTTCACTTTTTTTCCCATCAAGCAGAAAAATACCTTGCTGGCAGCTGGAATTGCTTTGAAGCAGCCCTTTAGCTGCTCCCATGTTTCTTTCTGTTGAATGCTGCACGTGGGGATGAGTGACTTTCTTAGGAAATAAAGAGGGCAGCTGCCAAAAAACTGACACTGTCATCTGCAATGCACACATTTTTAGTGGTGCCCAAAACAGGTTTTCAAATTGCCAGATGAGCCCCAAAGGTGGCCTACTCTTGACGTATGGGATTGTTTTTTTGCTTTATTTTGGGTGTTCCTGTATATAATAGTAGTGCAATATATAAAAATGTACTATGTTGTAGTTGGTTCCTTTCTGGCTATTTTAATATTTAAAAGGAGAGGGATTTGAATATGACTACAAGGGCAATGAATGGTTGTAGCCAGTGAGACCATAAAATCACAAGTATCAAGAAAGCCCTCAAAACACCCTTCTGTCATTATACTCTCCTACATCTGGAAATATTTAGAGGCAAAGTAGTTGGCAGATTGATAGATGGTGCCCAATTGTGAGCCAAGATAAGCAATTGAACAAACCTGCCTCATTGTAATCTGTTGGTTTTGCAGATTTAGATCTGGCAGCCTGTGTTTGATATAGCCATTTGCTCTATCCAACTCAAATAGTAAAAGGTAAAATCAGGTGTATCCCTGGTTATTAATAGGTTATTAACTATGATCAAAGAATACTAAAAATAGCTGAGAGGCTAAAACAAATACACTTTAATACCAATAAGGTATCTGTAGGTATTGAGTCATGAGTCAACATCTGACTTTAAATCTGTAAGGGCAGAATATAATTTACCTTTTCAAAGTTCAGAATATTTATTTAATCATTATACTTTACTGAAACTATGTTCAGACTTTAAACAGAAATGTACTTTGGAAATTCTAATTCAGCAATTGCCACTGCTTAATTTGTATTCATACTGAAAGGCTTGGCATCTCTGTGAACATTCCACCAAAATGAACAAAAATTGCCTAGTAGCTGAGTATTGTAAATATGCCAGACATGAGAAAGTAGATTAATTGTTTTAGGGTGGGAGAATAGGTCTCAGCTACTATTTTCCATTAATCCTTCATAAGGACAAAATAAGGGCAGCTTCAAAAAAAGTAATCCATAATTTCTGCTCTGAGTGGTCCTCATATGATGAAAATTGCCACCATCATGTTGCAACTTGCAACTTTTATGAATGTTTCAATCATACTGGGGAGAGAGGAGCAGAAATCACATGCCCTGTATCTTTTTCTTCAAGAAAAACTGTACCATTCTTTTATCGTAAACTTCTATGGTAATCATGCTATAGCTAGGGAAACTGCAGTAAACTTACTGTTTCTGTCTTTTTCTTTGGGGATAATTGAAGCAGACTATTTCTCAACACATGGTCTTACTGAAACCCGTGAGGGCACAATTAGATACACGGTCATACAGTCTCTCTCACAATCATGCCTTTCATTCATGAACTTTAATTCTGTCTCATCTTGGATATGGATAGCCTAGTTTTATTAGAAGCATGTGACTTATAGAGACATTTTTATTAACTGAAATCCATATGAAATTATAGCATGCTCCAAATAAGCTAACATTGCAATACAGAATGACTTTTTGTTTGGATAATAGTTACTCCACTTATTCCCCTGTCATGTCAGTAGCATCAGAGACCTCTAGCCATTCTAGTAGGGAAGCTGGTGTGATGGGTTTTGCAGAAAAACATATCACAACCACTTATGCAATTGGTGTATCCTTAGAGGCCACGCTAGTTGATGCATTAATAGTGTAAGTAGAGCAACTGTATTGATATTCCTCTATAACTCTCTGTTACATATTTCAGGACTTGTAATTGAATTAAGAAGCAAGTAAAAATGGTTGGGTAGAGCACAGTCTAATTAAAACACCCCTGCCGCCGCCTCCCAATGCCTACAGCTCCATAACTCACTAAGAGATCTTCTCCCTCCTCTTTTAAAAAAGCAATATTATGGAGCATGGGGCGCACTTTATATTTAAGCCTAAAGATGAATCATTATGCTTTAATCATAAAGTGGAATTTTAACTGACACATATGGACAAACAGGTAGAAGTGAAAAGAAATGGGACAACCTGATTTTACAATGGAAAATGTAGAATGGTCTCGTGGTTATAAGCTATGCTTACAAGCTTCCATATGTCCTGAAGTGCCTTATCCTGCCAAATCTTGGAGGCTAAGCAGGGTTGGGTTTGGTTTGGTTGAAATCTGGTTGGGGGACTAGATGGATGTTGTGAACCACTGAGAGAACTTCAGCTATGGGTAGTACAGAAATGTAATGTAATAATTATAATACAAAATAATCAAGCAGAATTGTATCTCCATGCTAGTAAATCAAACGCTATTGGAAGAATTAGCTAATTAGCAGTTTTGGCAGTTACACTGAAGGGAAAAACAGGTATTATGTATGGTTTGGCTAGGATTAATGTTTTTGAGTTTTACTGAGAGTAATATTTGCAGCTTTTATGTACTATTTATAGATATAGATGTAGCACACAAGCACTTATTAAATCCATTTTCCTGCTATCAAACATGTCAGTTTCAGTTATGTAATTGATGCATAGATAAAATGATCTGTATAATGTTTAGTCATAGAAAAGAGATCTAAATTGATTATAGATCCATCATGCTTCAGTTCAGAAGAAACTCCAATATTTTACATTGTTCCACATTTAATGTTGTTGCATGAATTCTATTTGCCTATTAATGAGGTTTAAATATTGATGCAGCTCTAGCTTGAGGAGAGGGAATTCATTGGTAGTTACTTCATGCTCTGTCAGTTTAAGGTCCCAGTTGTCTGAAGATAGCAAGTTAAAATGTTTTCAGGTAGCGGGAAACGTTTGCTAAAGATCTGAGAGAGCTAATACTAGTAAGGGTTAAAATTCACTGGTCTACAATGACCATTGTAAATACTTGATAGAATCAATCTAGTATTTTATAATGCCTTGTATTAAAGTGTTATTATTTTACTGTATTATAGATGTGTTCGTCAGTATATCCCTCTGGTTAATCCAACATATGAAATTCTGGAACTGAAATGTCTAAACACCAATCCGACCCATTTTTCAATGGATATAGACTTAAAAACTAATGTAAGTTAGTTTTTGAACAACAAGTTTGTTTCATTGTTATCAGAGAAAGTGCTAGGAATGTGTTACAGAAATTGCCTGTTTTAAAGGTTTTATGGGTTAAATGCAATCCCCCTCTTCTAAATTCCAGTTGAATTGTTGTTTGCTTTAGTCTGCTATTTTTTTAAAAAGAAAAAAGTATAAAATCAATGAAAAAATACAAACCAGTTTAAATACAAAATATGCATGAATAGCAAAATCTGTCATACTATCTTCAATGACAATCTATTAGTATCAACCAATAATGTTTAATAATCTGCTTCCTGATAGAGGAAGTTTGAACACAGTATTTTACCACCTTGAAAGTAAACTCATTGATATCAACTGATAACTGATAAAAGAGGAATAAAACCCAGTCATGCTACTTGGAAATGTTAGTACTGGGGCAGTTGCATATAATTTAACAGATTTCAGAATCGATTACATAAATGACAGAACTGGGCAATTTGGTGTCCATAATGCATGCAGCAGGAGTTACTTGAAATATTCAGGACAAAATACAGTTTGGAAAGATGTAAAGTTATCTCCATGGAGCTTGGTTGATAAGAACTAATCTATTTGAGAGAGCTGTGAAAAGAAGCATAGAGCATGATTCTGAAGGTGCCTGATTATAGGATTCTCTTGGCAACAAAGTACAGAACTGAATAGAGTGATAAAAATGAGGTTTTCATCTCTGAGATGAGGTATGTGAACATCTAAGGGCATTTTAGGACATGTCTCTACTGCCTATTTTATGTAAAAGTGCTTCCTTAGGAGACCAAAAATATGCTAAAATAACTTTGGAGTTATTTTACAATGCAGATCCAAGGAAAGATGGCTACCACTAGTCTAAGCACACTGGGACTTCTGAATAGAGAAAACATCAATCATTACAGTTGAATGCAATTCTGTCACTGAAGATCATAGTGGAATTCAAGCCCCTTAAAAAAATAAAAAATGCCACTCTGACTTCCTGTAGATTTTAAAAACAATGCTTTAAACTTTCAGACTATAGATGAATTATATTTTAATGTTTGTTTCTACATATTGTACCATAAATATTGATGATCTATGTGCATTTGATGATGAATTGAACAAGCTGAATTCAAGGAGATACTTTTTTTCCTTGCTGGACAGTCTGTGATCTATAGAAGTCAACATTAATTATTGTTAACTCTAATGCATCTGTGAGCTAATGATCTGACCATAATATGGATGAACATGTTCAAACTCTTTCAGAATCTTTCTATAATGAATAAGATAATGAATCAAGATGATAAAGCTTGTCTATTTGCACAAATATTGTTTGTGAAATTATTATTGGCAAAAGCGGTCAGTATTTGCATATTTTATAATGATCTAATATGCTTTAGATCAAAAATGCTGTATGTAGTAAATGAATACTGTGTTTTATTTGCTTAGCTTGATGTTGTATGCTTGTGAAATATTAAGTACCCCATTTAAGTTTTTTTTGAAGGCAACAAAATTTTCAGAAGGGGTAGAAGACTGGGGAAAAGAGTATGTTCAGAGTATTAGCTTGGATCATTAGTTCCTCTGAACTCTTCTCTGTTCACAGGATGTTCCTGCCAAAGGGCAAGCAATTGGTGATTTTTGACAATTCCTTCTTTCCACTGCAGTCTCTCATATCCCCTAAGAAGCTGGTTTGCAAGGCAAAGGACACCCAAAAGACTGAGAGGTGGCATTGACTATGTGGGGAAACAGCTAGAGGAGAACTGGGTGTTATGGAAAACTTGAGCATTCTGTCAGATGTATTCTATGAGTAGTAAAACCGGACAGAATCCTACAGAACCTTAAAGACAAACAGATTTATTGTGGGATAAGCTTCCTTGGACTACTGTCCTCTTGATTTGATCGTGTATCTGATGAATTGAGCTCTAGTCAACAGAAGCTCATAACTCAGTTAAATTATCAGTCTTTAAGATGTCACAGTATTCTTCAGAGTAATCAAACACTTATTTCAGAAAATCTTTTGGAGGGGGAAATGAGATATGGGAAGGTATACTGGTGGCAGGTCAACCTATTCTGTAATTCTACTTCTAACCAAAAGGTCTAGGAACTTTCTAATACGTCAGAATGCTCATATAATTCATTCGGCTGAGAGGTCTAACTCTGATTTGAAATTGTGAGAGGAAGAGATTTGAAAGCAGCTAGGAACAATATGACTAAACATGTCCATTTGGTACTAGTCCCTAGACTTGTTTCTTTGTGATGGATGGATGAAGTCAGACACCCCAATCAACAGGATTTCTAGGAATGGTCTTCTGGCATTCAGGCTCCAGAGCAAGGAAATTTAAAGTATGGACTGCTGATTCTCTATTTATTGTGTGACAATTCTCTTTATTTAGGTCTAATTGGCTCCATTCAGAATCAGACAACACAGACTCCACTGTCAAGAATACTTAAACTCTAAAATTATAAAAACAGTATGATGACAGGATTGTGTAGCCTTTTCATGAATGCAGTATTTATGCCTAATCACCGATACATAGATCCTACATAGTGTTCCTATAATTAAATTGTACAGGTACATAGAATGCAAGGTTCTTTGTAAAGATCCCCAGTGCCTAAATGGGTTTCCCATGACATTAAGTCCAGTCATGTCTGACATTAAGTCCAGTCATGTCTGACACTAGGGGGCAGTGCTCATTTCTGTTCCTCAGCTGAGGGAGCCAGCATTTGTCTACGGATAGTTTCCATGGTCATTTGGCCAGCATAACTAAATGCCAAGGTGCACAGAATGCTGTTACCTTCCCACCAAAGTGTTACCTATCTACTCATATTTGCATGCTTTTGAACTGTTAGGTTGGCAGGAGCTGGGACAAAGCAATGGGAGATGACCCTATTGTGTGGATTTGAACTGCCGACCTTTCGATTGGCAAGATCAGTGGTTCTGCTGTTTAACCCACTTTGCCACCCACGTACCTCAGTACTCAGATATGCCTTTAGCAAATAAGGACGCAGTCCTATGGCCTTCCAACATAGCTGGAGAGGGCACAGGATGATTCTGAGTCCTAGCTCTGAAATCCAGTCTTGCAGTTGGGTCTCTGAATATTGAACTTCCACCCTGTTATCATCATAGTCAGCATGGAAAGAACCAAAACTGCCAGAACTGACTATCTAGATGAAATACAAGGAGCAGTGTGCAAGGCAGTGGAAACTGCTGCTGTTGCACCTTACACCCTGTCTTGGATGTAAGGAAGGTTCTTTGTTTTGTTAGCTTGCATGTAATGAAGGCGATAACATAGAAATGTGCCCTAATTCTTTGAAATATCTCTCAGAAAATGGCATGCAAGCTGTGCATGCAGTTTCAGAAGCAAAAAAGTTTATTCATGTCTATTAAGGTTTTTTCCCCTTTTGGAATATGTATTTTATTCAAATGTAGTCTAATAAATAAAATTCAGATTTTTCAAGATTCAAGAAGATAATCATATACTATTTAATATTTTAATGTTGTATTGAGCATTTCTGAGTTAGTATATTTAATATAAAATACAGCAAACACTTTATCATTAAATAAGCATAAGCTGGATTTGTTCTGTTACTAACAATTTTACAAGTGATTTGCATTCATTACATTATGATCTTGATTCTTTCTGTTATTGGCTTACTGCAGATAGATTTTTGAGGGAGCTCTAATAGGTTCATACATATTACGATTAGATCATTAGCTGAGAAATTGATTAGACTTAATAGTAAATTTTGATTCCTGTAGCCTACTAACTGTCCAGGCAGTTTAAATACACCTTTCTGACTTTAGCTTTCCTAATTAATTACCAGATGCTAAAATGCCACCAGTATTCATGGCACATTATCTGTAAAAGTACATTAAAAATAAATTACCTAAATTTAGTTCATGAAAGTGTTTAATCCCAAATGCATTAGTCTTCCATACCAAGTAGGTGAATTTCCAGCATCGCCACTTCAGACCTTCCTTGGCTTCAAGCATTTTCAGTAATCAGCCAGCTGCCACCTTTTGCTTCAAGAGAACCTTCAAAGTGCAGACCATCTCAGATACTGATTGAAACTGAATGACACCCACACCTTTGGCATTCATTACAGGTGTATGTGTGCAAGGCAGTATAGGGATATTTTCCAGTATTGACTTCCCTATCGCCTTTGAGTTTCAGCTCTTAGATATTTTCTTTGAAAGCTCTTTCTGCAGCACAAAAGTACTTTTCGGAAGCACGTATTCTAGAGCATAGAAATAAGCCCTTAGGTATATGTAGTTAACTGTATCATTTATTTATTTATTATATTCTACCTGGCCCATCAGCCCAAAGACTGCCTGGGTAGTTCACAAAATCAAAGAAAAATACAATAATATAAAATAATATAGTTTACATAAATACAATAATACAGTAAGGTAATAATCCACCAATCAAACCACAGCTAAATCAATCTAGAGGTACAGTAATAAAATGCTTTAAAATGGAAATAAAATCCTAACTATTAAAATATTGGGAAAATAAAAAAGGTTTTCACCCAGTGCCAAAAGGAGCAAAGAGTGGGTGCCAGCATGCCTCTTTGCAGAACTGATTCCACAGATGGGTTGCCACAACTGAGAAGGCCCTTGCCCAAGTAGCCCTTGCTCCATTGGACCTCCATTGATGATTGCAGGGTTCAGGTAGGCACATACAAAGGGTGAGTTCCTTCAAATAACCTGGCCCTAAGCCCTCTAGGGCATTAAATGTTAATGTTAGTACTTTCAATCAGGTCTGGACCAATTGGTAACCAGAGTAATTGATAGAGGACTGGCGTGATGTGTTCTTGTGGACCAGTCCCTGTAAGCAGCCTTGCTGCTCTATTTTGATTCAGCTGAAGTCTCCAGACTGTAGCATGATATTTCAGAAGGCAAATGGATCCCACATAGCTTCTAATAGTTATATACCTTAAAGTTCATGTGTTGGCTTGAAAGTCTTTCATCCTCAAGTGTGATTTTTTAAAAAGTCAGGGAACAAACCTCTTGGTAGGGAAGGAGTAGGGAGGTCGATGCGTTAGAGTGGAAAAGAAGTCCCCAGCAGGAGCCTGAAAGGTGTCGGGTAAATATCAACCAATATATCTTCACCAAACCCTAACACAAAGGGAAAAGTATAGTGTAACTAGCAGACCAGAAACCAGAAAAGAAATTTCTGCAAGTAGGAGTACCTCACGTGGTAGGGCCTGACTCCTACAAAACCTTTTTCTTTTAGCCTGCTCTCTGGTTTTAATCAAAGGACTTGGTGGATGTTGGCACAGATACATGACTTCACCCCCCCCCCCAACCACCTCCCACAGCTTCCTTGCCCTACTGACTACCTTCCAAAATCCTTTATAGAAATGGGTTATTGCTGAGAAGCATTGCTTGATCAAATTTCTTAAATAAAAATGCTGTACAGTAAAACATATTTTGTGGAATTCTGTATTGCTGATGTTGTTCTGCATATGTGCTTGACTTTTTAAAAACTTGACTTTTTCTGGAAACTGGAAATTTGCCAAATGAATAAGATTGTAACCTTTTTATGAAAGCTGCCCCATGAAATTCCATCAATGTTTCATGGTAATACCCATAGGCTTACAATCTATACATGATTTCCTGGGAGTTAAACCCACTGAAAACAGTCGGCACAGGACAGTGCTGTTCGATTATATAAATTCTAATTTGTATATTTGTTGTATTGATATAATAAAAAATTTCCAGCTAATTCATTACTAAAATTGGAAGTCTAGCTATTTTTCTTAGATTTGTAATGAACAAATATTTCTGTGTTATGTTTCTTTTTTAGTTTTGAAAATATATTAACAATCAACTTAATTCAGCCATATTGTTTAGAGAAATAATTCTGTTAGAATACAGCACACCAATTACCAGCTCCTAACATTGTATAGATTGAATTCTGTAATACCTCTTGCCATAGTATAAGAAGCTGCTAGTGCAAGTTGATTTCAAAGTATATTTAGCAGGCAAAACTGACTGTAAACCTTTTAATACTGGCTGCACCGTACGCTCTTTGGCAGTTTAGTGTATTACTGATGATGTTCTAATTATTTTGCCTGTTACTATTTAACAGTTGCTTACAGATACTTAATACAGTGCTTTCTCATTGCCAACTCTTGTAGTATTAGAGTGACTTGACCTCTGTTAGGTTAAATGGTATAACTGCTGTGTGTTTTTGTTTTTGTGGTCAGTACCTATCTATGTTGTTTGATCATAACCATTCAGTTGATGAAATATAACAGTTCCTGCTCATGTTGTAATAAGGTTATAATGGTTACAACTCTCTCTGGGCAGAGCCAGAGAGCAGGATGAACCTGGGCACTCAAGAGACAGAAAGCATGAAGTCAAGTCTGGCTGGAATCTGGCCAGTCACCATGGGCAGAATTTGGCAAAATATGTCAGATCAGGGTAAAGTTGGGATAGTTCCTAGTAGGTAAATGAAAGATTAGATTTAATCCAGAGATGAAGACTATGGCAAAACATATTTGTCAACCTGACTTGCAATGTTATTGACTTTTTACCAAGATTTGATACTTGGTACTTGTCAGAAAGTTTTGATTGATTTGATCAGTAGAAGTAGGGGTGGCCACTGGTCCAGTTTTGAAAAGATGGCTATTCAGTCTTTCAATGTGCTACCTTACTGAAAATGCTTCATAAGAATGAATAACTTAAAATTCAAGTGTCTTGACCAATTTCTTAAAAGATTATGCCTCAACAGCCACACCATCTTCAGAAGACTATTACTTCAAGTTTGGAACATTACTTCTAAGGCAGCTATGCTGGTGGAACATTTGGCATAGGGTTGAATTGTACTATGCGATTTTATTCCTGGCTTTGGATATTGGTTCCCTGCTTAGAAGCTCTGAACAGTTTTATCTTTTTCCTTTCTCTATGTAATTGTGAACCAAGTCCTTGTCATTTAGAGTAAGTAAATCACAGCATAGCAATTTCTTGGAGGTGATATGAATGTGTATAACTGTGGGAGGAAAACAGAGAGACAAGAGCATGCAAAAATATACTTCGTGTTGCCATTTAAAAATTGAGGGTTTTTAAAAATTGTGCAGCGTATAACACTTAAAAACTATCTCTGTGATATGAAAGAAGGAAAGATAACGTAGCAGTATATACCCTGAAAAAAACCGGAGTTCTCTTTCTTTCATCCAAACTTTAAAACAACCTCCACTTCCCTCTTTGTGGTTGGTATCACAATGTTTTTAGTTTCTGGGGAATAAACGTGCTGTGACTGCCACTGTTTACTGCAATGCACTTTATCAGTCTTAGCAGATCCTGCCTGCTGAGAGTAGAGAAGGCATACAGTGGAACACATTAATCACGTAAACATCAACTGTGCCAATATGAGGCACAAGGAAAGAATGGCTCTAAAAAAAGCATTGATTTTTGTTGTGCTTTTGCTCCTCTACCCTTTCTATTGCAGCTGATTGTAGCTCCACATTCCACTACAGAAGTACCAGTTCAGTTTTGTCCTTCTGCCCTGGGAAGAGCCAGTCACACTGCAAGAATCAGTTTCACATGTTCACAGGTATGGATCTTGGGGTAGTAGTGGACAGCTTGATGAAGATACTGGCCCAGCGCTCAACTGCTGTGAAGAAAGCAAACTCTATTCTAGGCATAATGGAGGAGACTGTCAGTGGCTATTGCCTTGCTGGCTAGGAGCTACCTCTTTCCTGGAGGTGTCATGCCTGCATATTCTACTTGCTGAAGAGCTTGAGCAGGAGGAGGTCTTGTATGCATCCTGCTTGAGAGATCCTGTGGGCAGCCAATTTGCCACCATGTGTATGGAGTGCTGGACCTTTGATCTGATCCAGCATGTCTTTTCTTAGGAACTTATGATGCTCAATTTAATCTAATTAATGAAATATTATTTAGCACTGGAACAAATTATGCTTTAGTCCATCACATATGCAGACACTGGAGTGTGGGTAAGCTGTTTCTTACCCACCAAAGCATTTTTCTTGGACAAAGTCTCTTGCCTTTGAGCCTGAATTATTATCCTGGGGATAAGAAATGGCACGAGGCTGCACAGGCTGGAGAAAAGTGCTGCAGGGCCCAGCAAAGCTCATGAACCACATATTTCTTAATCTTGGTGAAAAACATATCAGATATTAAATGCTGGGTTCTTCATGAACCGAATCATGCCCAAATATATATAAACAATAAATGCGGTTGATTGAGATTTTCAGGCTGCAGTCCTATACAGAGCTACTTGAGAATTAAACCCATTGAACTCAGTTGGGATGACTTTTGAGTAGACAGTGATGGGATTGTGTATTATTTATTTATTAGATTTATATCCTTTCTTTTCTCTTACAAAGGACTCCCAAGTGGCTTACATCATTCTTTTCCTTCTTTTTTTCAATCTTATCCCCACAACAACAACCCTGTGAGGTAGGTTGGGCTGAGAGTCTGTGACTGTCCCAAAGACACGCATTTGGATCCATGGCTGAGCAGGAACTGTTACCAAATTTCCTGAGTCCAAGTCCTGCACTCTTAACCACTACACCAAAGTTATGAACAATTCTGGCTTGGTTAAAGTTCTGGAAGGTATTCCAAAATGTGTACAAGTACAAATGCCATTGTTCTTTGAATAAGCTGTGCTGGTTGATTTTTAAGATGAACTCAAATGTTCATTTCTACTATTAATTACTAAATTGTATTTGAAAATAATATCTGTCTTCACTGTAAAGTTTCTAAAAATATTAACATTTTTCTTCATTGCCATGAATTTTGAAAAGGAATAAATAAATAAATAAATAAATAAATAAATATGATTAATCTATATTACTAAAAACTGCAATTGGATATGAAACAGCACAGCTAATATTCTGACACAAACACCGTAATGGAAGCATGGGCTTTTGTGCCTGAGTGAAATGTTTGGTTTCTAACACATATGATACCCTTTCTTCATTCTCGGCAGGGTTCTGAATCCCAGTGGGATTCTCACTTGTAAAACACTTCAGTTGATTACCAGCTGCATGATTCCCTATAATACAGCAAAAAGGCATGTCTTTTCTACAAGAAGTGATTTACAGCCCAAACCACAATTCAGTTATACAAGATTGGAAGATTTAGGTTGTCATCTCAGAAACACTTATCTAAAAGTAAGCCTGACTGTGCTTAGTGGGACATTTATAGGATTGCATGGTACATGTATTTTATTTAATTGATTTTATCTTAACTGCCAGAAGCCTGTGGGGTTACTCTGGACCCCAGAAGCTAGTTGAAATATTTGCAATGCTTTTAAAAGTAAAACTGAACCACTCTGTACTCTATAAATACCTTAATGATTATGGGGCTTGTTGACCTGTGGAGTTTCATCTTCTGTCTTTCTTTTCATCTTTTAAAAATATTTGACTTACCAATGAGTGGTTCAATTTGTCTCTGTTGAAATGAATAGGAAAGTAAAATTATCAGATATTCTGTCCTGTTCTTAAATCAGGATAAAGAAAATTACAGAAATTTGCCTGTATCCTAAATTGCATTTTGTGTGTGCGTGATTAAAATTGTCTTGTTATCTTCACACCTAAGCAGAGGACACTAGTTTAATTTGAAATCTACACTACTTACATTCTTTTTTCTGCTTTAATATTGCTTGGAGGAGAAAACAAGCAAGCCAAAGTGCTGGCATTTTAGATATATATGGGCTATACCCAAGGACAATTTGGGAGGATAAAGTGCTATTATTCAGCCTAAACACATGATAGCTCATAGAACTCTGATCAATAAATTAAAAGTTTTATTCTTTATCAAATACCAAAGCAATAAAATAAGTAAATAATTCACTGAAACCTTACAGGTCCAAATTGACACTTATTTTTTTGTCAGTGTGTGTCTCTCCTGTCAAATAGTGGCAAATCTCCAAGATTTTATCTCCGCCAAACCTTTAATCAATATCTCATCCTTTCACTTGCTATGTTGAGTTCCTTCAACATTTTCAGTGTTTTAGTCTAACTTTTATGACCTTTCTTTGCTCTTTTCATCCCTAAATCATTTGAAACTTTTGGCTTCTCTGTTTAAGACCCTGGTATTAGATTATTATTCCATTATAATAATTACACTAAAAATATATCAGTAAGTGTTTGTTTTTGCCAGTCCAATGACCAGATGCTTTAACAAAGGCCTCCAGGAGCCTTTTTCACAATATATAAAAAGCATGGCATGGCAAAAACTTTAACCTTAAAAAATGGCATTGATTTTCTTCCCTTGATTTCACTGATTAAATACTTCTGAACTGACACTTTAAGCCATCTTATAGCTGAGTAGCTGACTAATCTAAAATCAACTAATGACAGCACTTATAGGACAAGCCTTAACTGTTTCTGATTGTGCTTCATTGCCGTATTGAGAGAAATGGCTACGGGTTATTATCTGCTTCATTTGTTTCTGGTTTGGAACTGTGCACAGAACTCTCTGAAATAAGAATTTAAATTCAGACTGTAGTTACTTTGCTCTTGTGATCACTGAAATTAACTTTGTTGGGGCAGCACAACTGAAATGCCAGGTTGACTATAACAGTTATCCAAGATGTTAATATACTTATATCACCTATTTCTCCTAGCAAACTAGCAACATCCTTTCGTAATGGAGTGAGACTAATAGTACTACCGAATGTTAGAGGTGAACAGGATCTATTATTAGACCCTGCCATATATATTCTTTGCTTACACTTCTACTATTTAATATGCTGCTATGAATAATGTATCTTCTCAAGTATACCTCAAGAAAATAAGCAGTACTAGTTAATGAACCAGTAGAAATTCTCCTCCTAATGCTTGGTTAATGAACTTACTGCCAATTAAGGAAAATAAGTGGGAGACATTAGGTTTTTTTTCTTCCAAAGCCAAATAAATTCTATCAGAATTGGGTTGCTACCTATCTAGCACTGTTTCCATACATGTTCTGTTAAAATAAATTTGCCTGTATTGGAGTAGAGCTTGATACCTTGTATTTAATTTGGGTTTATTGGAGTTATCTCTTGAATTCTTTTTATCCACATTGTTGGAATGCCTTCAGAACTATTATTGGCTAAGTTCTACATTTCAACCTATGGCCAGATATCAGTATTTGTTAAGTATTAGTAAAATGACACATGGTTGGCAAATTTATAGTACAGTGCTATGCACATATTTACTCAGAAGTAAATCTCATTAGGTTTAATCCTAGTAAGTAACCAGGTTTATTCTCACAAGACCATGGCTGAGAAGTTGTTGTGTTGTATGAATGTGTCATGGTTTCTTTAGGGCAGCTTATTTTAGATTTTGTTGGAATTTTCATACCCCTTGTGGCTTCTTTTGATGTCCAGACCATTGAGATGAATACATTGTGGGTTGTTGGGAACATTTAGCCTTGCAGCAAGAGAGCTGAAACCCCCACCACTCCTTGTGATCTGGATAACACTACAGCCATCTCCCTTTATCTTTTCTCAGTGCACTCCATGGTCCTAAAAATCAGGAGGAAAGCATAGCTGAGAGTGTCCCAATTATATATTAATTTTTATTTTTTTATTTTCATAAAAAAAGAATGTGCAGGAATGAATGTCTGCTGCTGGAAATTTGCGTAATTTTCTTCTTAGCATTTGCCATGAGATTTACACAATTGGCCCCTTTTTTTTTTTTTTTTTTTGCTATGCCATAGCATTTGTGCGTGTGTAGTGATTTTCCTTATGCCCCTATACCCACATATATATCTGACAGCTTGTCGCAATGGAGACTCGTGGTGGCAGCAGGGTGAGAGAGTCACAAATGCCAAAGGGGCTGGAAGCTAAAGAAGGAGAAAAGAACCTGTAGCTTTTGAATATGAAACTGCCTCTAAAGAAAAGTGTATACTAACAACAGAGATCCAGTATGGAGGTTGAAACTGACAAGACAGTGTTATATTAATTTACTTGGCTAAATAGCAGTCTGGTGGTCTTTTTTTTTTTAAAGAAATTTTATTAAAATTTTAAACTAATACTAAAAACATCAATCATCACATACATCGTATGTATACATTGTATGTATCGTATGAGAGCCAGTGTGGTGCAGTGGTTAAGAGCGTGGGACTGGGACTCAGGCGACCCAGGTTCGAGTCCCCGCTCGGCCATGGAGCCAACTGGGTGACTGGGCCTGTCACAGCCTCTCAGCCCACCCTACGTCACAGGGTTGTTGTTGTGGGGATAAGATGAAGGAGGAGGAGAATGATGTAAGCTGCCTTGAGCCCTTTGAGGAAAAAGGCAGGATATAAATCAATAAATAAATCGATAAAATAAATAAAAATCGGACTTACTGGGTCAGCCCCCTGCTACATATTTTTAACATTCTATAATCATATTCAAATCAGTTTATAATAACTTAAAAACATCTCTAAGTCTACGCCAAGTCCCGTTTCTCCAGCCAATCATAAAAAAAATCCCAAGTTTGATAGAAGTCAGTGTCTTCTTTCTCCTTCAGTGATAAAGTTAATCTATCCATTTCTGCACAGTCCAGAATCTTTCTTAGAATCAGTTCATCAGTGGGTAGATCCTCACTTTTCCAGTATTGAGCAAATGCAATCCTCGCCACTGTGATTAAATGAAACATCAAATACATTTCCTGTCTGTTAATATCTTCCAGTATGATGCCTAACTAGAAAACTTCAGGTTTAAAAGCAACGGGTTTTTGTAGTATTTCCTCCAGCCATTTATGAATTTTAATCCAATACTTTTTCACATTATCACAGGTTCACCATATATGATAAAAAGTACCCACTTTATGTTTACATTTCCAACATCCATTTGACATATTTGGAAACATCTTAGCTAATCAACTTGCCGACAAATACCATCTATAGAACATTTTATATAAATTTTCTTTATACGAAGTTGCTAATGTTACCTTAATATTTCTCTCCCATAGCTTTTCCCACTTTTCTAATTCAAGATTATATCCAAAGTTTTGTGCCCATGTTATCATAGTTTTCTTAACTTGTTCCTCTTCCATTTTCCTGTCAAGTAAAAAATCATATAATCTTTTAATCATTTTCTCATCTGTTTTAAGCATCACTTGATCAAATGCTGTTAAGTCTTTGTAACACCTCCATACTTTATAATATTTAGCATATCTCGATTGCATCTGCACCTTGTACCACCAGGAGATATTAAATCCCTGTTCTTGTATTTCTAGTTTCAGGCCTTCATCCTTATCCAAGATATCGTCATATCTTATGATCCCTTCAGAGTTCAATACATTTGGATATGCAAAAGCTTCCATAGGTGAAAGCCATCTTGGTAGTTTATTATACACTTTTGACTTTAGCCTTTTCCACACTGACATTAATGATCTTCTAATAAAGTGACTCAGAAAAGACCCATGTGACTTAGCCTTCTCATACCACATATAAGCATGCCAACCCATTTGCAAGTCATGACCTTCAAGATACAAATTCTCTTATTTCGCAAAATTATCCATTCTTTTAGCCAAGTTAGAACAGACGCTTGATAATACAACATCCAATCAGGAAGACCGAAACCCCCGTTCTTTTTGGCTTCCTGAAGCATTTTAAATTTAATCCTTGGTTTCTTTTTTCTCCAGATAAATCTCGAAATTTGAAAGTTTAGGTCATCAAGGATTTTTTAATCAATTTTTACAGGAATCATCGAACAAAAACAAAAGTTTAGGTAATATATTCATTTTAACAAGTGCTATTCTTCCCATCAAAGATAATTGTAAATTGGCCCGTTTTTCCAGATCACCGTTTATATCCTTCAATAATTTATCATAATTAGCTTCTTTCAAAGTAGTACATTTGGCTGTAAGATAGATTCCCAAATACTTAACCTTTTTAACAAGCTGCAGATCTACTTGTTCCTGGAATCTTTTTTTTTTTTTGTTCTTGCGTGAAGTTTTTCACTAACAACTTTGTTTTTTCTCTATTTATTTTCATCCCCGTATCCTCACCATATTCAATCCGTTGTAAAAGTTTAGGCATTGTTACAGAGGATTCCTCCATTATGAAGACCAAATCATCTGCAAATGCTTGCAATTTATAACTTCCATCCCTAATTCTAGTACCTTTAATGTGCTCGTCATCCCTGACATTTCTATTCAATACCTCTAATACCAAAATAAACAACAGGGGTGAGAAGCAGAGTGCAAGATTGCAAGACCCTGACCCACCCCTCAAAAAAAGAAAAAAAAAAGAGTTGCAGTCACATTACTGAACTCATGAGAACCCAGTAAATTAATGGTGATTTGATTCATGGCAGGGGCAGAATTTTTCAGGAGCTAGTGACACCAGTGTACTAATTCAGAAAGATACTGATTAGGAAAGAAGGAGTTGTTCTACAAAGGAGCCTGGATCCATGCTAGGAGCCATCAGGACACTGTGGGGAGGAGGGAATAAGCCATAGCAGGAGAGTATTTGGCTGTCTGTTAGGTTAATGAGCAAGCAACTGACCCATCATTGCTTAACATGGCATTCAAACAAACCCAATGATTTTGGGATTGCAGTGCTAGCCACTTCATTGTTGCATACACGAATCAACTCTTGGAAATACTCACACTGAAGGGTTAGATCTCTATTGCATAAATTTTCGTCTTTAAAAGAACTCCAGAAAAACTCAGCAGGTCACCTTCTATAACTTTGCTCCTTCTCCAAGCAGCTTGAAACAGTGGCCTCCTAACTAGAAGTTTTGTTAAATTAATGCAAGCCAATCGGGGTGACATTTATTGTAGAATTTGATAACAAATGAAAGAAAGATAGCCAGAATACTAGCTATTAGGGAGTATGACCTATTGCTGATTCCAAACTGAATACCATTCTTCCCTTCCAAACTCAATACTCACACATCTTTCTAAGATAGTTTTTCTTAGAAAGATAGTTTTTCTTCAGGTGATGGGGCCAATCACCTGAAGCACCTGACACTTCTCAGCTGGTCTTCCCTATGACACCAGAACCTGGAATTATTGATGGCAGATCCTCCTCATTTGCAGGTTCCATTTGTCTTCCCATGTTGTTGGAAGCTGAATGACTCTCCACTACAGCCTGGTTTAACTCTGAGTTCACTTGCTTTGACATCCCAGTTGCAAATTCTAATCCCTCTTCCTCATTCGAGTCAGAATCCATTCCCACATTCCTTGAAGGCATTTTGCAGGTGAAATGGGTCCAGTCCCTACATCAACAGTAATGTCTTTTCTGTAGAAAGAATTCACTTGCTTTGAACAGACCTTCCATTGTTGCTGCAGTTTCATCCATCTTGCACACAACATAGGGTGGCACACAGCATAGGATGGCATGTATTCCAGGTTTTGATGGGGGAAAATTGCACATATCAGACCTCCATGTAGCTATGCCTTATCTTATATATCTTATATATATTGAGGGAGAGTCCACTACCTGCAGTGCCATGTAAAAAGCTCTTGAATGAGCACAAGAACTTGCCTTTAGCATCGTCATAATTTTCCATCTCATCATTACATGGAAACTGCACAACAGATGTAAATTCAAAGTTCCAAGCAGACATTGTGGGACCGTACATGTATGACACTCTTCAGGGGCAAGAAAACGCCCTTTCTTGTAGGCAGCCCTGAGTTTGCAACACTTTGTAGTTGCCACATGTGTACAATAGCCACTTGACAGGGAGCCACCAGTGTTTCGTTTGAAAATTACATTTTCCAAGTACATGAGGAAAAATACTACAGGGGATTGCTCATTACAATATGAATATTTTTATTCTCTCTACAGCTTGAGGAATGGATATTTTTCTTGTCTGGGATTGGTCTGATTCCGCAGCCAATGGAGCCAGCTAGTGTAAGTTCTTGCCTTGGCCACCATTCTTCTATCATCATAAATTTCAAGAATCCTACATATGAAGATGTACTGGTAGATGTCATTTTAACAGGTATAGTAACTTGCTTTTATCATTGTGTAACTGGATATTTATTTCACCTGAACAGTATATTCAATGTATATCCACATGGTAATATTTGGTGACCTACATGCAAAGAAAACATTTTCTTCTTACCCAGGAAAGGAAATATCTGGATTTATGTGTAAATTGTCCCAGTTTTCAGTTGGCTTTTTCCTGGCAAGTTGAAAGGTGGGCTTTATCCTGCTCACTACTACCCAGTGCTAACCAAAGCACAGATCTATCAGCAAAAGTTTGCCTTTGCTAGAACAGGTCACGTGGTACATTTCCAGATCAGGCAGCCTGAGTAACTAGGAAATCATCACTTTGTGCCTGAAGTCAGGTTGGTCCTTATTAAGGGAAACAGTTGAAACTCAGATTGTATGCAACCCTACTGCATCTGCATTAATTCACTCTTGCCTGATTTATTGCAGCACAGTCAACAAATATTGAGCAGTTTGTGCAAATACCTGTTAAATGATGCTAAAACAAGTGACAGACTGTGCACAGCAAGTATAAACTGCTTTTCTGGTAGTTACTAGAAATTTTCTTGGGAGGAGTTCATCTTGCTGTGGATCTAGAATTCCTGATATGCCTGTTTCTGAAACTATAGAACATCAGTACAACCTGGACATGTCTTAATATAAAATTTATGGATTTAAAATTGGCGTGTGGGGTGCCCTTGACTTCCTTAGAATTTTGTGAGGGCTTTTTTCTTCAAAAACATCAGAAATAGTAGGCAAAAATCTGAAAAACATCTTGTCTGCCACTACTGATTTTTTTTCTGCAATGCACAATGACAAAGAAGTGTTGAATGAATGCATTGAACAATGATAGACACCCAATAAAAATCTAGCTTTCATACTTATTTTTCCCTGCAACTGATAGAGAGAGCTATAGTGCTTGTGATCATGGAAGCAATATACAGCCATTGTGACTTAGTAGTCATTGAGAACCTTATTCTTCAAATCCCTCTTTAAAGCCATATAAATTGCTGGTCATCTCCACAACTCGCAGTAGTCAATTCCATAGCTTAACTATGCATTGTGTGAAAAGTTGCTTCCTTTTATCTCCTCTCCACACAGATTCATTGGCTTAATCTACAGTCTTATATTACAAGAAATAGAGGAAAACTAATGCTTTATTACAATTATCTATTTTATCCAATTTGATCTTTAGGCATTTTTCTTTGAATGCTAATATGATATGGCAGGTGGATAGTGATGTAGTGATTATATTGTTTATAGCTAACCTTTTCATGTAAATGTGTCTAACATACACAAATGTGGTTGGTTGTTGTTTTAAGGGTGGATTCGACTGTGTACATACCTGCATTGTGAAAACTGATAATTTATTCCTGTCTCTGCTTTCTGTCCTTCAGCCAGTTTCAGATCCATAAGAGGACCTCTCTTCTTATCTTATAACTGCTATGCTTATTCAGGAGTTACTGCTGAGAGATTTGGTCAAAAGGATTTTTGAAGTCCAAGTAAAAAGTATAGATGCAATTCCCATTTTCATTTGATGCCAAACAATAATTTTATTTATTTTTGACAAAGCAGCCCCTTCTCACACTATTCCATAACACAGAAACCTCAAATTAATCTGGACAAAGCAGAGCATGCGATTTTCTCTTCCAAGCATCATAATCTCCTTTTATGTGGCCTCTGAGTTCTTGTGTTAGTGGAATATCCCATAATGCTGCAACTGCTGAGGTGATGTAATAGGCTGGTGATGATGTTAACATGATTACAGTCCATACTATTTGTTTGTTTGTTTATTATCTTTCTAATTCACCCAGTAACTAATGTTCTCTGGGGTGATTGCAACAATTAAAAGAATAAAATATAGAACACTTAAAAACATAAATTGAAAGAAGCTATTTAAAAGAGTAAGGAAATGCAGAACAATGAACAGCAAAGGAATTGACAGAACAGGCACAAAACTAGCACTAGGTCTCTAAATTGTGTGGGAGAAAAGCTAGCAATGTAGGTGCAAGGATAACCTCTTCTTCATTCCATAAGTGAGCTTCCACAACTGAGGGGACTTTCTCTCCTATAGCCACCCATCTAGTGCCCTTCAACTGGGCCTCCTAAAAGACAGCCTCTGAAGATGACCTAAAGGTCCCAGCAGGTACCAAACCATTTAGGGCTGTAAAGGGCAATGCTAACACTTTGAATTTGGCTCAGAAATTAACTAGGAGCCCATGCAATTGATGCACTGGCATCACATGATCATATCAGCCAATCCTGATTATTTTGAACTAAATAAAGTTTTGGAACTGTCTTCAAAGGTAGGCCCAAGTACAGAACATTGCAGGAACCCAGCTGGAAGATTACTAAAGCACGGATAAGGGACTTTCTCTGTCACCAGCCAGACTCTCCCTGTTCAGGTTAGCTCACCTACTGGTATACCAGCTTAAACTGATGAAAGGCATTACTGGCCACTAAGGCTACCTGGGCATTAAGTGACAATCATGAATCTGGGAGTAGCCCAAAGCTGCATGTCCAATCTTTCAGAGGGATAAAACCCTCTCAACAGCAGTATGAATGCCATTCAAGCAGGCAGATAAACCACCTCCTAGCAGTAGATCTGTCTTGTCTGGACTGACCTCCAGTTTGTTGGCCCATATCTAGTCTTTTATCTTGTTCAGGCACCAATCCAGGATATCCACTGCCTCTTTTGAGGCTGAGGAAAAGGAGAGGTAGAGTTGGGTGTCATCAACATATTAAAGCATCTCAGCCCATATCCCCAAATAACATTCTCCACTGGTTTCATGTAGATGTTAAATAGCATGGGAAATTTAACTGAGCCCTGTGAAACCCCAGGTGTGATATAGTTGCCATAGAACAGAGCAATAATCTTTCAGCATCATCTTACAGAAGCCACTTTCCAAGAAGGAATGGTGTCACCATAAAATAGCGACCCCAGCTCCCTACTTAGACAGGCAAGTCCAGAATAATGCCATAATTAATTGATTGTGATTATTTTCTTTTGCTGCATTCTCCAGTGCTTGCAGTTGCCTTAGATAAAATTCTGGTCAGTTTGAAGCTATGAATGGTACTGTGAGAGCCAGTGTGGTGTAGTGGTTAAGAGCATGGGACTGGGACTTAGAAGATACGGGTTCTAGTTCCCACTCAGCCATGGAGCCAGCTGGGTGACTTTGGACCAATCACAGACTCTCAGCCCAACCTATATCACAGGGTGGTTGTTGTGGGGATAAATGTGAGAATTTTCAATTTAGGGAACTCCTGCATTATCCAAGAGAATTAACTGAGCCAACAGGGATGCCCTTTGTGAATTAGGTCTTTTCTTTTCCCTTTTCTTTCCTTTTGATGATTTATTGGTCAGTCTTCAGCTCAAGCTCTTAGAGTGGCTTACAAAGATAAAAACAACAAATAACGGCACTAAAACACAGCAGCAGCAGAGAAAATAAAAATCTACCATAAAGCATCTGTAGACAGATTTAAAAGCCTAAAGGTCCTGGGCAAATAAAAAGGTTTTTTTACCTTATACTGAAAAGAAAAGAAAGACAACACCAGGCAAGTGTCCCTGAGGAGCGAATTCTTCAGTTTGGTTGCCTCAGCTGAAAAGGTGCTGCTTGCAGTCAGCATCTCCTTCACCTCAAATATTGGTGGGACTTAATAATTCAAAGCAGTTAAGCAAGAAATTATGCCTCAAGGGACTATATTTTACAATATACTATTACTGAACATTTGCATAAAATGGTCTTGTGTAAATCTGTCACCTATTATGAAACAGTGAAAGGTGCCCCATATTGAGCAGTGTGAGATAAAATATCCAATATCTTTAAAATGATCTCCATCATAAAGCTCTGAAGTTCACTGAAGTGAACAAAGCATTTCTTTAATATTTTATTTAAGAAAAGAAGCACCATGAAATACCTAGTGCTCTTTTCTCTCTCCTTCCATCCCCTGTTCCAAGTTGGCTCAACTTTGTGTTAAAGTTGCTAACTTTGTGTTAGCAGTTGCAATACCTATGGAATGAAGCTTTTTGTAAAACTCTTTCCTTGCTATTGGATTGGTGGAGTGCAGAATATTTGAGACTTTCCAGGAGAAAAGAAAAGGCTTTTCTTGAGTAAAATGTGTGATACTTTATTAGCTTTCAGACTTTTTGTAACTCCAGAATGCTTTTATATTGTCAGCTGTAATGACTGTGATTAGTAAATGAGCATCTGCAGGTGAATGCTGCCCACATATTCATGACCATATTTTGGAAAGCACAAATGTGTTGCTATTACACAATTTCATTCTGCTCCATTTAGACAAAAAAATGCATGTTTTGTGATGCTTTATCACTCATCAGTATTTCTTCTGATTTGCGAAACAACAAAACTGTTATAAGTAGCAAAGAGTCCATAACATGCTTGCCTAAATCAGACTTTAGAAAAATCATCTCGGAAGCAGTCATATTTCATTTACAATCTCTACGGGAACCATGTGCAATTAATACAATTCAGAGACTAGTTTTAAGAGGACTAAACTTTTTTTAATGGTGCTAGATTCCAAAGGAACAAATCTATATGGCAAAGTGGACTAATTTAATTTTCTTCCTCGTTCTCTTCTCACCTTTCTTTTGTGTACAGCTCTTTTTACCATTTGCTTTCAGTGTTTACTCACTGTTTACTCTGAAACAATACTGTATTTATTTCAATTACCATGATTTAAAGAGAACTGCTAAATGAGTACTATGCTCTCCAGGGTGCTTATAACTTCTTGATCAGATGCTCTCAGAAAAGCGATATGTAATATAACATGAAAGTAGTGATGGGGTGAGTTTCTTAGAGAACAAGAGTAAAAGCAGCCAGCGCCCCCCCGCAAAAAAAAAAAACAAAAAACAAAACCTGACTGGCTGAGTGCAAATGGTTGAACTAGACTGTAATCGCTCTTGGTCAGCATATTTAGAATAAAATTGCTCTTCCAGAAGCCAGAAGTGCCCCCATGCTATTTTACATCTAAAACCAAATTATATACTGTAATATTTATACTGGAATTACAGCATTATTGATCTGTAATTTCCTGTATCTGTAATTAAACCAATAACTAGTAGATTTGCAGTTCTACAACTATAATCAGATGCACATTTATCAGAAGTAAGCCTCACTGAACACAGTTAACTTCTGAGTAAATATGCATAATTTTGGGCTGCATTAACATTTTTGTACAAATACAAATGAAAGGGTGTTTATGTTGATCTACTGTTTGATGTTACTGTAATGCGAACTGGCTAGAGGCTTCACCTGATGAGGAAGAGTTAACTGACAAGAAGGAGAAATTGTTACAATTGCCCAGTGTTTGGTTAATGAGATACTGGAGCTCAAGGTCGAGACAGGACCAGATAGGCTCTTGGTATGCAGAAGGGAGAGATATTGTGAATTATATCCAAGGATAAGACTATTCACATTCCCAGGGACAGGACATGGGACACTAAGGGCAGATGGTCCTCACCCGGGATCCATCACCCCAGGTGTTATCTGATCAGGATGGGGGGTGGGGGATAAAAGACGACAGCCTGAAGAGGCTCCTGGTACCTCTTCAGGGATAGTGTCCACACATGCTGTTGGGCTACTTGCTGAAGAATGCTGTACTACCCTGTGTCATTGATCTCTATGACTGCTATAGTATTTGAGTGAATGAGTAGGCTAGGTGAAGCTTTGTTATTTTGTGTCTGAGGAGACCAACTGGAGTCTTGCTGGGGCTTTGGCTGGTTGTGTAGTGTATCGGTGCTACCCTCCAAATACCCTTTTCTGACTGAACACACTTAAGAGCCCATTATTGGGCTTATGCTGTGGCGGTGAGGGCGGCGAAGAAGAAATTCTTCTCCGCTTCCATTGCATCCTCACAATGCTGTCCAGTGGAGCTCTTTTGGGTGGTACAGGGGCTGGTAAACCCGGGCCCAAAGAAAGATTTCGTGCCACCCTCGAAGGCCCGCTGTGACGACTTCAATCATTTCAGGGAGAAAATCGCTCAGATTCGTCACGAGCTGGACTCTAGTAGTGAATCAGATTCTATTGGGGAGGTGCCAGTGTTGCCGTCTGGTCCACAATTGATGGATGAGTTTCAGTTGTTGCAGCCTGATGATGTGGACAGGGTGCTTGGACAAGTACGTCCTACCACCTGCTTAGTGGACCCTACTCAAGAAAGCCAAGGACGGGATTGGGACCTGGATTCTGGAGGTAGTGAACGCCTCTCTAAGGGACGGCCGGTACCTGCCCCTTTAAAGGAGGCGGTAGTCCGGCCAGTCCTAAAGAAGGCATCCCTGGATCCAGAGGTGGCTGCCAATTATAGACTGGTGGCCAACATCCCGTTCTTGGGCAAGGTGCTAGAGCGAGTGGTGGCGGGACAACTCCAAGCACTCTTGGATGAAACTGATTATCTGGACCCATTTCAGTCCTGCTTCAGACCCGGGTACGGTACTGAATCTGCCTTGGTCACTCTGTATAATGACCTGTGCAGGGAGAGAGACAGGGGAAGTGCATCCCTGTTGGTTCTCCTGGACCTCTCAGCGGCTTTCGATATCATCAACCATGGTATCCTTCTGGAAAGGCTTGTGGGATTGGGAGTTGAAGGCACTGCTTTGCAGTGTTTCCACTCCTATCTCAATGGCCGATTCCAGAAGGTGGTGCTGGGGGACTATGGCTCTGCGCCATGGCAGCTATGCCATGGAGTTCCGCAGGGGTCCATTTTGTCCCCCTTGCTATTCAACATCTACATGAAACCGCTGGGAGAGGTCATTAGGAGGTGTGGGCTGCGG